>NC_056694.1:2884642-3207500 GCF_018350215.1 Panthera leo
CTATTCAATTTACTATGTGTGTGACTTTGGACAGGTTACCTAACCAGTTTGATCTTGCTTTTCTCATCTGTAAAATGGGTATAATAAAACCCAATTCAGAGGGTTCTCATAAAAATGAAATGACATAATGTTTTGTCTGCCCCTGGGAGAAAGGGATGAAGTCTCAGAAGAATCCAGATTGTTCTTCCATATAAAAAATAGTAATGTGGATGATCTATAATGATGGTGTTCAGATTGGGGTATGTGGTCATGGATAGTGGCAAAGGAATTGCTTTCTAGATGTTCAGTTTCCATATGTGTGTTTTCTGAGGTTGAGCTGACTGAGAACATGCCTTTTTGCAGACACCCGGGATTCTGCCCTTTTGTGCTGTTTCCCCCAGTTCGCCGAAGGAAGGCTCACTTTCCCCATCTGAGTCCTCCTGTGGAACTGCCTCTCAGGTGCAGGACGAGTGCCTAGGTCCAAATATTTGGCTTGAACAAAATGAGGGGCTCTTTTAAACAACCCCTGAAGAGCTACTTGGCCTCTAGTCTATACATATTCCTTTTAAGGAAAAGTAGGGCTCTAGAAATGGGATATTTTGACCATTCTTGGATTTTTTAAAAAAAAATTGGGACATGTTGTATATAGGTAGGCAGCAAGAGCTGTACCATTTTTTTGACACAACCCCGCCATTTCCATTCTCCAACTGTCCTCAGAGAATATATTGTGCCTCAAGGGACGTGTAGTGAGAGCAAAGGAAAGAGCGCGTGCAAGTTAGATCCCCACGGCTGAGGGCCCCTTGTCTTCTCCGGGCAGCATGCTCACAGCGGCACCCCGGGGTGTGTCCACTTACACGAAGCAGAAGCAGAGTATTCCAGAGCTGTTGGAAAGAAGAAACAAGCTGTGAAATGCTCTTTAATGAAGCACACTGTGTCTGCATTTCACCCTCCTCTGTAATGAGGCTGAGGGCTCAGTGGCACATTTCAAGGAGGAGGAGGAAGAAAGTTCTGTTTACTTCCATCAGAACCATGTTGTATCGTGATGTACGAAGAACATGCATGACAGGAAAGTTAGGGCTTTGTATTTTCTCAAACACTTATTCAGAAGATACTTTCATTAACTTCTGCAAAAAAGATGATTTGAGATTCTAAATCCATATCCTTTTTCATTAATTTCCTGTGTTTTGATTGTTGCTATGCTTCAATCTCTTCTCTAGTTTATTTCCTTCTTCCGTGTACTCTTTAGATTTAAATGAACTGAATGCAAATATGTGGTCAGTACTTTCTCTTTGTTGTTAATTTGTATCCAATTTTATTTATTCTAATAGTAAATAACTTGCCATTTAATGAAATAAAAAGTAATTGAAAAAAAACCAACCACTATCCTCCCATTAAGAGACACATTTTCTAAGTTTTTAATGCTTAATAATTATATTTCAAAGTTTGTGATACATTTATGTTTTTTTGATAAACTATGTAATATAATAGTTGCCGTGACCCTGTAATACAGAAGAATTTTTTTAGCAGTTAGAATGTTTTGATCAAAGGACATCCTTTTTAAATTGCCATTTGTATGTGTATTTTTATTTCAGAGAAGTATGATGGATAATCAAGAAGTATCTTTGAAGCATAACAATATATTACATTAGAATAAAATTCTTTGGGATAAATAGACCTACTAATTAAGTTCAAAGAGTAAAAAGGAGCAGTATGAAGGTTCCTATCTGTTAAAGAGTTCATTATTAAAGAAGGGATGATGTGTACTTCAAAATCATTATATTGTTTATATTCCATTGGATGCATGTAAAACAGCAGTGTAATAGTTTTATTCTAAAATGCTAAACCATACATCATGCCACTGTTATATGTGCAGCTGTTTAGACTTAGGATAAAACAGTTCTGTCCACTCGAAAATGTGCAAGGAGGTGGAGGTTTTTTTGGCGTTGCTCTTTGCACTAGACATTTTACCTGTTAATTTGACACTCCCTGGATAATCCTCAGGAAGGCAAAGCATTGTGGGTCACTGAGGCAGGATTGCAGGGGCAGCTCATTATACATGGACCATTACAATGGGGTAGATGCTTCCTTCCCATTTCCCTGGAAACTTAGTAGGAAGAGATGGGTGGTTCTAAAGCACCAACAGTTTGGGAACAACGTGGTAAATTACATTCTGTTCACTGAGGGCTTCAGACACCAAGATGGGTTGTCAAGGATCCATAGTATTTTGTCCTCCCTTTTTTCAAGAAATAAACGCTGCCCAAAAAGCTCATGCTCTTTTTTCAAATTACTCTTTCATCTACTTCCTTCCAATAAGCACCTTCAGCTGTCATATGTTAACCTCCATTAGACATTCTAAGTCTCAAATTGAAAAACATGGCTACTTTATGAAAATGGTAGCAGTTTTTTCTCTGAAATTGAATCCCTCTCCCCCCCCCCCCTTTGATGTCAGTATGAAAATGCTAATCCTGTAAAGGAAAATAATATAAACTCAGCTTTTCCAGCTTTGACTGGAAATAGCATTTTCTTTGCTGCTTGTGTTACAAACTGCCCCCCAAATTTCAGTGAGTTGCAAATGTTATTCCCATGGATGCTTATATCCACATTCAGGCATAGGTCATCCTGTAGCCACAATTGTAATAGTTAGGTCATTAAACCAGGTTTGCATAGCTGTCAAAGGCAGATGGGTCTCTTTTTTTTTTCCCCCAGAAAGTATTTATTCTCAATTACTTTCTACTTGGAGATAAAAAAATTACATTCGAATACAGGTAGATAGATGTCTAAGCCAATAATTTCTTAGTGCTAGGCGTACTATTCATTTTATACCAGGAAGGATAATTGGATACTGTGAAGTGCTAAAAATCTTATATCTCCTTACGTGACCCATCTCTGTGGTTCAGTTTCTGTGACAGTATAAACAATACAAACTTGATGGATGATTCTTTTTTTTTTTTATTCCAGTAAGAAAATAGGGGTGGTTAAGGACAAAGTAACTTTTTTCTTATGTCTTAAGAAGAAAAATTTCACAGTATCAACAAAAATTATTAAATACCTGGGAATAACCTTTATAAGAACCTACACGAAGAAAAGTGGAAAGCCTCACTGGGAGATATAAAAGAGAATCCTAGATAGGAAATCTGCACAACGTAAAACTAGACAAAGTATATGAAACAGTTGTATCCAAGACAGAAACCAGAAACAGAAGCCAGAAACCAGAGACAGAAACCAAGCGAGCCCTCTGACTGGCCCAGCTTTTCTTCTGTGCCAGAATTTCCAGGCTGTGGCTGTGGGGGCGGGGGGCACTAATACCCGGAGGACTCCTGAGTTGAGGAGATTGGAGAATCCAGAGGGATCAAGGCCGAGTGCCCGAGAAAGGGAATCTAGAGGTCTACAGCGGTTCTGTGTTGAGTGTTTGGCAGAATATTTATCAGCACATTTGGTGAGGAGACTCCCCAAGGCCAGGGAAAGGGCTGCCCAGAAGTGATGGCCGTACTTCCCATGCTCGCCACAGGGCTGGGCGGACGACCTGTTCTCACCAGCCATACCCCAAATTCTCATAATTTATGGGGTTATGGGATAGAGGATTCATAAGTATCTTGGGTCTGTAGTGGGAATTATTAGCCCTTGACCAAATGCAGTTCTGATCCTGCCTAAGATTTTATAAACAAGACCAGGAAGGATCAAACGACTTTC
This sequence comes from Panthera leo, assembly GCF_018350215.1. Classification (NCBI taxonomy): domain Eukaryota; kingdom Metazoa; phylum Chordata; class Mammalia; order Carnivora; family Felidae; genus Panthera; species Panthera leo. Next base: position 2,888,312 of record NC_056694.1, read on the forward strand.
AAGTATCTTTGAAGCATCAGAGAGCAAAGCCCAAGGATGTTTATAGGAATACAAAAATATCTAGCACCAAACAGGGTAAAATCCACAATGTCTAGAATGGAATCAAAGATTATTAGGCATGTAAAGAGGAAGGAAGGCATGACCCTTAAGGAGGACAAAAATCAATCTATTAATCTATCGAGCCAAAGCTGGCACATATGTTAGAATTAGCGGAGAAAGGCACTGTTGAAACATCATAACCGTATTCCCTGTGATCAAAGCCAAATACATACAAGATGTTAAAAGGCCGAAATCAAACTCCTGAGGATGAAACCTGTGATATCTGAGATGAAAAACACACTGGATGGGAGAGTAGCAGAGTAGATGTTGCAGAAGAAAATGTTAGTAAACTTAAAGATACAGCAGTGGGATTATCCACAATGAAAGGCAGATACAAAAAAAAAAAAAAAAAAAGGGAATCAAACACAATGAAAAGAGCATTAGTGACTTACAGGACAACTTCCGAGAGTCTAATGTGAGTGTGTTTGGAATCCCAAAGGAGGCAGGAGTGGAAAAATTGAAGAAATCAGATGGCAGATGCTCTCCAGTTGATGAAACCTACAGACCCCCAAGTGCGGGAAGCTCCTCTGGTCCCTGTAGTGGTGTTACTGGCCAGTGCAATAAGGAAGAAAAGTACAAAAGAAATAGCATCTAGATTGTAAGACATAAAAATGTCTTTGATTGAAGGTCTTTATTTCTACATCGTCTATGTAGAAAATGTGACGTTGTCTATAAACAAGCTGCTAAAGCTAGTAAGTGGGCTTAGCAGTGTTCCAAGACGTAAGATCAGTGTTCAGAAATCTTCAGACTCTGAGACAAAGCAGCTAATTAGGCTTCATTACTACATCATGGGAAAGACTCCTCTACATGTTTTTTGTTTTGTTTTGCTTTTGATCTGCTGTGTCCCCCAGTCACCAAGAGGAAAGGTCTGTTTAACTGAGAACTCTTCCGTTAGGTGACATGTGATGACCCACTGGTTTCTCCATCATCTCACTGAACTGAGTGCAACACCCACCCGCGTCTTTGCGCAAGGGCGTGGTGCCCCCAGCTGTCTGGTTTCAGTTTTCCCGTCTTGGTTTATAGTCACTCTTTTCTGCTGCTTAATTCTCCACTGGTCCTGTCCTCTTTGAACTGCCCAGCTCACAATAATCACAGTTATATTTTGGCTCAAATGAACTAGTCTTACACAGTTTGGCTCCAAGAAGTAGAATCCCTTATAGGCCCATGCTGCTTACAGCTCTGGGTCCTAAGATCTCCTTCTTAACGTGTTTCAGTCTGGGGTTTTCATTTCAGTATTTTGCTTGTGAAAGAAGCCAGCTATAGACTCATTCCACTTGTGATTATTATTTTTTAATGTCACATAGGAAATTTATAAAAAATAGAATCGAAAGCCTAATTATTTATCATCTCCTCTCACAAAAGAAGAATGAAAGTAATCCCAAGAAAGGTATAAGTGGCTTACAGTTTTTTTTTTTTTTCATAACCTTTTTTTCCCACTTTGAATAAGATTGGGCATTGGGCCAAGATAGGAAAGTTTATTATAGAACTTGGTTGTTTATTTTCATGCAAAATAGATATTTTTATACCAGCATAAAAAAATTAAATTGTGGGGGATAGTCTTATCTGAAGTGGCCTGAAATGAATGTAGACCCCCCCATTCAAAGAAAAGAGCCTCATATCTAGTTTTGTTTTTTTTTTTAAATGTTTGTTTATTTTTGAGAGAGAGAAAGAGTGTGAGCAGGGGCAGGGCAGAGAGAGAGGGAGACACAGAATCCGAAGCAGGCTCCAGTCTCTGAGTTGACGGCACAGAGCCTGGTGTGGGGCTCGAACTCGCAAACTGTGAGATCATGACCTGAACCAAAGTCCAATGCTTAACTGACTGAGCTATGCCAGTGCCCTGTGCCTTAGATCTAGTTTTAATGGGCATGAGAGTTCTGTTTTGTGAATTGAATTATGTCACCTGACTTCAGAGGGAGAAGCACGGATGTGCCTTCGCTATTCTGAACCACGGTGGGACTGTTAGACCTGTGTCCTTAGAGTAGCTCGCTGTTGTTGGAAGAACCTCTCAACAGTAAGTAGCCAGTCTACAACCAGGCAGCATTTTGTCAGACACTTGCTAAGCTTTTAGCACTGCACATTCAGGAAAACTCAGAACAGGTTTATTTGTCCCAGTTTTGGGGGGATTGTTTATCGCCTAATGGTTCTTAGTGGTTTGCCAGGAAGCCATGAGTTCTAAAAGAGAGGATTCCAAGAGGCATTATTTAGGGTTTTCTGTGGCCACGGTGAGTGCTTGGTAACGTGAAAAGATTTTCCAGCCACGGTTATTTTGGCTGTGCTCTGGAGGGTAGGCCTTGGGGGGTTCTAGGACGAACCACAGGGGCAAACTCTGATGGAAATGGAAAGGGAAGTTGTTGCTTGGACGCCGGGTTGGTCCCCGAACCACCGGCAGACTGAAGGAGCCTTCAGAGCCAAATCGGCCCAGGAGCCGTTCCCCCCGGGGCTCCTGCCGCTGCTCCCACTGGGCCCGGGATGCCGTTGTTTGAGCCTCTGCCCCAACTGGCACTGGACACCGCGCTGTGCCCCTGGTCCAGGGCTCTGCTGAGCACCAGCACCGATGCCGTCCGACCGCTTCTCCATTAGCCCTACTCCTCAGCCTCAGGTCTAAAAACCCAGAGTACGTGTGTCCAGGGGTCTGCCTCCACTGAGACCCACAGAGTGGAAAATTCTCCAAACACAGGACAGTGCTCTAGATCCTAGGCAGCCCAAACCAGGTCACACGTTCACTCCAGGCAGGGCTAGTCAGGCCATTGTTTACGGGTCGAAATGGAGCTCAGGTTGCTTGTTAGAGAAACCCTGAGATGGTTCATGTGGCCCACCCTGAGAAGCACTTCAGAACTGAGGTATTCTCCTACTTGAGCAGAAATAGACGTTTAAACCCTTGGTTTTATTGTGATTTTGTGCTTGATTTTCTTTAATTTGCTCTTCCTGATAACGAACTGGCCCTGGAAAATGTTCTGTTAGTCTAGTAGAAACTCTGCCTTTATCCAGTGAATACAAACATTCCCTGCTGTGTTTATTTGAAATAGGAGCAGGCATTTTCTATATTTTGGTGGCATATGGTGCTAAGATTTTATCATACTTTCTTCTAAAGAGCCAGGAAACTTTCTCTGCTTAAAAATGTGTGTTTATAAACAATGGGCTTGCAGTGAATATTCCCATCTGTTAGGTGAACATAATTTGTGTAGGAATTCCTGTAATAGGTGGAGTACTTTGCAACTTTTTTGTATATTTTTTCCCTGGCGAGACATGAGACTAAAGAGTTGGTACGGAACAGCATATGCCTAATACTCAATTTTGTATCTGCTCCTCCCTGTGGTTTGAAAACACTGCTATTTTCGTGCATTAGTACATACGATTACTGTAGAAATTCATAAGAATTTAAAATCTATTTAGGACCCCACAAGAGACAGAAAATGGAATGGATAACAATTATATAATCGCGGACACGTTGCAGAGGTGACACTGTGCGTGTGGTTTTTTTCAAACACGTGCTCCCGTGACTCGTGTTATTTCATTTCAAAACACCCATGTTGGCTTTGTGTCAACTTAATCTCAAAACCCCTCCTTATTATAATCACAGTTATGTAACCATCAAAGCTGCTCATCCTTCCAGTCTTGACTTGTCATTTAAATAAATGGCGTTGACTCTTTGTGTTCAGTTTGATCTTACTCTGATTATCCACACTAATTAATTTTGTGTTTGAGATGAGCCATTCCTCAGAATAGAATAAAATTTTGAAGATTAAAACTCAGCGATATTTTTTCATAAAAGATTTTATTAATCTTGTCATGGGACTGTCAAGATGGTTATCAGAGGGAAAACATACTTTGATTAATATTTGCTTAGTGCTGAATTACCTATATTGTCCAAGTGTTTTATTCACTTAAAAATTAGGCCTTTAAGTTCCTTTTTCAGGTTGACTAATTGGACATACTTGAATAAAAAGTTGAGCAATCAGTTGAATATAAAAGTGATTTCAAGCTATGCTTAGGAACTGAGCCAAGAAAGCTTACCATACGTGGTGCTTTTTACCTGAGTTTTAAAAGTTTCTGGTTATCCTTTGTTAGGAGAAGTAGTTTTAAATTGATGATAATTATGTACAGAACCTCTCTGTAATGAAGGATAGCATCACTCAGTTTTCTCTTTTTCGGAAGATAGGCTACCTTTAGACTGGGTTTTAGCTCTCTGTTTTCTTTTTTGTAGTACGCACCTTCCCATGTGTAAGAAGTAGCCAGGACTCAGCCTCATTCTTGGTTTGTTTGTGAACATGGCCTAGAAACCAGTTAGTGTACTCTCTCAGGTATTGTGAAAGGTTGGGGCTCCAGAGCTATAAAACCCACTTCAAGTGGTCCTTGGTTATGAATCTTATTTGCTTATGGATTTCAAAACATCCTAAGTTATAAAACTAACCATAAACCTAAAGCAGGGCTTTTATGGAAACTGTATCTTCTAAGTACATTTTTTTTCTACTATGAAATGTTACTGAAGTTTTTAGAAAGACTTTGATTTGAAGGATGACGATTGCTTACAGCCACAACAATGGAAAATACAAGTGAAACCACCTTTCAGTTATCCAAAATGTTTTTAAAGTTAATGTCAGACCGTGTGTGGGGAAGTGGGCAAGGGAAGTGTGTGAATTATGTTGGGGGGGTGGTCTGCAACACTGAGTGTCCCTGCTCTCTGCCTCGATGACACCCGTGTCTCATCCTGAAAGTGTTGCTTGAATTTTTATATAGAGTGACACAACACATTATATAAAGATGGTTTCCAGTTCTAGAAATAACTTTTAGAAATTCCAATAGAATTATAACACTTTTTGTTGAAAGGTCTAGTTTACATGTAATGACCTTCAGCTGTTTCACATTTGTCATGTGTTCAGCTAGTTGTGCGTGATAAGTACTCCATGCATGGCATCGTGCTGGGTGCCAGGGCACAGTCATGAGCCAGGCAGGTCTAGAGGCTGGTTGCTTGTGCCAGTGACCGCCTAGCTGGGGAGACAGACATCGATTATGTAGTGTCACAAGTAAGTTGCATTTGGGGTCAGCGTGTTGGCCACGGAAGGATTGCATAGACGGTTCACCAAAAATGCTTGTTGAACACTTGCAACATGTGGTGCCAGAACTGCTCTAGACACAGAACCGTTAATACTTCTTTTTGGTGTTTGGCAGGTACATTATCCCGTCCTTACAGAGGCTTGACGCTGGGTTTTACCGCTGTGTGGTGCGAAACAGGATGGGAGCTCTCTTGCAGAGAAGATCAGAAGTTCAAGTCGCATGTATGTGTGCATTGGAAAAGTCTCCAAGTGATGAATCACAGAAACAAAGTGTCTGTGGGGAATGCCGATCACAATCACTGTTACCTGTTGTGGGAATTGAGACTGTGTCTCAGATTCTCTTGGGGATAGGGTCATTGCTAAAATTTGTTGGGAGACAAGTAGCCAGTGTAGCTGGCCCAGTGATGGTGATGGGGCCAATGAGGCAAATAGCCCTTGTGTAAAATTCACCCTTCAGGGGCTCTGTCAGGCACTGTGGAGGACAAAAAGACATAAAAAATGAACAGGATGCCTTCTCTTTTATGAATTAGCTGCTCGTGGCTTTTATTATCATTGTTATGTTGAGATTCAAATGTTTTTCAAATAAAAAATTAAACCCAATTAGGTAAAATTTCTTCAGTTCATAATCAGTTCTTTCCAGCAATTTGTTTAGAAATCCTTTAGCTCCACGATAAAAAGTACATGGATGGTAATGTCCTAGACGGTATTACTGTCTAGGTATTACTGTTGGGGACCTGATGCATCCTCTGTGGGCAAGACTCATTTTAGAGAATGCGGCTTCTGAAAGTAACTGAAGGGGAGATACCAGAATGCAGGGAGTTTGCACGTCGTTAGCAGGAATTGGAGAGACAAGCTGGTCTGCACAAAGCACTTAATACTTTCCTAGTCCAAAACCTGGCAAGGTAGGGTCCTTCTAAAACGGCCTGTCAGCTTTATTACATTTTGAATTTACTACCGAAATGTCTCTTCATTTAAAAGAAAGCAGAAAGTGTTATGCTACTTTAAATTACATATTAATACGTTGTAACGGACTTGAGAGAACTCGAGAGATCCTAAACTGGGCTGTGCCAACCAAAAAAGACAGTATTTTCTCTTTGTTATTTTGACCGCAGGTAAGGCCTATAGTTTTCAGTGTCACTGTGTCAAAGAAAACAATTTCTAGTTACTCGTCTGTCTCTACACGTTTAGTTATGTTTTTAATTACTAGGAAGGCTTAGCTTTTCTGAATTGTGGTGAAGTCACTCAGCTAAATCTTACTGCAGGATAATTTGGAACTTGTATTCAATTGAATAATTGAAAACATAATTAATAAATATGAATTTCAGTTCAATACCCCAAACATATTTGAATAAGTTAACAGCTTGGAATTTATGGTAATGTATTAAATTCTATTGAATAAAATTAAATTTTGGACTTTTTCTTGGTTAATTATTTATATCCTTGTTTCTAGAAATTTATCTTTGGCTCTTAGACTTTTTCTCTTCTTTTTGTTAACGAGCTTCACTTTAAAAATAACTGTGACTGTTCACCTCATCTGTTTCATCTCCTAGAATATTAAATGCTGTTTATTACATAGGAAATAATTTCCTCTGAATAAAAATTCCATTGATAATATAGATTTGCTATGGACTATTCCAAATTAAATACATTGAGACAAAAAGACAGCATATAAGTCAAATCTGTGTGTATACACATGTATCTGTCTCTAATCCTAACATAGACATTTTTCAAAAGTTTCAAATGTTACTAATTTAAAAATTGGTGTCCTCTGCCCACATTCTAATGACTTCGTTTTTTCCTGTGACCCCATTTCTTAAAAATGTTAAGCAGTAGCACAAAAGGCTGCAACAGAGCCTACCTGTCCCTAATTAAGTCAACAGTATGGGGTTTGGAGAACCCTGTGAAAACAACTTTGTGGTTAAAAAAAAAAATCTCTCTTCCAAAAGATCTGTTAGGGAGACAGCACCCCAGCAACGGAAAGAAGGAGAAAGTGAACCGGGCAGTGGTGGCTGCCTGGGCGGAACTAGCTTGAGAAACTGGGGAGTCGGCGGATAGCTAAGGGCGACTCTACGGTCTCTGTGGCGGTAGGATGCTTCTCCATAGTTTATTCCAGAATTCAAATCAGTTGCAAACATTTCATCGCGTTGTTGCAGCGACAGAGACCACGAAGTTCTGCTGATGAATGCGTTTTGTGGGCACCTTGGAGGCCCGTGGCTTTGCCTCCCGCTTCACTTCCCCACCAGATCTGCCCTCGTCAGCACTGACGCTCAGTCTCTTCTTGTCTTATGGTTTAATTAAAGCACCGGTGGTGACTTTGCTGTAATACATAGTTATTTCCATCTTGGACCCTCCGCCCCCCCCCCCCCCACACACACACACAAAGTAGTTTTCTAGAACTCAAAGGGTCTGATTTTTCTCTGCAGATATGGGAAATTTCATGGATACGGACCAGAGGAAAACGGTTTCTCAAGGACACGCAGCAGTTCTCGACTTCCTGCCCATCAGCAGCTGCCCCAGGCCACAGGTGACGTGGTTTAGAGAAGGGCACAAGATCGTTCCCAGCAGCAGAATGTAAGTTGCTCCAACTTTAAAATACAACTCCTCGCGCTTGTTGGCACCATTTATGTATCATTTAATGAAGTTCACTGTATCGATTAAGCCCTGAGAGGAATGATGTGGCCTCGTAGTCCTTCCCCAGGCCGTGGTGAGTGGCTCTTTGAGGACCTGGCGGGGAAGCGTGTCAGCAGTTTGAGGAGATCGTCATCCCGTAAAGTTAGTCTGCAGAGTGCCGCCCGCCCTGAGTAAAGCATCCTTACTTGGTCGTCGTGGTCCGTTTTTCCCTTTCTGGATGCGCTTTGTAAGATATTGTCATCCCTGAGTTGTTTAGCTCCAAGTGCTAATTTAATGAGTGTCGGTATTTACTTAGAGAGCTGTGGGGGTTTTTTCCCTCTTTTTACTGAACCGTGTTCGATACCACTTTCTCTGACGATAAAACAGTAATTACTGCTTATTTCTCTTTATCCTTTTATCCTGCCGTGACAGTTTTATTTCCCTTCGTCTAATTAGTGGTTCGGCATCTATTGCAGAATACTGCTTTGTGATTAGTTAAGCATGATTTCAAGGTGTTCCTGCCTATCCCGCATTCAAGGTATTTATCTAATGCCAAACAGATTTTCTTCATTTAGAGCTTTAAGTGATTAAAAGAGAACATTTCATATATATTTCGTAAGTGGGCATTTTGCAATACAATTTAAAGTTAATATACCAAATATAAACACTGCAGGGATGAGCATTTCTGAAAGAATCCTGAAATGCTATAAGCTTGGGCTAAAAGTCAAGTACTTACACCATCAGATGGTTGCACTCATACAAAGATTCATGAGAAGAAAATGCTTTTGTTTTATTCTGTTCTTTCCAAAAAGGATGTGTGTGTGTGTGTGTGTGTGTATATATATATATATATATATATATATACACACACATATAAAACACAGTTTGCTGAGTAGGTTTTAAATGTAACTCTGAAAGTCACTGTGGGGTGTAGACTTGCTTTCTCCCCTGCCTGCCCATCCACGGGATCCCTTCTCTAGGCCAGCCGTCATGCTCTCCCAGCCGGGCATCTGAACCTGCTTGACCTTAGGCCATTCTGAATCCCATTTAACAAATGTTTCTACTCTTGTTATTGGAAACAGGAAGACTGTTGAAATGTATAAACACAACATTTAAAAATGTTAATGGGGCATCTGGGTGGTCAGTCAGTTAAGCATCAGACTCTTGATCTCAGCTCAAATCTTGATGTCACAGTTCCTGAGTTCAAGCCCCTCATCTGTCTCTGTGCTGACAGTTGGGAGCCTGCTTTGGATTCTGTTCTCCCTTTCTCTCTCCCCCTTACCCACTCAAGCTCTGTCTCTGTCTGTCTCTCTCTCTCTCAAAAATAAATGAACATTAAACAAATTTTTTTAAATAAAAACAAATTTTAGTAAAAATTCTAATTACCTTAGAAAATGGGAACCTGCTTTCCTTCTTCCTTATTTTGGTAAGAGTTGCTTGTGTGTCCAACTTTATATTGCTTCCATTGATAGCAAATGCCTCTTCAGGTCGGTGAAACAAAGAACAGGGATCAATTTTTCATTCTTTTAGAAACCTGTTAGGTTGAACACAAGGCAGCTGAGATGGACTCCGGCAAAATATTCTGGAGAGTTCTAGCATTGAGCCCAGCATGGCTGGGCCAGTTTGGGAAGAATGCTGGGGAAGAGGAGGTGTGAGGGAGGATGAGGGGATCAAATTAAGCTTCTCCAACACTGGAGCTTCCCTTCATGTCCATGGGGGCACGGCCCACGGTGGTTGCCGTCTGGCAATTCGTTTTTGACTTGTGGTCTAGGTGTTGGCATCTATTGGAGAAGTATGAAAGGAGGTAGAGTGAAATAACAAGTCTTAACTTGATAAGCTTTTCTTGTTTTACTTGCAGATTCTTGCCAAAGACTCTTGAATTCCTGGTGAGCTAATGATATAAAGATGCTAAGTAGGTTTTAACTTGGTGTCACATCAAACAAATGATCTGCGAAGCTATTGATGAATCTCCAATGTCAGTAGAATAATATACCGGTGATCCCTTTTTTAGGAGATGAGATGAGGCTGATTAGGGGTATTTACACATTTGTAAGGCCCTTCAAGTTTCATATTTTCCACCTCATCATCACCCCCGTATTTATTAAGTACCTGCTGTGCAGGACATCATAAATCAGCATGTGTGTGGTTTTCTCTGCGAGTTTATACATCATTCAGAGATAGAAAGTTCGGCTTTGCATGGCAGTTGGAAGGGCATTTCTGCAGGGCCCCTGTCTGGATGGTTGGCAGACAAAAGTCAGATGGCGTTAGATCTGTTCTGCGCCACCAAAGGTGTCATTTAAAAACAAATGTTCGGCTCAAAGCGTTTCACTCATATTGAAACAGGTCAAGCTTCTGTACCTGCTGTAACCTGATTATCTGTGGTCGGTTCCACCACATGGGTTTGGGGAGGGGGAGGGGAAGGTGGTCCCTGGCCACAGGGAGGAGGAGCCTGGTCTCGCCAACCCCACCCCCTTATTGTTAACATTACCGCGGGATCTTCAAAATGTGAGCTTTCGGCTTACAGTTTAATTTCTTTCGCTTTCAAGGGAAACAACAATTCTAATAATAATTCCTGACTTGAAAAGTTTGTTGGATGGCCTAGTAACAATTTTAACAGCGGCCGTTAATTATTGGATACCTCCTCGAAACACGTCTTCCCTGATCCTCACCATTGCCTTCAGCTGTGCTAGGAGCTCGCGGACTGCAGACGGGATGCTCGATGGCCCTCCCAAGGGCACACAGCTGACCGGTGGCCCTCTGGCTTCCGCGCCAGGCCTGTCTGCATCAGGCTGATCCTTCTTTTCACTTTGTCTTGCCAAACCCTCTTCGTGTCTTTGATGTATTTTTTGCATATGCTACTTTTGTTCCTACTTCTCCCTTTTAGAACGTCAGCCTTCGGTGTGAAACACTATAGGTCGGCGTGAGCCACAGGCCCACACAAACTCTCGTGCCCACGTAGCCCTGAGCGTGCCTGTGAGGGTGTTATTTGTATGTATTCCCTTGTGTTGGGGCTGTAAGTCGCCGACTTGAGAAATTTTTGACAAAAGAGAAGGCAAACATGGTTTTCCAATTAAGGCACGGGCTTTACCACATTCCGAGGCCTAGCGGGGGATGGGGTGGAAATGAGGCCTGTGTAGCACGGGGTGAGGGGCAGCGGGAGACGGAGGGCCGCTGCCGTGTGCCGAGCCCAGCACCCTGTCACCAGCACCCTCTCTGCTCCTGCACCGCATACTTGTTGAGTGAGGAGGCTTCTGTCGTGTGGCAAAAGGAGCGGCAAAACTTCATCACCATCCCGGAAAAGGAGCTGAAGTGAGTGTCCCGGAGGTGGATGTGGGCTGCTTCGCATCCACAGGAGAATGAGGCCAAATGAAAAACTCACACAGTTCCGATGGCAGTTTGGGCTTTTTCTCCCGATTCGTTCACCGAATACGTCCTGAGGACATACTACCTGCCAGGCACCGTTCCAGGCACCGACTGTGCCACAGGAAACCAAAGAAAGGCCCTGTCCTCAGGGAGCCTGTCTCCAAGTGGAAGGAGACGTGATAGGCCAGCTGGTGATAACAGAGAGGAGAAAATAAAGCCGGGCATGCAGTGGGGAGAGGGGGGTCCGGTGGGTTGCTGTTGTAGATGTGCGTTCAGAGAAGCCCTCTCTGATAATAACCGGAGACCTTTGAGCAGAGACCGGAAGGAGTCAGGGAGGAGGCCTGGGAGTAAATCAGGGAGAGGAGCAGGTGAGGGAGCAGAATGGCCGGTGCCTTGGAGGCATGGCCCGGGTGGGCTGAGGGAGAGGGCTGGAGGTGAGCTTTCGGAAGTGGCTGAGCCTGAGTCCTAGAAACAGTTGTCTTAGCCAGAGTGAGGACCTTGGCGTTTGCTCTGAGGAGCTGAGCGGAGCAGCCATGCGCTCTTCCTTGTGACCCTTCTGTTAGGAATTATGTTCAGAATAGGGCAGCTCTGGGGCAGCAGAATCAGAGACCAGGAGGCCTGTTAGGGGTTTGCTGCAATGGTTGAGGTGGCTCAGATCGAGTGGTGTGGTAAGTGTCAGATGCTGGTCTCTTCTGAACGTAGAATTGATAGGATCTATGCCGGATTGGACGTGAGGTCTGGGAAGAGGAGGGACGCCATGGAAAATCTAAGACTTCTGGCCCGAGCAGCCGATGGGATGGAGTTACCGTTTCCTGAACTGGAGAGATGATTGGCGGCAAAACAAGTTTTGTGTATGTTGGGGGGAGGTTGGTGGTGGCGTCTGACATTTGTTTTGTACGCGTTTGAGGTGCACAGTAGACGGTCAGGAGGATGCACTCATGAGATGGTTGGATGTATCAGACTCAAGGTCAGCAAAGAAGCAGAGGCTCTGCGTTCATGACATTTAAAGCTCTCTGCAGCTCTGTGTGACACACACAAGCCAGTGAGCGAAACCCAGAGGGTTCCCTCGTATCTCTGAAATGCTTGTGGCCGCAGGTCACAGGGGATGACTCTGGCTGAGCTAAAAGACCGTGCATTGGAGTGTCAGAGCCAAGCCAGGAGAAGGAGCGGACGGGGTGGCACCGGGATGTTGCCCAGGAGCAGGGAGTGAGTCGGCACCTGATTGGCTTCCCAAGGATGTGAGGTCCTATCCTGGAGCTTGTGACCGCGTCAGGTAACACAGCAGAGGGGCAGTGGAGCTGCAGAAGCAAGAGGGCACTCGCAAGTGGGGGGTGGGACAAAGAAGAAAAGGCGAAGTCTCATGACTGGCGCACCCGGGTTCAGCGCCATTGCCCACTGACATGGCACGGGCCGGCCGCCAGCAGCGTTCTCGCGTCTCACCTTCAGCCGTGAGCTGGTGAGAGTCACGACCCCGTGTGGCATGTGTCCACCGTCTCCTCCAGCAGTGTCAGCCTCCCCTGGGTGCTGGCTGGCTAAGCCCTCCTTGTTCTGAGAACTGGGTCTGACCCCGCAGATACGCACTGCTGGAATGTCTGGGTGAAGGAGCAAGTGTGAAGGAAAGTCATGTGATATCTGCAAACTTCCTCACCAAAAGCGGGGGGGGTGGGCAGAGCATAGCAAACCTGGAGCAAAATGTTATTGATGAAGGGGTATAAACATATCTTCGAAAGGCAAAAATACTTTGAAAGAATTGAGAGTAAGTTATACTCAGAATTTTGAAGAGGCAATTACAGGTTTTATTTATCTGAGAGGCTGCAAAAAAAAAAAATGCATGTTTATTTTTCTGATTTACTGAATCCACACAGTTAGTTTGGTATCTCTGCATGTCAAAGATGAGTATAGCCTTGTCTTATAAATACAGTCTAATTTGATAATAAAATTGTCCTGTGTTGTTTGGGTTTTGATATATGTCCTTCGTTTCCTTTTATTTCTCACAACGCGAAGTGTGAATGCCGATGTCGTGCAGTATTTCTCTTACCTCCAGGAGGTGATTTACGTCGGCAGTTATCAGATTAGGACGCAGAAACTTGTTCTGTGCGGTGCCATTCTTCTGCCTAATTGCGGGCCCTCGTGCTCGGATCGCGTGTTGAAGCCTACCCGACGGGAATGCGGAAACACGGCGTGCTCGCAAGTGTTTTGCAGGGAACGCGAAGCTCACAGGTTCAATATTTCAACCTCCGGTCAGTTTCGCGGGACGGGACGCCTTGGCAGCAGTGATCTGAATTGTGAAGTACGGGCAGTAAACGGCATCCCGGGCGATGGGGAAACAGCCTGCCTCGTAACTGTCCGTGCTCACACGCTTGAACGTCCATTAACTTATTACCATTTCATTTCAATCGCGTCAAGAAAGATTTGTTTAAATTAGCACTTGCGGTGCAAGTCCCAACTTAATGCTTGAATGAAGTAGATCTGGTTGTAAAAATATTTTTATAGTTAACGGGGCTTTCAGAATAATATGCCTTTAAAAATGTTATATTATATTTTATGAGCATTCTGTGAATGTTTATAGAGTATGTCTATACGTGTGAATTGAGCCATATTTGGTGTTAGTGAAAAAGACCAGGAGATGTGGGCTCCAGACCTGCTTCCACCATTAATTCTGACCTTGGGCAGATAACGTACTCTGGTTTGCTTCCATTTTCTCAGGTCAGAATGAGGAAGGTGTGCTCGATGACCACTGAGGTCCTTTCTGGCGCTCACGTTCAAGCGATGCTCGCGGAAGGAAGGGCAGGGCCGGCTCTGCCTCTCCCGCCGTCTCCCTTCACGCCTCCAGCACATGCTTATCGAGTGCTAATTTCACACTGGCACTGTACTAGCTGCCAGGGGTCGAAAGGGGGGTGAGGCACCGAAGGGCCTGCCATCGGTGAGCTGTGGCCTCACGTGGAAACAGGTTAATAAACGGGACACTTTCGCCGTGACGTAGTGCAGGAGAGAGTGACGTAGAGCGCGAGGCACAGATTGCCAGCACACAGGTCGATGAATTTAACAAATATGTGACAGATGCCAGGCACTTCCCGGTCACGTTCCCGGGACACTTCGTACTCCTGTGCCCCCCAGCCCTGCCCACGGATCTAATTTTTATTGCCACAGGATCGTTTTTCTATTCTAGAATTTCTTGTAAAATGCGACCATAGAATATGCAATCTTTTGTGTCTTGCTTCTTTCAGCATTCATTCTCAAGGTGATAGTAACAACAATTATTAACATTTTTGAGTGCTGGGCGCTATTTTAAGTGTTTTCCATGTAATCACGTAATGATTCAGGAGATCCTCGCAGCAGCCGAGTGAACCATCCTGTTACTATCCCTGCTTACTGATGGGGGCTGAGGTGGACAGAGGCCAGCTGCCGGTCGTGTCAGAGCCCACGCTGTCCCCCCTGTGCTCACTGCTTTCTCAGCCTCTATCGGGAGAGTGAGGAGCCAGGAATATTCTTGGGAGCGATTACTTGTCTAACCAGGAAAGAGCTTGTATTTGCCAAGCTGAAGGGACTGTCATGTGGTCAGGGAGGAGGAAAGGGGGCAGGGAGAGTGCAAAGGGAAGAGACTGGATGGGACATGGGACCTGGAGTCACCAGGGTCTGGGAAAGAACCTGGATTTATTCCACACGGAGTAGGAAGTCTTTGCAGGAGTTGGTGCTTTTTTGGAAAATGTTTTGAAATTGCGGTAAAATGCATGTAACATATAATTTACCGTCTTAACTGTGTTTCTGAGTACAGGTCGGTGACGTTAAGTACGTTCCCAGTGCTGTGCAGCTGTCCCCACCATCCTCGTCCAGAACCATTTCTTCTTCCCACGCTGCAACTCTGTCCCTGTTAAGCAGTAACTCCCTGCTGTGCCCACCCCTGGCACCCGTCCCTCTACTTTCTGTCTCTGATTTTGACTCTTCCAGGTCCCTCTGTAACTGCAATCATACAGTATTTGTCCTTTCCCCCACTTTTAAATCAACTTAGTATGTTGAGTTGATTGTGTATTCACACGGATTTGCAAGAAAGAACACAGGGTCCCTTTAGCCGGTCTCCCCAAATGGTGCTCTCTTGCCATCCTGTCACACAGTTTCACAACCAGGTTATTGACATTGATACAGTCAAAACACAGCACATTCCCATCACCAAAGCGTCCCTTCTGTGTCCTGTTCGTAGCCACACCGCTTCGCTCCAGCCCTCACACCCACCCCAGACCTTGGAAATCACTGATCTGGTCTCCGTTTCTCTAGTTCTGTCACTTAGAGAATGTCGTGCCAATGGAATCCTGCAGCCTGTCTTCGGGTTGGCTTTCTTCACTCACTGTGACCCTCCGATTCAGTCCGCTCATCGCCTGTGTGGGTGTTCGGCCCCGTCTCGTGTGGTGGTCCTGGTGCGGGTCCAGGTGCCACCGCCCGCACCACCGCTCACCTGCCGAAGGTCAGCTGCGTGGTAGCCACTTTTCCTCCATTGTGAGTAAAGCTGCTGTAAACGTGTGTGTACAGGTTTTCGTGTAAACACAGTCTTTGCTTTTCTGGGATAAACGCCCAGGAAAGCAGTGGCTTGGCTATGTGGTAGCTGGATGTTTAGTGTCGGTAAGACGATGCCAAACTGCTTTCTGGAGCGGTTGTACTCTTTCCGATTCCTCCCAGCAGCGTGTGAGTGATCTAGTCTCAGCCTCCTCACTAGCATTCACTGGTGTCACTGTTTTTTACTTTAGCCACCCTGATAGGTGTGCAGTTATAACTCGCTGTGTTTTTAGTTTGCATTCCCCAGTGGCTAATGATGTTGAATATCTTTTAATGTGTGGATTTTGAAAAGAACCAAATAGGAAAAAACTGCATTTCTCGAAGGGAAAAATACAATCATTTATTTAAAAAGTCCACTGAAGGGCACCCAGGTGGTTCATTCGGTTAAGTGTCTGACTCTTGGTTTCAGCTCAGGTCATGGTCTCAAGGTTCATGGGATCGAGCCCCATGTTGGGCTGCACACTGAACGTGGAGTCTGCTTGGGATTCTCTCTCCTTCTCTCTGCCCCTCCCCCACCCGCTCTCTCTCTCTCTCTCTCTCTCTCTCTCTCTCTCTCTTCCCCTCTCCCCCTCCCCTTTCCCCCTCCCTCCATCTGTCCTTCCCCCCTCAATATAAATAAACTTTAAAAAATAAATGAAATAAAAAGTCATTTGAATGGATGAAAGAGCAGAAAATATGCAGCTGAAGTGAAAAATACTATCCTGTATAGGTATGAGGAAGAAACTCAGAATAAAGCACAGAGATAAAAAAAGACAGAAAATATAGAAGACAGGCTCAGAGATGAAGAGGATAGAATAATCAGTTGAGCTCTAAGAAGGGTCCAGAAGGAAAGAATGGAAAGAACGGGGTGCGGATAATGTTCAGAGATAATTGTCATAGTATTTCCTAAAACGATGGATCCTCAGAGTCAAAAGGCAGATGAAGCTTCAACTAGGATAAATGAAAATATATCCAAATCTAGACGTGTTCGAGTGTCACTGTGGAACTTCAAAGTCAGAGAAAAAACCTTAACAGCAACCATACGTGTAATTCAGGCTGCTTCAAAGGAACAACAATTAGATCTCAGCTGACAGCAATAGTAGGGAAGATAGCGGAATAATAGCTTCACCCTTCCAAGGGACGTAACTCTAATCATGGAATCCCACATCCGGCTAATCTGCTCTCCCAAACCGAGGGAGACCTGAGGATATTTTCAGACAAGACTGGGAGTTGACGTTTCTGAAACGTGTGCTAAGAGAACTACCATCAGTGGGCTTGAGGAGAAAGGATGCTGAATCTAGAAGGAAATGGAATATTAGGAATGTTGGTCTTTGTTTGATTTTTTTTCTAGTTAGGAAATGTTTAGTAATTGTAGTTTAAATATATTTAAATAAGAGATAATGAAACAGGCCAGGTTGAGATGATTCTTTGGGACTTTTTTTTAAGAATGGCTGCTGAAGGGGGCCCCCTGGGTGCCTCACTTGGTTAAGCATTGGCCTTCGGCTCAGGTCGTGATCGCGTGGTTTGTGAGTTCGAGCCCCGTGTCGGGCTCTGTGCTGACAGCTCAGAACCTGGAGCTGCTTCAGATTTTGTGTCTCCTTCTCTCTGCCCTGCCTCCAGCTCATACTCTGTCTCTCTCAAAGATAAGCAAACATGGAAAAAAAAAAACCAGAATGGCTGTAGAGAAATGGTGAGTATCCACAATGGGTACCTGACGTCAGGCGGGTTGTTTTTCCGTTAAGGTGGGAAATACCAAGTGCTCCTGGGTAGCTCGGGCAGTTGAGCATCTTACTCTTGATTTGGGCTTAGGTCATGATTCTGGGGTCTTGGGATCGAGCCCTGTGTCGGGCTCTGTGCTCAGCATGGAGCTTGCTTAAGATTCTCTCTTTCTCAGGAGCCCCTGGGTGGCTCAGTCGGTTGAGCTTCCGACTTTGACTCGGGTCATGGTCTCGCAGTTCGTGAGTTCAAGCCCCATGTCGGGCCCTGTGCCAACAGTTCAGAGCCTGGAGCCTGCTTCAGATTCTGTGCCTCCCTGTCTGTATCTCTCTCTCTCTCACTCTTTCAAAAATAAATAAACATTTAAAAAAAAGATTCGCTCTTTCTGTCCCTCATGCATTCTTTCTCTCTTTCTCTCTTAAAAGATGGTTGGGGGGGTGGGGGGGGGTACCAGAGAAAATCCGTATGCTAGTGGAAATTCTCCACTAGAGAAGGAGAATGTGAAGAGTGAAGGGAGTGTGGGTGTGACTGGAGGAACAAGGTCTGGAGAAGGCGAGAGGCCAGGCAGCCTGGGCACCCACAGAGGGGGCATGAGAAGGAAGGCCTCGGCAGGGTGGGTCCGCAGGTGTGTGCCCTGTGTGTGGGGGCCCTTCCGGAAGGGGGGGCCTTCGGTAGAGTGAAGGGCAGCTTCCGCTGTAACACAACAGACACCTTATGTGGGTGTGGATGCACGTGGCTTGGCTGATGTGGGAAATTGAGGGCTTGTGGATTTTTTATCTTCTCTGCATATTGGGAAGAGGTTTAAGTTTAGAGTGAAGTGTGGCACAGGAAGAGATGTGAAGATGCTTAAGATAACCGTCCAGAGAGTCCAAGCAAACCGAGAAACTCGCTAGGCTCATGGGACCCTCTGAGCGCACATGTGTAGTTGTGGTTTGCGGGAATGGATCTCTTCAGTAACGGTTAGTAATTCTGGTGTAGTTGTACAGAAGATGGCTAATTGGATTCAGAGACGGTGAAGTCTTGCCTGTCAGATGGGAGTAAAAATAAGGATGTGCAGGGTAGTTTGCAGAGATTTGATGGCCCTCAGCTGTCTGAGGGAAGAAGTGACGGGTGGTCATGCATGGCAGAGTCAGAGGGCTGTGGGAGTCTGTGAACTGGTGGAAATGAGTGGAGAACGGAGGGGAAGTGCTGCATTGGGCCCCCCAGGTCCTCTCATCTTCACCTTGGCTATTCCTTCCAGCCCCAGACAGCTGGTGTCTCCTCCTGCTGGAAGGGAGAGACTGGGTGGTGCTATCCAGAATGGTGGCCAGAGGTAAATTTTTGTGGCGTGAACTTTGGCCCTTAGGGAACCCGAGAATGGTATGTGGGGGAGAGAGGGTGGGCCGACAGGTAAGTCCGCTGGACTGTCCGACGAGACACGGCTTCCAGCGGCCTCTCTGAAGTCATCCTGGGAGTCCACGGTTGCAAAGCTGAGGCCACTGGGTCCCCACCCTCCTTTGTGCTCTCTCCTCCCTCCCTCCTTCCTGCTTCTCTGTGACCTCACCCACCCAGAGTGGGGCCACACAGAAGCTGCTGCAGGATGACTCTGTTCCCCAGGAGACCTAGGCTAGGACCTGAGGGATTTGAGGTTGAGTGATGATGAATGGAACTTTCATAAGGCTTGGCAAGGCTAAGGGAGTGACCCTGGGTGTGGGGCTGACATGGCATGCAAGACAGTGTCAGCAGAAGTGAGAGGGTTAGACACCCACGTTCGCGGCGTGAGGGTGCTCAGCCACCTGGGATGACGGCAGGAGGAGGAGTCCAAGGGAGAAGCCGAACCGGGAGAGTCCTTCTTGGGCAAATGGAGCGAGCGAGTAGAAGCCGAGCAGGGCATGTGTGGAGAGTAAATGGTGGTGTGACTCCATCCCGTGGGGGCAAAGGGCTGGGGTTTGGAAGGAGGAGAAATGGGCACTATAAAAGTGCCCACTGATGGCTCTGGTGGCGCTTGCTCTGCGTAGGCTGGACACCGGGAAGCCCTTCTGGAAATGCTCCTCTGGGTGGTTGGCTCCAACATCTGGCACTTTGGAATCCCACCGCTATAGACTGACTGTCTATGCCCTCCCGCCCCCATCCCCACCCCAGGTCATAGGTTGAAATCCTCATCCCCAGTGTGATGGTGTTAGGAGCTGGGGCCTTGGGAAGGTGCTTAGGCCACGAGGGCGGAACCCTCGTGAATGGGATTAATGCCCTTAAAAAGAGACCCCAGAGAGCTCCCTCCCGGCTTCCGCCTTGTGAGGACAGAGCAAGAAGCCAGCTGTGAACAAGGAAGAGGGCCCCCATCGGACACCAGATCCGTCCGTGCCTTGAGCTTGGACTTCTGGCCTCTAGAACTGTGGGAAGCAAATGTTTTTGTTTAAAAGCCATGTATGGAATTTTAGCAACATGAATGGACTGAGACACCCACCCAGGAGGTGTCTATCCTGGGACAGGTCACATAGCCTCACAGTGCCTCTCCTACAGGGAGCAGGGAGACTCGTCTGTTCCTCCTGAGTTGTCCTGAGATTTAGAGTGAGAAGTAATTTACCAACTCATGTTTGAGGAAGTGACAGATGACCTGTACTATCTGTCACCCATCCTCCCAGATTATGTCCTGGTGCTTACCATAATGGTGCCCTGTGTAGACGAGGCTGTGTATGTAGTTGTCTCCGGGAACCGAATGCTAGCTGGGAGAGAGGGACCCCGGCGTAGAGAATGTGCTCTGCCCCGGTGTGTCCTGTGGGCTTTTCCACGTGCTGGTTCATCCCCTAGAAAGTTCCTTTTGTCGTTCCGACCACATCCAGGAGGAGTCCCGTTGTCCGAGCCGATGATATTGCAGGCATATTAGTGTCCGTAGAAGCAGGTAAGAGAAAGATGGGCAGCGCGACGTTGCTTCAGTGAATGGCCTGCAGAGCGCTGACTGAGGTTGCACTTCCCGTGCTTCACGTCCACTGTGCACCGTGGGAGGAGGTCCGAGGTTGCCGTGAGAAGTTCAGACTTTCTTTCAGGTTGGCAGGTAGTTTGACACTGTGGGATGAAAGGTTACCCTTTAAACGCCGTTAGATCAGGTCTGGGGCCTCAGCCGGTGGCGGCGGATACCAACCTCAAGGCCTGCTCTATCCCGTGATGCGCACGGCCGGAATGAAGGTTGTCACGTATCTTCTGTTCAGTAACGTTTGTGTGGCACGTGTGGGAAGCTTCTGCTCTACCTGCTGCTCTGGGATAAGGGTACCTCACAGCAGAGAACTGTTCTGAGCAGCGTGAGTGGCCGAAGGGCAGGGGTGGGGGTCTTAGAGTCACTTGGTTCCATTTGAGTTGGCAGTGTAGTGTTTAATGACAAGACTTTAATATTCTATGTACCAATTTTTCATTTGAAAATAAAACACCACTTCATTTTACAAGAGCAGATCTAGTGACAATAACGCATTTCTTTACAAATATTAGCCTATTATACATCTCAAGTCAGTCGCACATAATTGCATTTCACCAACTCTACATAATACTTTAATTAAAACCAGGATAATTAAAATACAGTTTTAATGAACAATAAATTCTGAAGTTGCCAGGCCTGGAATGTGTTATGTGAATCATACCTGCTCTTTTTTTTTTTTTTTAGCTCTTAAATCGGTATCCACATTATGTTTCGAAATGGCAACAATCTGAGCAAGAGGCATTTTTAATCGTATGTAATAGTGTATACTAGCAAATCATGTATTTCTTTGTGGCTGTCATGTATCTGTCCATCCTCTTGCATGTATAGGTTGTTCGCTACTGGTTGTAAACTCTGGAATGAAGGAAAAGCTTTTCCTTGTGGTTTTCTTCCCCGGCTTTATTGCTACATAATTAACCTGTAACAGTGTATTAGCTTCAGGTGTATACCATGATGATTTGATATGTGTGTGTGTTACGAAACGATTGCCACAATGAATCTGGTTAACATTCATCACCACACAGAGTTAAACCTCCTTTTTGTGCTGAGAAGTTTTTACAACTACTCCCCTAGCAACTTGCAGAGAAGCAGTGCAGCGTCGTTAGCTCTGCTCACCACACACGTTGCATCCCCAGGACTTGTCTTGTGACTGGAAGTTTATACCTTTGACCACCTTCACCCCTCGCCCCCCACCCCCACCTTTGGCAACCAACCGCTGATCCGTTTTCTTTCCACGAATTCAGTTCTTTTAGATTCCATGTACACGTGAGAGCGTACTGTATTTGTCTTTTTCTGTCTTGCTTTTTTTCAAGGAGCATAATGTGCTGAAGGTTCATCCATGTTGTCACAAAATGACAGGATTTCTTTATTGAGGTTGAATATCATTCCATCGTATATGCGCATACGTATGTACGTAAATATAGATCACATTTTCTTTATCCGTTCACCTGTTGATGGACACTTGGCTGTTTCCGTGTCTTGGCTGCTGTGAGTGATACTGCAGAGAACGCGGGGGTGCACACCTGTGTTTGAGACAACGATTTCTTTTCCTGTAGATACACACCCTGAACTAGAGTTGCTGGATTGTATGGCGGTTCTCCTTTTCCTTTCTCCGGAATCTCCAAACTGTCTTCCGTCATGGCTGTGCCAGTTGACATTCCCACCAGCAGTGCGTGAGGGTTCCCTTTTCTCCACATCCTCTCCAACACCTGTTACCTCTTGTCTTTTCGAGAATACCCACCCTAGCAGGTGTGAGGTGGGGTCTCATTGTGGTTTTGATTTGCATTGCTCTGTTCGTGAGTGATGTTGAGCGCCTTTTCATGTACCTGCTGGCCATTTGAATATCTTCTTCGGAAATGTGTGTACTCAGTTCCTTTGCCCATTTTGAAATGGATCGTTTCTTTGTTTTTGAGGACCTGGCAACTAGCACAGCGCTTGGCCCTCCTGATGCTTCTTCGATGAGTGGATGAATATCTCCTCAATGAATGAGGACATGGCTCTTTGTACTTGGCTCATTGTGGGGAGATGGTGTGGGACCATGTACATCAAATTAAGGTTCGGGAAACCAGGGTCCCAGTCTTAGCTCCATCACTTAGGAGGTCTGTGAGCTTGGGCAAGGGCTAAAGGGACCTTTAACTGTTCCCAACAAAGGTAATGTAGTTGGGTCTCTCAGCTGGAGATGGTAAGTAGCAGCTACCCTATCAAGCTCTTCGAGTTATTACAGGGAACATGTATTTGGTGGATAAAATCACAGATGTGAAAACACTTGCTAACCTGTCAATGTAATGCCTGCTACTCTTCTTACCATTTCCACCTCTGCTCATCATACTCTCCATATACATAAACTCGGATTAGTATTGAAAATCAACTATCACCTCATTTGGAGCTGTGGATTTTTAGGTAGTTTTCATGATGAACTTTTGATCCTTGGTCAAGTGGCCCCTGGTAGTATAGAATATAAGGAGATCTGCCCCTTCAGCCACCCCACTTTCCTTCTCCCCCCGGTTATAATGTCCTTGGGAAATTCAAGCCAGTCTTAATATTAGCTGCGTAATTAGGGAGGCATTACTGCCCGTACATCTAATGGATAGTTCATTACACAGTCAAATTTAAGTGACTTTTATTAGCTTCTCTTTTGGATTATCATTGTCAGTGTTACTCTCTCCCAAATACGGGTCACTTACTCATTCACTTGTCTGTTTATTTGACAAGTACCTAACTGCCCTGGCATCGTCCGTGAAAGTTACTCCTGAAGCACCAAACTCCCTAGGAAGGAAATATGCTTTGGACTCTGGCCAAGGGGATACTGCTACAGTTAAGAAGTCAAGAAGATTTGGTAACTTTGTTTCATTTCTGACCCAAACATGGGGCGTGGTCCCTATGGGCAGCTTCTGGTGATGCTCCAGGATGCCTATCGTCTTGTCTATCCATGGGGAGTCAGTGGGCAGAGTGCAGTTCAGTTTATATGGCCACTTTGGGGGCTCTGTGCCATGGCAAGCCTCGTTTCATCTGGTCTTGTCCCAGAGTCCTTAGGCAGAAACTTGGATACCAAAGTGAAGTTCTACCCCACAAAAGGGAAGGGAAAGGAACACTAGGAAGGAAGGGATGTGCTCAGAGCTCAGGGAAAGTCACGTGCTGTGTCCCCTTCTTGGGCCCGTGTGCACTTGAGGGCTAGGACTGGCAGGAGGCTGTGACGTGCAGAGACTGAGGCGGTGTGGGCATGGGGAGGGTCAAGAAAGGCAAACAGATAAGTGGGGGGCCAGCTCAGCTGGGCAGGGGGTGCTGTTGCACTCGGCGACCTGTGTCCCCACGTAGCAAGAGAAGCATTTCCAGGGGGTGGAGGGTACAGTACAGCCTGCGGAGTCCTGGCGGTCACGCTTTTGAAGGCGATCGAGGAGCATGGACTGTGAGTTGAAGTCCCCACACAAATGGAGAGTGTGTGACGACAGGATAGGCTTTGGGAAGCACAGGATTAAGTAAGATGGGCTGACTGTGGGAGCCAGCTGTATTCTTTAGTCGTTTTCTGATTCTGGGCAGGCCTAACTTAATGACTGAGGGGCTCCGCTTTTTCATGTGTGACACGGGGTAAAGGCAGTTGTGGTGGATGTCTGGTGTGAAACACGTCGCCAGTGTGTTGGCTGGGGCTCTGATGAGCCACGGAAGGAGCTGGCCGCCCTCAGGATGAAGTTCCCAGTGGCAGGTCGGTGATGTGCGGCCAGCGCAGATGCTGTGGAGGGTCATGCGTTGCCTCATCTTTCCGCAAGGCTGCTCTAAATCTTCGTGGCATTCGAGCAAAGGAAGCCGAGGAAGTCTTATCACACCAATTTTGTGGATGACTGAATGGGGGAAGGAAGTGGTTATGTGATTTAAGGTCAACTACTGTGTTAGTGATTGAGCTGGGATTGAGCTCAGCACCTGAATGATGCCTTTCTGGTTAGTTCTGTGAATGTTTATGACACAGTTGATCTTAGGTTGCCCATACGGCATTTGATACGGCAAAGGGGTCCTCTGCTGGGCATCGGTGCCCATGCTTCGGCCCCACAGTGCCACGTGTACCCGGTGCCCAGTGGCAAGTCCACAGCCTCTGCCAGGTTAACTTTTATGTGTAAAATACAGATGATGATAAGGCGGCCTGCCTCCCTCACAGCACTTTTACACTTTTATTTTTGTTTGCAAGAATCAAATATGGTACCAGATAAAAGATACGGTGTGAGTTACGAAGTGTCCTGTCTGTGTAACGTGGGCTCATTTTCTCATGAGGGTTTTTGTTCCTTGCTGGAATCAGATCTGACCTAAGACTAGGTAGATCTAATTTGCGTCCAGGTGACAGTCCCTATTGCAAGGTCAAGGTCGTCTCTCATCCCTTCAGTCCATCAGCTGGTCAGCACTGTGCTAGACTCTGGGATAAAAAGATCAATAAAACAATCCTGGCTCGGAAGGGCTTGTAACCTAGTGAGAGGGTGGTAGCCGTTTCTTCGTAGTTCATCCTGCGTAGCCTCTTTGTTGTTTTTATTTTTAAACATTTTTTTGATGTTTATTCATTTTTGAGAGAGACAGGGCACGAGCAGGGGCAGAAAGAGAGGGAGACACAGAATCTGAGGCAGGCTTCAGGTTCCAGGCTGTCAGCACAGAGCCCAGTGCGAGGCTTGAACCTATAAACCATGAGATTGCGACCTGAGGTGAAGTCAGACGCTTCACCGACTGAGCCACCCAGGCACCCCTGTTTTTTTATATGATAGCTTTATTGAGCTGTAATTCACCTATCATAAATTCTTTTTAAAGAATACATCTTTTTTAAAGTTTATTTATTTTGATAGATAGGGGAGGGGCACAGGTAGAGAAAGAGAGAGAATCTGTCCCATGGCACAGAGCCCGACATGGGATTCAGTCTCAAGAGCTGGGAAATCATGACCTGAACCCAAATCAAGACTCAGACACTTAGCTGACTGAGCCACTCAGGTGCCCCTGAAGATTACATCTTTTTAAAGTGGTCTTTAGGATATTCAGAGCTTACAGTTGTCCCCACCGTGTGACAGAGCATTCCCACCACCCTGAAGGAGAACCCCAGACCCATTTGTAGCCCCCGTCCCCACCCCCAGGCCCTGACAGTGGTCATCTACTTTTTATCCTCCTGCATTTGTCTGTTTGGGATATTTCGTATCAAAGGAATAATATGCTGTGGCCCTTTGATACTTAGCGGTCTTTATTGAGTTGATTTTTCTCTCTCTCTCTCTTTTTTTTTTTTTTTTTTACTGATCGTCATTAAATAACTCAATGGTTGTTTTTTTTGTTTTGTTTTGTTTTTTGTTTTTGGTGGGGGAGACCTTTCCTGAGCTGAATTCTACCTGGGTAAAGAAAAGACGTCCTTCATTTCTTTACCAGACACTTGTCCGACGTCTCCTTTGTGTTGGGCACTCTGGCAGGCACTCGTATGATGTCACACAGGTCCCTGTTCTCATGGGATTCGCAGTCGTAAGGGGGAAGCAGACCAAGAAATGGGCACACGAACAAACACATAAAGAGGATCTGGTGATGAGAAAAGCCCTGTCCCAGGATATAATATGTAGAACAAAATTTTAGGAAGGAGAAGCAGTAGTAATCTGAAGAAATGGGGCTGGGCATTCTGGGTACGGCAGTGACAAAGAAACCGAAGCAGGAAAGAACCTGCCTGGTGGGGTGGGAGACCTGAAAGGAAGCTGGCAAGGCTGTGGCCCCGGGGAGGGGGGAGTAGGGGTTAGGCCTACCTGAAGTCAGCAAGGCCCTGTCTGGTGCTTATGGAGGTGGGCTGCGGGTTTATCCTAAGTGTGGTGGAAAGACAAGGAGGATGCCATAATCAGATTGGCTTGAAGGAAATCTGGCTGCTCTGTGAAGAATGGATCATAAGGGAGGGCAGAAGGAGAGCCAGAATCCTTAGGAGGCTCTTGCAAACATCCTGGCAGGAGGCGCTTACATAGCCTGAATTAAGATGGGAAAGAGGAAATGGGGACAAATTAAAGTAATAGGTTAAATTAGAACCAGTAGTTATGGTATGAATAAATAACGGCAAAGTGGGGATACGTGAAAAGTAGAATCTACGGGACTTACCATGGAGTGCGTGTATAGTGGAGTCGGGCTCCTTGTTTCTGATTTGAGTCCTTGGGTTTATATGTCCTAGAATGGTGGCAACTGGGTAAAGATGGGTTTGGGGCACGTTTAGTTTCAGATGCTTGTGAAAAGTGTGGGTGGAGAGATCAACTGGACGTTTGGGAGTCCACAGCCTGGAGCTCCAGTGGGGAATCTGACTGGGGATATGAAACTGGGACCCATCCATATGCGGGTGGTGTACGTGTGGTATTGAAAACTGCAGGGGTAGATGAGCCTTTCTAGGGAGAGAGATTTTAGACGGAAGAGACGCAAGCTGAGAATGCCAACATTTAGTGAAGGTTGGAGAAATAAGGTGCCCACAAAAAGAGAGAGCCCGCTAGAGGGGAGGGGGCACCCAGGAGCACTCAATGTCATGGAGTCGCTAAGAAGAGAGCTTTTTACCTGGTTACAGCCCACGTGTGGTCTTGACGTCGAGCACAGACAAAGGACTAGGAAGAGGAGATCAGCCAAGTGCAGGAGGGGGAGACAGAGAAGAAGATCTGGGGAAGCCCCTTTGTCCGACGGCTTTCAGCAGCCCTTTGGGAAACCCGTACACGATGGATTCAGCTGCACAGCCTGGTTGGGGAAACGTCCGCTCTCGCTCTCTGCCACAGCCCTAGGGTAGAAGGTCCTCCAGATAAAACGTGTCGCGGACAGATTAGCGGTTGGGATCAAACAGCCACAACGGCACTAGTTCACGCCTCGCCCGGGATGATGTTGGTTCAGGTGTTTGTGCTTGCTGTTTGTCACTGCTGATGGAATTGTCCTGTTTTACCTTGGAAGGTTATAAATGGGGGGCACCCTTAGAACTCATTCGTGAACCTTCCCTCTTGCGTCTAGATGTGCCCGTTCATTATTAGACAAGGTAAATCATCATACCCAGCTTCAGTCACACACGCAACGTGCGTCCTTTACTTTTATAATCAGAGTCCAGTAGTTTAACACACGCAGCAGCTCTGTGAATTACCTCTGCTGAGTAGTTCCGGGAGTTTAGAAGTTACCTACATGAAGCCCACCTTCACTCACCGTCATGTTCACCCATGTCTTTCGTTCAGTGAGATCACTGCCACACCGTGACTGCCTACTCTGACGATGCAGATCACCAGTACCTATGCTTTGCCGAGCTTGGCATTCTGTCTGAAACCTGTGTTGTGCCAAGTTCTTTGAATAACTAATTGACTGTATAAAAAATAATTTTATTACCCTTCTCTTGTTCTTGTTCTCAAACTTGGTATGAACAAAGAAATCATAATATGGCTTGAAACTGCTATCTGTGGGTTAATATTCTTGAATGACATTTAGTTACAATTAAGCACGCGGTCCATAGCAATGAATGTGAACCAATACTATTTAGTGTTAATTGAAGCGGGGGTGTGAGGACCCGGCAGGCTGCCGCTGGCGGATCCCTGGCCCTTGGTTGGGAGTATGATGTGTGGCTCTTTAGTGCCTGGCTTTTATCTAACAAACTCTAAACGAATTTAAATAAATTGTAAATGCCCTGGATAAAATTTAGTCTTTCTTTTTTTTGCTCTAATGATGAAATAAGAAATTGTGGCAATCAAAAAAATTTTGAAAAGCATCTAATGATTAAAATACAAAAATGATGTTTCTAAATACTTACTGGAAAATGCCCTGGTCTTAGTATTTTCTATGATCTTCTGTTCTGCTTCGTATCTTTAAGAAGGATAATAGATACAACTTGCAAAGAAGCAACATAAAGTGGTGGCTAGGAGTATGAACTCTGAAATCAGACTGCCTGAATTCCACCCTTGATTCCGCCATTTAATAGTCGTGTGACCTTGGGCAAGGTGCTCAGCCTCTCTGTTACTTTAGTTTCCTCCTCTGTGAAGCTGGAACCATATCAATATTTGCCTCATCGGATGGTGAGGATCTCCTCTCTGTGGCGCCTGCGAAATTAGAGGGCTCAGACCAGCACCTGGGTCACAGAAGGACATCATGACTGTTAGGAGCTCTGGTTACTCTCATCATTATTTTTACTAATTTGAATGTTCCAAATGGAGGAAGAGTCAACGGTCTTATTATTCTTTTGGTGTTAGTTCTCTTGAAGTAAATCTTGCAAAGCAAAATTGCATTTTGTATTTCTGATTGCTTTCATCCTATCTGGAGGCGTGAAAATGATTTCCTTAATCCTTTATGTGAACAGAAGTCCAGGTTCTCAGTAGCAGTAGGTAAGATGGAGGTGACGGAGCAGTGGGGAAACGGTCTTAGGGGGCGGGGTGTAACGAAGTTGCGCGGATTTTAAAGATGTGATCAGAACCTGTCGTGACGCCCTTCAGGGACACACCTTCTTTTGTTGACGAAACAGGAGGCAGAGACGTTTCTGTCTTCAAACGGCATAAATTTGGGGGGATCTTAGAAAAACCAAGGCTCATTTCACGCATATTATTTCTTCAAGTTCTCAACTAAATAAGATATTGAGGGAAGTTGAATTTATGCCCGAGCCACATCTTGGTTCTGCTCTCCTTCTCCTGGTTCTGTTTGCTTACTTTCTGTGAAGTTGTCCTCTTAGAGCTTGGTGCTGGAATTGAGGGATTTGTACAGGAAAACATTGGATCAGTTGAGGAAATAGAGATACTGTATACATCAGGTGGCGAGCGAGCGAGCGTGTGTGACATGTAGGTGACAGCTCTGCCCAGGGCTGCCCCAGCTTAGTGCTCACATTCGCTGGCGTCCTTGTTCACACACACACCGCTTGTCGTTTCCGGCTCCTGTGGGTGTAAGAGTTGCCATTTCCCTGCTAGTTTTCCCTACTAGCGTCAAAGGTTCTGCGTCTGTAAGGAAGCCCAGAGAGAAGAGAAGTAAATCTGACATCAGCAGCTCTCCTGTAGAAGCTAAGCAGGGCAGGAATGTTTCACGGACAGAACCTCATTTGTTCTCACGGCATTTTGCTGACGAATAGATCACTGTCCCTGTAGGACAAACTTGATAGGCTGCACAGGACGCTGCGCGTTGTAGAGTTGAGAAAAAACTCACTGTGAGGTCTTCCCTGACCCCAGTGTCTCATCTCGGGCTCCCAGGGTGGCTGGTGACTAGTCACGCCTTCTACAGCCTTCTAGCGCATTTTCCATCTGAACCGCGCTCAAGCTTGTTGAAGCGCACCTGTGGGCATGAGCTCAGGGAGGGTTTCCCACAGGCTCACAGGGAGACATTTTTCCTTCTTCCTGGTGGGACGCTTGGCGAAAACACGCGTGCCTTGAAGGAGATGCAAAATACGAGGCAAGTCAGAGGGGTGACGCCAGGCTGTGTCTCCGGGATACTCTTAGTCACAGCCACTGTTACGATCAGAGACGCCAGGCTGTCAATGGCCCTCACAGCTCAGGGCGGCTGCAGCTAAAATGCCGTCGTGTTGTGAAAGGTAGGATGAGAAAATGTAGTGTTTGTCCTCTGTTCTCACGTGCCCACTTGATCGGGGTCATTCAGAGCCCGTGCTGTTGGGCCGATAAATTTGGGAAACACAAACCATAGGATTCAGCTTTTGGTATGCTTCTGTTTCTTTCCAGGGAAACGTTTTCCCCTGGCTGTGGAAGCAGGTGTGGTCAGCATGATTTCTAACAACTTCACACCTTGCTTGTGGCTCCCGGACAGAGGAGGGCTGCCTCCGAGAATACAGAATGTCACTTGCGTGTCTTCGTATTGGAAAAATAGCAATGCCTTTAAAGAACAGTCTAGCATTTCAGGGAGAGGAGATAGGAGCCATATTAAAAGCAGAATGATTAGGACCTTTAGAACTTCGAGGGAGTTCTTTGACTCAGAAATCCTGGAGTTTACATAAAAGTGGAGAAATAATGGCACAAGTGTCTACAAACGAGTGGACTTTCTGCTGTTGTTTTCCCCAAACCTATAAAATGGTCAGACGGGCCCCCATCTGTGAAGGCGGCTTCGGGTGTGAATTCCCTGTGCCTGCTCACACATGCCCGTGTGCCGGAACACCGTCTCTGTGCACCCCGGAGGCCTCCGGTCTCCTCTCCACCGGGTCATGGGGCCTCAGCCCCCTTCCCACCGCACCTCACAACTCCTAGCCTGACCCGTGGAAAGCTTCGAGCAAGTTCTGTGAGCTTTCTTTCACGTAAGGGAGAGCTCCTGTGGATGTATGCAGCATTTGCAGTAATGAGTACCACTGCTTTTAGCCCCGCTGCGCCACGTTGACTCGAGCTGCGCTGGAATTCTTTGAGGCAGGGGCTTCCTTTTTTTCACTCTGCGTGTCCTGCGTGTACATCACGACGACCACGCATGTGTGTCCTTGGGAAGTATTTATGGGTTTAATTAGCGCGTGAGTGAATGTGTGAAGGAAGGAGGCTTGGTGTTGTGCCTGATATCGTATGAGTTAGTCTTTTCTCCTTCCTCCCTCCCTCCCTCTACCCCTCTCCCCTCCCTTTGGCAGGGGCATCAGGCTACAGCCGAAGGCGGCACGAAGCGGTGTGTGAGGTTGTTCTGGGGTGAGGAGCAGGACCGTGGGGAGGTGATCTTTGCACCAACACTGGCCCCGCAGCAGTCTGTGGTCTGTCGAGCGCTCCCCTTGCCCCAGAGTGGGAGACAAAAGTGATAAACGTTTTACTCACGTTTGAAACATTGAGCGTTGGTGCCTTGTGTTTCCTTCTTCTGTTAACAGACGTCAGTTCATTTTTAGTGATAAAGATGGTTTCTCAGGGCGCCTGGGTGGCTCAGGTGGTTGAGCGTCTGACTCTTGATTTTGACTCAGGTCATGATCCCAGGGTTGTGGGATCGAGCCCCACATCGGGCTCCACACTGAGCGTGGATCCTGCTTGGGACTCTCTTTCTCTCCCTCCCTCCCTCCCTGCCCCTCTCCCCGACTCGTGCTCTCTTTCTCTTAGATAAAGATAAAAAGGTTTCTCAGGTGGTTTCATTAATGAAGGGGCCAGAAAACTCAGACCACTTTCTGCCATATTCCTTGGAGTCCTCTGGTACCTCTCCTTCTGGGTCCCAATTAGTCAGAAAGTTCTCTCCCTCCATTGCCACCACCTCTGTTCGGGCCGTCAGCTTTTCTGCTTAGGCTCCTGCAAACGCCCACAACTGATGTCCGGGTCCTCAGCTTTGTCCTGTGCACCGGAGACCCTCGCCAGTCTAGCCTCTGCCCCGGAGGCTAGACAGCTCTTCGGCTAGACACCCATAGCCCCCTTTCTCTAAAGGACTCTGTGGTCTCCCCTTGCTTCTAGCTGAAGTCTGAGCCGCGGTCCTCCTGGCCTGGCCCCTGCCTGCCTCTGACCCTCTCATGTCCCCCCACGCCCGCCCTTACCATTAACAACACAGCCACACCAAACACTCTGGCATCCACCTGCTCCCCAGCACATGCTGCTTCCTGCCTAGAATGCCACTCTCCTCACTGGGTTTTACTTTCGGCTTCAGATGTCATCTTTCATAACCCTTTCTCCGAGAATATTTCTCAGGCCACTTCCTTCAGCCTGACTGCTCACCGAGACCAGGTTCACAGTGATTTGTGTGGTCCAACGTCACCCATACTTACCTCCGTCGTTGGTCCCGTCAGCTATATGATGGAATGGCCTTGCTTGTTGGTTTCTCTCTGTGTTGTGACCTTCTTAGATAGGAGCACCACATTTTAGTCCCCTGTGTGTCCCCAAGCCTTAAATGAGTTCCTGGTGTGGAGCAAGTAATCGGTATTTATTTATGTCTAATATTAGATTTCTTTTCATACTGTGTGTCTGTTAAAGTACATTTGTGGAAATTAAGAAATCCAAGAAAGAGCACATGTTAACAGTGTCACTGGAGAGGTAAGCTGACTTTTGCCTTTCCCGTCTGCGGTCTTGCAGGCTGGAAATGAGGGATAAATCTTATGTTTCCTCCTACCTGTATGTATCTGCTGAGTCACTAGCAAGGTTTGCTGGCGGGATCACATCATGCTCTTTTTGAACTTGGAATTGAAATGGGTTTTCAATTTACTCTTCTTTTTAAGGACTTGTGCTTTGTTAGTTTGGGAAATTGTATGGTAGGGATTTGTTTTTCTGTTAAGTGCTCCTAGAAGAAAAATAAATGATACGAGAAATAAAAATCCCAGTGAATTATGACCTTTGCAGCATCTTGTGCATGTCTCTGTACCCTGCCCGGTTATTCTGACCTCATTGTAGGTAAATTTGCATTTGGGAAATACATATCATGAAGGTTATGCGGTTACTCAGAGGTAATTTTATTATAAGTATGTGATTATCAAAAATGCATCTTTGGGACTCTGCAGCTTCTGTTCCTTCCATTATTAAAATGATAACATTTATTTTTTGTTACATGAGTGATTTGTAGAATGACATTTTGGCCTAAAATGAGTTTTTGGAGCTAATTTTTGAAAAATTGGGGCTAAGTGGAAAACAGTAAGTAGCCGACGCACGAGGCCTGGCAGTTCTGGTGAGCACTGACTGCGTGACAGGATCGTGCCCTGCAGTAACTTGGGGGCCTCACATGAGAAAAGAATTCACAGGTTGTACCGTTGTCACAACGAGAGCCGTAGCGCTCATTCTCGCTTTGTTTGGTTAAGACCTAGAGGCACATCGCATTGAGATTTTAACAGCCAATACTTGTAAAGTGTCCCTTAACCGCTTTATTTATTTTAAGTTTACTTATTTGTTTATTTTGAGAGAGAGAGAGAGAGAGCACGCGTGCGAGTGAGCACCCACGGGGGAGGGGCAGAGAGAGAGAGGGAGACGGAGAATCTCAAGCAGGCTCTGCGGTGTCAGCACGGAACCCCTGAGCCGGCATCAAGAGTCAGGTGCTTAACCGACTGAGCCACCCAGGCACCCTGCGTACCTTCTTGATTTTATATACACTAATTTATTTTAGGAAGGCACTTCTGTGGAGTTAAGATAAACACAATACAGCAAAATTCTCTTAATTTTTTTAAGAGAAAAAATTAAACCTGTCTTTTTCACTGTCGTAGCTCTTACCTTTGCCTCTCCTTCAACATTGCTGTGTCTCTGCAAGTATGAAATTGCTCCCACCTTCAGCTCATTACATTGTAAACCGTCCTCTTCCAGCCGTACTGTTGGTATCCCTGTTTCAACTAATGCCACCAATGTTTTCCCAGTCACACAGGTTTTACACATGCTCCTTCCTTCTTCCCTTTACTACCCACATTACATTCACTGTCAATCCTGTAGATTTTCCTACTGGGGGGTGCTTTAGTTATGAAATATGCGTCGATGCAGGAAATGCATGAAACGTCACTGTAGAGAGTGAAACGTGATTGTCGGGCACACACCCTCATGACCACCTCTCACTCCCACATTGAACATGACCCGTCACCATCCCGTGGGCTCCTTTTCAAGCACCCTCCGCTCTTCCAGAAGACTTGACCTTTGTGGTCATACTTTCTTGCTGTTCTTTAGAGTTATGCCACTTAGTATCTTCATTTTAAACAAATGGAATCAAACAGAATGTACTCTTGTGTCTTCTTAAATTCAACATTATGCTTCTGAGATTCATCTACGTTGTAGTTTATAACTGTGATTTGTTTACATTCGTTGATGTATGGTTTTCGTTGCTCAAATATGCCATAATTTATTGTTCTGTTAGTGATTCCCTTAATCTTGGTTGCATTTATGGTTACGGTGAATGACCTGCTATGGGATATTCTGACACATGCATCCTGATGCTGGGGCCATCGGGTCATTGGGTCTTCCTATCTTTACCTTCTCTACATACTCCAAACAGTTTTCACATGGTCGAACAATTCACATGCCTACTGTCATCACAGGAGTTAAAACCTCCAACTCTTTGTCAACAGGTGGAATCGTCGGCTTTTAAATATTTGCCAATCAAGTGGGTGTATAGTCACACTTCACAATGGTTTTATTTTTGAAGTGCCTATTTATTTATTTTTGAGAGCAGAGAGAGAAGGAGAGACAGAATCTGAAGCACGCTCTAGGCTCAGAGCTATCAGCACAGAGCCTGATGCGGGGCTGGAACCCACGAACTGTAAGATCATGAACTGAGCCGCCAGTCAGACACTTAACCAGCTAAGCCACCCAAGCGCCCCACAACGGTTTTAATTGTCATTTCCTGATTATTTAATGAGGTTAAGTATATTTTTATAAGTCCATTTGTCACTTGCATTTCCTCTTTTGTGCAGTGTCTGTTTAAATATTCAGATCTTTTGCCCACTTTCTGTATTAAGTTACCTTTTTCTCATTGGTTTCTCGTTCTTTATAGATATTGGGCATAAGTCCACATCTCTTTGGCTTGCCCTGTCACTCCTCTTGTGGTGTCTATTGATGAGAAGAGTTTACTTTTACTACAGTTGTGTTCATCAACCTTTTCCTGTATGGTAACTGTTTAAGTTACCTTTCCCTGTCCTGTGGCATGATGATATTCTCTTAAATTATTTTCTTAAAGCCTTATGATTTTGCCGTTCACAGTCGAGTCCCTAATCCGAGTACCTACTGGTGATTTTCAGCTATGGTGTGAAACCCTGTATGTTCTTCCTTTTCTCTCCTGTCTGTCCCTTTTTTGCATACCCACCATCATTTTAGGTTCTTACTGCCTTCTGTCTGGCTGTCAGCTTATTACTTTCCTGCTTCCGTCTTCCGGTTCACCAAGTAGATTTTCCTAAATATCGCTCACTCTGGTGAGTACATACTGAATTAAAAAGAAAACCCTCAGTGTTACCTGTTTCATTCATGATTAAATTTCGTCTTTTTTTCTGGTATTCAGAGCTACTCAGAAATCTGTTGTTAATTGTAGTTTCACCAAGAAGAGATAACATCTCACCAGGGAAGATTAGCCGGCTCTTACAGTGATTCATCACCACGTCCAGAATCAGTCCTGAGCTCTGCACATCCCAAAGTGTTGTGTTTTCATTTTTGCATTTTTGTCTGAATTCTTGCAATGGATCCTCCTCAGAGGAGGGAGAGTAACGTGAGAGCCAAACATCCATTTACAATGTGGGGTAGCACATTCCAATGACCGTTACATTCATATCTGTTCTCTAGGCCACCCTCTCTCCAGTATCACAGTATCTAGGAAGCCAAGTTGGTATTACACAATTGCTTTCTGTGCAGACAAAAGGAGCTAGGACATTTTAACAAAATATTCTGAGCCACAGTGAGGCTAGACACTTTGTTCTATCTTGACAGCAGTCTACCTGGGTTTTTTTTATATGCGTCCAAATCAATCTCTTTTTCTCTCTTGGATTGGGCCAGAGAAACACAGCCAAATCTTTGTTCTTTGAAGCTGTTTTTTCCAGCCTGCTTGATGGCCTGCCCTGACCCTGCCCCCCTCACTAATTAGAGTCCTTCCTCAGGAAGAGCAGAGAACACCTAAATCAAGTTTGGCCACTGTGCTTCTGCAAGTAGCCTTTTCTTCTGAGTTACTACATGTCTCCTGTTTGCTTGGCTCCTCCCCCCATGTTCTGGTCCCTCTGTCCACCCGTGGACATCTCCTTGAGCTGGCCCAGCTTATCCCTTTTAATCCTGCTCCAAAAAGTATTGTGCTTTAGGCAGAACAGACCCCTTACAATTTTTGAAACATCTTATTGTTTCTCCTGTCTTTACCTCTGGTTAATTATGTCGTTTCTTTGTCTCGGTTACCCTGTCCCTGGCTCCATTAAATCTCCATCTTCTGAAAAATCCCATTTGCTGACCTGTAGTGAACCTTTCCAGCTCATTCCTCTTCCTCTAGGAAGTGCCTTACAATCACATTTCCTGCTGAAGGGCAGAAACTGGTGGATCATGTTTGAACCACATGAGTCCTTCTTCTGAAACAGCAATCAGTCCATCGGCTTGTTATTGATTAATCATAATCTATAAAGAAAGCTGAACTAAAAAAGTCCGGACACCATAAAGCCTGTACAGTTGTTTCTTGGAAAAACCAAAGGCACGTATCATCTAGAGTTAGAGGGTTACAGGGGAGCCACAATAAGCAGAGGACGCACTTCTCCAAAGGGTGATATGCGACAGGTGCTAACAGGGAAGTGGAAATGAGAGGCATGAGGCCCAGGGATAGATGAAGACAGAATGCCGGATCCGTCCCGGGTGGCTCAGCACCTCCTGTTATGGTGCTCCTGCCCCTCCATGTGGCTGTGCTTCATTTCCAGAAGATCTGTATCCTCGTGCTGTGTACGTGCCGTAAATAAAGCGGGTCTTTCTCCCAACCTCTTCCAGCCCTGAGTCTTTTCTGCCCAGAGGTAACATCTTTTTTTCCTTAATTTTAAAAATTACAGTAGAGGGGCACGTGGGTGGCTCAGTCACTTAACAGTCCAACTTCGGCTCAGGTCATGTACTCGTGGTTCATGAGCTAGAGCCCCATGTTGAGCTCTGCGCTGACAGCTCAGAGCCTAGAGCCTGCTTCAGATTCTGTGTCTCTCTCTCTCTGCCCCTCCCCCGCGCATGCTATGTCTCTCAACATTAAAAAGAATAAATTTAAAAAATTACAGTATAAAATTCACCCTCTTCAGTGTATAAGTCAGTGAATTTTGACAAATAGATGAAGTTCTTAATCCACCACCATAATCAAGGTATAAAATACCTCCATCACCCTGAAAATTCTCCTGTGCTTTGAACTCTCCCCCTACCAGCCCTTGGCAATCACTGATGTGTTTTTTGTCCCCCTATAGTTTTGAATTTTTCAGAATGTCATACAGACGGAATCTTAGAGCATATACTGGAGGCTGTTGAGTTTGGAGTCTCTCCTTCTGCATAATACATTTGTGGTTCGTGTGCGTTGTTGTGTGTGCATCAGTACAGGCATATCCTGTTTCAGTGTGTGCTTCACTTTATTATGCTTTGTAGATACTGAGGTTTTTACAGTTGAAGGTTTGTGACAACCCTGCATTAGGCGAGTCTCTCAGCACCATTTTTCTAATGGCATTTGGTAATTTTCACCATATTTTACACTTTTTCATTGTTATTAATTATAGTGATCTGTGGTCGGTGATCTTTGATGTTACTATTACAGTTGTTTTTGGGGTGCCATGAACTGTGCCCACATAAGATGGCAAACTAAATCAATAAATGTTGTGTGTATTCCGACCACTCTATCAACTGGCTGTTCCCCCGTCTCTCTCCTCGGACCCTCCCATTCCCTGAGGCTGCAGATGTGATGGAAATACAGCAGAACTGAAATGAGAAGTGGAGCCTGAAGATGGGACTGAATATTGCAAACTCATGATAAAACTGTAAGGGATGAGGAGTTGCTTGTCATGGGTGAGCAAAGACCGTGGTTTCTTGAGATGGACGCCACTCCTGGTGAAGATGCTGTGAAGACTGCTGAAATGACAACAATGGATTGAGAATATTATGTAAATTTAGTTGATAAAGCAGCAAGTTGTGAGAGCATTGACTCCCAAGAAGTTCTCTTGTGGGTAAAATGCTATCAAGCTGAATCACATGCTACAGCGAAATCCTTTGTGAAAAGAAGAGTCAGTCTATGTGGTAAACTTCAAAGCTGTCTCGTTTTAACAAATGGCCACGGCCACCCCAACCTTCAGCAGCCACCACCCTGATCAGTCAGAAGCCATCAACATCAAGGCAAGACCTTCCACCAGAAAAAAGATTGCAACTCAGATGATCATTAGCGTTTGTTTTTTTTTTTTTTTAGCAATAAAGTATTTTTTAATCAAGGGTATGTACATTGTTTTTTGGACATACTTGTATTGCACATTTAATAGATCGCAGTTTAGGGTGAACATAATGTTTATGTGCACTGGGAAACCAAAAAAAAAATTCATTGACTTGCTTTATTGCAATATTTGCTGTATTGCGGTGGTCTGGAACTGAACCTGCAGTATTCCCAAGGTATGCCCATATTTCCTTTTTGTTCCTTACGAGTATTTTACTGTGCAGATGTATCTCAGTTTGTTATTCTCCTCACCAAATATTTCGGATATTTCTAGTTGGGGCCAATCACAGATAAAACTACTATAAATGGCCACAAAAAAGTTTTTGTGTAAGTATAGTCTTTATTTAACTGAGTTAAATTCCTAGAGTGGGCTTGCTGGGTCTAAGGTAACTGTATGTTTACCTTTATAAGAAACTTATAAGGAATTTCAAAGTTCTCATTGGCAATAATCAGAAACCTATCATTCTATACCTAGCTAACCTATCATTTATCCTTGAGGAAGGAGGGATAATGGCATTTTAAGACCTGCAGCATGCCCTTATTATCTGTTGTTGCCTAATTAACCACCCTGAAGTTGAGTAGCTTATCACAAAACAAATTACTTATTTTGTACCCAAATCTGCAATGTGGGCAGGGATGGGAAGACTTCTCTTTGTTCCACATATTGTCAGCTAGGGTAGCTGAGCTAGTGGCAGCACACTTCTCCTCTTAAATGACTCCTGTCATGCCTGCAACTTGATGTTGACTCTGCATGGGGGGTCCGTCTAGGGTTGAGGGCCAAAGGCCTCAGTTCCTTTCCACATGGGCCTCTTCATGTGGTCTGGGCTCTTTGAGAGCATGATAACTGGATTGCAAAGGCAAATGTCCCAAGAGGAAGAGCCATGTGGAAACTGTATTGCCTTTTATGACTAACTTTGAAGTCAGACAGTGTTATTTTCACAGTTATATTATTAGCTGAGATAGTCCTACAGGCCTGCCCTGGTTCAAGGGAAGAGACTTCATCTGTTAATGAGAGAGGTGGCAAGGATCTGGACGAGCATGTCTTGTGGGAAATATTGTTGTGACTCATTGGGAAATTAAAATCTGCCACATAATGCCTCAAGAAGTTTACCACTTACCAAATCTCTTTGAATGTATTAAAAACGGGTACATTCTAGGAAAAAGAAAAAGAATCAAGGGAAAAGTAGAATATAAGGAGTGATAATGAAAAGTAAAGTGGTAAAATGTATTGATTAGTCTTAATTGCATGCTGAATTTTTTTAAATTTAAAATGTGAGACCAAAATCTCATGATAACACAAAAATATGTAGGAAGAGAGGGAAGAAAAAGCTTGTGTAGGTTCTCTTTTTGTTTTATGAAATGATACAGATAATTAGTGACTCTGGACTTTGTTATTGTTTTTTTTTTTTTTTTTTTGGAAAAAAATGAAGCTTTTTGAGATATATGTGATGTATGATATTACAGAATTGTTTATGAGAATATTTGGAACATGAACAGGCTCTACAGTGTTTCTTCACCTCCTTTTCACACATCAACTCATGACACTCTGCTTCTGCTCCCACCAAAATGGAGTCATTTTCTGTTCTTATCCTGCTTAAGCTTAGCCAGTTCACTTGACTCTTTGGTTCACTTTCTCTTTCTGTTTTAAGAAGTCTATTCTTCTTGATTCTGTAAAACTATACATCCTGTTTGCTTTCCCTATCTGTTGGATTTTTTTTTTTTTTTTTTTTTTTTTTTTTTTTGCCAGGTCACCTTCCTCTAAATACTGGATTTTCTCAGTCTTTGGTCGTAGGATTTCATTACCCCCCACCTTATTCTGTCTCCTTTGGCAATCTCACGTAAGTCCATAGTTCACATACCAGTTATAGTATTTGCCAGCGACTCACAAATTAGTTCACCAGCCCAACCCGCTGCTCTGACCTTCAAACCCCAAATATATTTAGTGGCCTCTTCATGGTATTTTCCTAGATTTTCTTCAAAGGCACATCGATCCTGTTTTCCCTCTGTCCTGCTTCACCCCACAAACATGCTGGTTCTCCTCCAGTATTCCTTTCTTCATCTAGATGACACCACCATCCAACAGTTGTCCAAGCCAGAACCAAGGAATTGTCCTTGATACTTCTTTTTCTCCAATACTATATCTGGTCAATCACCATTTTCTTTTTATTGTGCCACCTCATATCCCATAAACCCACTCATATCTCTGTGTCCACCTCTGCCACCATCCGTGGCTGAACTGCTGCTTCTCTCATAAATTTCTCCCTGAGTGTTGTAACTTGTATCCCTATGTCCATTTTTGTTTTCTCAATCCATTCGTCATGTTGTCGACAGAATGATTGGTTAACGTGAATGTGATGCCACTTCCGTGCTTAACGTCCATTAGTATCTTGGTCCAAGTAACCAAATCCCTAATGTAACCTACAAGGTCTGTATAATACGGTTCCTTACTTCCTCACCTGGCCTAATTTCTCAGCTTCTGCTCTCTGTCTCAGAAGCTCTGCCAAGCCACTTTGTGTAATGGTCAGTGTCTAGGGTCAGACTGCCTGAATTTGAATCTTTGTTTTTTGTTTTTGTTTTTTTTTGCTTACTCTAGCTGTGATCTTGGACAAGTTCTTATGGGATGTTGTGAATTAAATATGCAGAAATGTGTGAAGTGGTAGCATATTGCCTAACATTTAGGAAGCCCCCAGTAGATGTTAACTTATTTCCTTGAGGAAACCACCATTCCTCATGATTCATGGAATTCCTACTGTCACTTCTTTCTGCCAGGATGCTCCAATCGTGTCACCTGGTTAATACAGACTTAGCCTGTTCAAGGAAGACCTTCCATCCTCCTTGGGCCAGGACAGACCCAGTTCATGTCTCTTGTAGATCACTTAACACCTATTAATTATTTTTAAGGCGTCCCCTTTACTACTGGTTTGTGTAGTAAATTATATGGTCACCCTTCCATGCTCAGTTCACAAGTGGCTTTTTCTATGGAACTTTCCTGATTCCACCAAGTCCAGCCCCTTATTACTTGTTCTCCTAGCACATCCTGCATCTTTCTTTGCAGTAGTTATTACAGTTATAACAAACACGGGTCATTGTGTAACGACTTCCTTATTTATTTCTCCCGTTAGGTTGTAAGCTCTCTGAGGATGAGGATGGGCTGTTTTGCCTCATCACTGATTCCACAGAATTGGTCTTGTTTGGAGTCAGTGCTCACTAAATGTTGCTAGAGGAAAGAAGAAACACTAAGCCAGGAATCTGATCTGGCCTTTCCTGTTGTTTCTGCCATTAAATGTCAAGTCACATCCCCTCTCTGGGCCTCATTCTCGACCTGAAAAATGACTAAGTTGGACTTGATGTTCTCTAAAGCTGCTTTGACTCTACATTATAAGTATAGGTACATCAAAGTAATTTCTTACCTATTTTCTAATATTTAGAATCATAAATTCTAAGAAATACATGGAATCAGTTTAGACACCACCCCCCCCAAAACCAGAATACTACCTCTATATTACCCAGTGAATGTAGCCTTGATTGTTACCTTTTCTTATTTTCAACACCTGAAATGTACACTGCAATATTTTCTGTTTTTCTCAATACGTCTGAGAAGAACATATAGTCTATATGATTGTATGATCATTACTATACCTGTTAACAAGTTGAAAACTGAGCTAATAGGAAAAAAAATATCCAAGTTAAAATTATTTAAAATAAATTTGGCTTTCTCTAGGTAGTTAACCAATCAAAGACATTTTTTGTTATTGTTGCTGTTGTC
Source organism: Panthera leo (assembly GCF_018350215.1). Classification (NCBI taxonomy): domain Eukaryota; kingdom Metazoa; phylum Chordata; class Mammalia; order Carnivora; family Felidae; genus Panthera; species Panthera leo. Next base: position 2,930,112 of record NC_056694.1, read on the forward strand.
ATTCAAAAAAACAATCCTTGAGGAGAGAGTGTCATGAAAAATCGAAAGCATTCTTGAGTTTTATAATGAAATTAGGTAGAAAGTAAGAGCAAGAAATGAAATCTATAGCACTAGTGGGAAATCTTGAAACATTTCATAAGGTTTTTGTTTTTTTCTTCTAATTTAATTGGCTCTCACATGTCTGTGGGGTTGGGAAGGTTTTTTTTTGTTTGCTTGCTTGTGGGTTGTTTCTATTTCATAACGTGAGGAAGCATGCTCACCCTCACAGCTGATATGACCCCTGACACGGCAGTCACTTACAGCTAAAGGCAGGAGGACCCTGGAAACTGGGAAATAGCTCCTCCGAAGTCATTGTGGCTTCTGGGACGACTTAATGTTTTGGGATATAAAGTCTCCTGAAGGTTTTAAGAAATTTTTTTGGTAACTCTGAAGCGTGGTGGGTCACAGTGCAGTGACTATGTGTCTAAATTGAAGGGTTGTAGGATTGAGGGACAGAGAATTGTAAAGGTGAGGCCCGTGACTGTGGTGAGAGGAGAAATGTCCTCAAGGCAGGACAGGAATGGACCTGCCATGTGTTATTACACTGTGGCCAGTAGTTCATGCTTTCCACCCCACCCGCAAAACCTAGAAGTACTTTCCTGTTTCCTGGCCATATTGAAGGTAGGCCACTATGAAAAACTACATCTGAATTCATGCTTCTGTGAACTCTTGAGGCAAAAACTGAGGCATCAAGAGAGGATGTGTGGCTGAGGAAGATGAACTGGAAATGAGTGCCCGGGTAAGTCCAGGAGTGATCTCCATGGACTCTAGCACTGCCTCCATAAAGGACATGATACAGAGGGGTGAGAAAACGTGAGAGCACTCTAAGCGTGCAGGGAACACACTTGTGCCCGAATAGACCCCCAGCCTGAGGGACCCGCCTTTGAGTATCTGCAGTGAGTTGGGGGTAAAAGCTCTATTCCAACTCTGAAAACAGTGAAACGTTTCCTAGGTGCATCTTTCACTACACTTTGGAAGGATTCCAAATGATTCCCTCTTCATTTTCTTTTTTCTATCATTTTGAGAGGATAAACTTGTTATTTTTTAAACTTTCTTTGGCTATAGGGCAGCTCAGGCTCGTAGTGAAAAAATACTTAAAGTACTAAGATACCTTCTTGTAGCACTTGACCAATTTGAAAGGCAGCGGTTCCTAAATTTAATGATACACCGAGCTTTTCAGAAAATGAGTTCCAAAGGGGATTGATTCCTATCTGCAATACTTTCATCCTACAGACGGGGCATTGACTACATTTGATAGGATGGAAGTGTGTAGCTAGAAGGAGGCGTTGCGGTCATCAATCCTGTGGGAGCCGTTCCTGATCAACAGAATCATTCATTGGATGGAAACATCTGAGAGCTGGACAGTGTCAATAGGGAAGAAAGATGGGATGAAAGCATTTGCTTTCTGGAAGAGTCTTCTCCCTCGAGTCGTATGGCTTTGGTTAATGGGCTCTTATTTCCAGAATCCTGTCCTTTTTCCGTGTTTATTAGCTCACATGAGAACCTTAAAACCCCTAATCATTTATAATCAAATATTTTAAGATGTTAAAGTAAAATTACTGGTAGCCTGCAGTCCTGCTGGGATATTGTCATAGGAGTTGATCCACAACCCTTGTGAGATGCCTTGGTGTAGTTTTCTTCTTTAATTTCTGACCTACGTTCTTTTGAATTTTATGCTCTCCTAATGTAGTAGGTAGTTTTGTCTGACTGGGGGAAGGTAAAAAGTCCGTCATCAACTTGGAGCTTGTCTTCAGGACCGTATTCCCTGTTGTATTGTGTATGTGGTTGCTGGCAGGGTCACTTCATTTATTGCCAAAATAGTTTTCACCTCAGTATAGGAAAACGTGCCTCAAGTGTTGGTTTCATTTGAGTATTTTACAATAAAGCTCAGTCCTAAGTACCTTTTCTTGAATGTTGATATTATTATTGGTAAGATGATTATAAATCAATCTTAAAAATAGGAACACAGTAGTTTTATCCCTTTAAAGAGATTATTTTATTTATTTTTTAGAGAACAATAGATTGTATCAAAGAGTTTATTTTTTATTTATTTTTTGTTTTTGTTTATTTATTTATTTTTAAGTAGGCTTCACACCCAGCAGGGAGCCAATGCAGAGTCTGAACTCACAGCCCCAAGATCAAGACCTGAGCTGAGATCAAGAGTCAGATGCTTAACCGACTGAGCCACCCAGGTGCCTCTTTTCAAAGAGTTGTAATAGATAACAAGGCAATTTCTTTGATCATAGAGGTTTTTTTTTTTAATTTTTTTTAATGTTTTATTTATTTTTGAGACAGGGAGAGACAGAGCATGAATAGGCAAGGGTCAGAGAGAGGGAGACACAGAATCTGAAACAGGCTCCAGGCTCCAAGCTGTCAGCACAGAGCCCAACGCGGGGCTCGAATTCACGGACCGCGAGATCATGACCTGAGCCGAAGTCGGCTGCTTAACCGACTGTGCCACCCAGGCGCCCCATGATCATAGAGTTTTTAAGAACTTTTGAAGTTTGGACATCTGTTAAGGCAAAAAGGAAAGAATGAGGAAATATCTCTGGATAGCACAGACTGGTCACACGTGGATTAAAAGGACTGTCAGTGTGCGTGTGGAAATTGTGAGTCAAGAGATCATAAAAAATAAGGTAGAGACGGCATCAGAAGTTGACTACAAGATGAGGGATAGTGGAAATCAAGTCAGATCACGTGATGTTAGAGACAGAGGCAGGTAAGGAAGAGGTAGAGAGGATTAAACAGAGCAGTGTAGCTAGGGGGACAGTTGCTTCTGCTCTAAGTCCGGTGGTCCACAGCCACAGGAAGTCTAGAGAGGGCTGCAGGGGTGAGAGGGTCAGTAGGAGAGAGCCAGGTTCCAAGTGGAATAAGGTGAAGCCAGAAGCTTTTGTAGAAGAGGTGGACCAGACAGGAGCCTTTGCAGAGGTTCAGCTGTGAGCCCCCGTGGCATGATGAGAGAGGTTAAGGAGCCTGGGACTGCTGAGGAATGCGGCAGAGCAAGAGATGTGCAGGGGTGTCTAGGGATGGGAGTGCAGGAGATGCGAGATGAGCGGAGATTCTGGGACTTTACCCATAAACAGGGAGAAGGCAGTGATGTGCTGTTCAATGTTTAATAAGTAGCTTTTGGCAAGGAAGAGTTCTAATCGGGAGCATTTGCCGATTTCCATGGTGTAAATAGTCCCACTAAAGCAGATTTCAGCTACCACCACAGCATCATCTCTTGTGGAGCTGGATAGAAAAGCACAAAATTGGCACCTGTGAGCCAAAAGAAGTTGGCTTCAGCCCTCACTGGAGAAAGGGTATGTGTGGGTTAATCCTTGTGGGCAAGGCAGATAATCAGGCCCAAAGTGTGAGTGGTAGAGCATAGGATGCATTTGGTATCCATTTGGACCTCTGTGGGTAGAGGCACAGTGACCTCAGGTTTCTTAGCTTAGGCCACATAAACAGGCCTGGCTGGGATGGCTTTGGCCCACGGGCTGTAGTCTGCCAATTCCTGTTAGAAATTTTATCATGCTTATAAAACATGTTCAGCTAGACAGCTAATAGATACCTCAAATTCAAATCTGATAAGAAATTAATATCCAGAATATACGTATTTTTAAAGGACCCCACAACTCAATAAAAGAAAAACTCAATTAAAAAATGGGTAAATTATTTGAACAGATACTTCCCCAAAGAAAATATGCAAATGGCCAAAAGCATATTAAAAGATGCTCAGCATCATTAGTCATCTGGGAAATGCAAATCAAAACCACAATGAGATACCCACTTTACACCCATTAGGAGGGCTATTTCTAAAAAAAAAAAAAAAAAAAAAAATCAAGAAATAACAAACCTTGGGAAGAGGTGGAGAAATTGGAGCCCTCATGTATTGCTGATGAGATGGAAAATAGTGCAGCGGCTGTGGAAAAGTTTGGTAGTTCCTCAAAATGTTAAACAAAATTACCACGTGATCCAGCAGTTTTAGTCCTGGGTACCGACCCCAAAGAGTTGAAAGCAGAGACTTAGGCAGGCATTTGCACGCTCATTCACAGCAGCATCGTTCACAATAGCAAAGGGCAGAAACAACTCTGGTGGTCATCAGATGAGTAGTGAACAAAATGTGGTCTGTACATATTTTGAAGGTGGAGAATCCTTCAGCTGTACAAAGGAATGAATTTTTGAAAAATGCTACAACATGAATGAACCTTGAAAGCATGCGAAGTGAAAACAGCCAAACACAAAAAAGGGCCAATATGTTAGGTATCTAGAGCAGGCAGATTCCTGGAGACAGAAAGTGGGGTGGCAGTTCCCAGGGGCTGGGAGACGGGGGAATCGGGATGGTCGGTTAATGGGCACAATTTCCAACTGGGATGTTGAAAAAGATCTCAAAGTCAATAGTGGTGATGGTTGGCCAACTTTTTGAATATACTCAATGCTATTAAATTGTCCACTTAAATGGTTAAAATGATAAATTTTATGTTATGTGTATTTTACCACAATTTTAAAGAAAACAATTCAATGGAGGGAAAAATCATCTTTCCAGCCTATGTTGCTGGAGAAACTGGACGTCTGCAGGCAAAAACCATGAACCTCAACCTAACTCTCACCCCTCATGCAAAAATAAAGAAAACAAGCGAAAAACCCCCACTTTAGATGAAAGTATAACATGTAAGCCTACGACACTAGAGACAGATGTGGAAGAAAATCTTCAGGACCTAGGAATTAGTGAAGATTTTTTAGACATGGCACCAAAAACATGAGTCATAGATGAATAAATTGTATTTCATTCATCAGCACCGAAAACTTGTGCTGCGTGGCAGCTGCTGTGAAGAAGATGCAGTGAGGCGCTGTGCACGGGCAGGGGGGTGGGCGAGCCGCGCTCTTGTCAAGGACTTGCAACGGGAATGTGTGAGGAATGCTCAGAATTCAACAGTGAAAGTATCCAGCTGGAAATAACCTACCAAATAAGCATGTCCGACATCATGAGCCATTAGGAAAATGCAAATTCAAACCGCCATGAGATTTCACGATGCCTGTCAGAAGAGCCAAAATAAAAACTAGTGACAGCACCAGATCCCGCCAGGATGTGGAGAGGTTGAATCACCCATGCATCGCTGGGGGGTGTGTAAACAGGCACAGCCGTTCTGAAAACCATACACTTACCATATGACCCAGTGATCACACTTCTCGGTGCCTATTCCAGAGAAGTGAAGAATTAGGATCCTACAGAAACGTGCACACAAACATGAGTAGCAGTTTCATTTGTGGGGCGCCGGGGTGGTTCACTCGGGTAAGTGTCCGACTTTGGCTCAGGTCACGATCCCATGGTTCGGGAGTTCAAGCCCCACGTCGGGCTCTGTGCTGACAGCTCAGAGCCCGGAGCCTGCTTCGGATTCTGTGTCTCCCTATCTCTCTTGCCCCTCCCCCACTCACGCTCTGTCTCTGTCTCAAAAATAAATAAACATCAAAAAAATCGACAGCAGTTTTATTTGTAATAGCCAAATTTAGAAATTTATTTGTAATTAGCCGAAAATTAGACACGACCCCGATGTTCTCTAGTGGGTGACTGTGTAAACCACCTGTGGTCTATACTGTGGAACACTATTCAGCAACAAAGAGGAATGGACTAACACTACAGACAACAACTTGAGTGGATCTCAAGGACGTTGTGCCAAGTGAAAACTATGCAATCACAAAAGGTTATATGCGGTATGATTTCATTTATATAACATCCTCAAAATGACAGTTAGGGAGATGGAGGAAAGACGAATGGTTGCCAGGAGTTGGAGACAGAGGAGGGCTTGGAAGGGCCGTGGAGGGAAGAGGGGTGGGTGTCAGAGAGGCGGAGCACGAGGGATCCTCGTGGGGAGAGGACTTCTTCTCCATCTTGATTGTGGTGGTGGTCCCACAGGTGGTGCACACGTGCTAAACTTGCGTAGAACTGTGTGCCCACGCAAATGAGTGCCTGTAGAGCTGGTGACATCCAAACCCGGGCTGGGGACTTAACAGCACCTGTGCTGGTTTTGATAGTGTGCTGTGGTTATGGAAGATGGTGCCTCTGGGGAGCTTGGGTGAAGGGCACACTAGACCTTTCAGTCCAATACCTGCATCTTTCTCTGAATCCGTTACCGTTTGAAATCTATGATTTTAAAACCGAGTTGTGCACTTTAACAAATTATTATAAACGAAATATTTGGAGAAGCAGTGTTAAGAAATGGATCACTGCGGCGTTTTGAGAAGCCCCCGGTTTGCCCTTTCTCCCCCTTAAAGGCAGCAGCCCTCCTGACTTCTATATATGTTAGCTGCTCTGTGATTGCTTGTAATTTCCTGCCCCCCCCCCAAGTGCTTTCGTTGAGTTTTGGGGCTTTATATAAATGGAAGTTTACTGTATATACTTTTCTGTGTCTGACCTCGTTCCCTCAACATTATTTTCATGAAACTCATATTTGTTCTAGAAAATACACATTCATTTTTATTGCTACTTAATATTCTGTTGTATGCATACATCACAGTGTGCTTATCCATTCTAGCATTAATAGACTTTTGAATTGTTACCTAACTAGACTACTGGAAACAGTGCCTCTATGGCCATTGTCACACGTGTCCCCTGGTGTACCTGTGCACGTGCTGTTGTTGCGTTTTGCCTAGGAATGGAATTGCTGGGTCATAAAGACAAGCACGTTCCCAAATTTATGAGAAAATGCCTATTTTCAGTTTTTCCATTACACTTAATTGCCTTTTAATATACTTATTTATGATATTTATTTTATGTCTTTCATTATTAGGGTATAATCTCCCAAGATATTGTTTTGCTTTGTTTTCTCTTTTGTATCTCCGGTACCTATAACCACAGGACATAGTAGGCACTTAAAAATTGTTTGTTGAAAGAATAAATTGAATCCATGGGTGTTACATATAAATGATAGCTTTTTATTCACTGATTAACCCTCCTTTCACTTGAATCAGGTTAAAATGGATAGAGGTCTGTAATCCCTTTGCTGGACCCCTTGAGACCAGACATATTTGGGAATTCAGAATTTTTATTTTTCAAATTTTGGAAAGATAATATAGTCTATATTCTGTATATTACCTAATTACCATGGGTATGGTATGATTTCTAAGAGCATCTTGTAATCAAATGTATTAGTGTCTCTGCAGTGAAGCTGTGACAGTCGCTGAATGAGATCAGAAAAGCTCTAAATAGCCTTATATCAGTTAAAGCACTTGTTTAATAGAATTTCATGTATTAAAAAAACCTTTTATTTATTTATTTTGAGAGAGAGAGCATGAGCAGGGGAGGGGAAGAGAGAGAGAGGGAGAGAGAGAATCCTAAGCAGACTGTGCTGTCAGCACAGAGCCCAACTCAGGGCTCGATCTCAGGAACCGTGAGATCATGATCTGATTGTAAATCAAGAGTGGGACGTTTAACCGACTGAGCTACCCGGGCGCCCAAACTGTGTGATAGAATTGCAAAGGATCTGCATGTCACATCGCCTGGTGAAGATTTTGATGCTCAAAATAAACATCAAAATTTTCAAAAATATTTGAGATTTCCCGACAACTCTGGGAGATGATGGACAGCGTAGATATGATTTTACTCACTTCACAGATGAGACAACTCAGTCACCAGAAAATAAGAATCTTACCTCAAGTCGTACTAAACAGCAGAGCTAAAATGCAAACCTTGTCTTCTGATTCTAATACTTATTCAACAGTGCCACAGCTGCTTCTCATTGATGAAAGTGGCAGTTTTTGCGATTCATAAATTAGCATTTCCAGAGGGGGAAAAAGCTCCCTCCTAATGAAGCTGTCATAAATCATGCACTGTTGTCCTGAGATCTGGAACAGAGCTACCGGCAGTGCTCCCACCGACGCGCATGTATACACTGGGCTGTCTAGGGTCAGCCCTCACTTGTCTGTTGCGGTAAAGGTTCCGACCCCTGCACGCCAGGATGTCCGCCTTCAGCATCGCCAACCCCCCCTTCCTGTGCTCTCTCTTACTTGGTTGAGAATCCTTTTCCCACATCAGCTCCACAGTGCCTCCCATTACACTCAGCCTCCCCTCCTCTCTCAAAACAGAGGAGGATCTGAAATAAGGCATCTGGATTTATAAATTAAATAGCAAATTTTACTGAGGGTGATTTTCAGGCAAGGTCTTACCTGGCAAGGCATTGACAGTGAGCGAATTGATTGAATGAATGTGTATTACAGACGTCTTGCGAGTTATGTTTATTGTATTTGCCTGGCTCCTCCAGTAGAAGTAAGCTGTGTCAATGTAAGGCTTTTTATTACTTTGTTCTAGTGCTTTCCCGATACCTACAGTAGGACCCAGCATATACTCTGCACTTGTCATATTTGTTTACTAAATGAATGATCGTATATGCCTTTTATCTTTAAGAGATACATGCCTTTGAACCGGTTAAAAAACAATTTCAGACTAGAAGGAGTAGATACATTTTTGTGAGGAGCAGGTAGATTTTGGCATGCCTTATGAAAGCATTCCTCACAGATTATTCTTATCATTTTTTGTGTAATCTTTCATGAAGATTTAGTTAGCTTCATGAGGGCGAGAATCTCATGTGTGCCTGGCACATGACAGGCATCCAGAAAGCATTTATTGACCTCAAGTTCTACCACTGACCCTCAAGTGGAGCCGCCCCATTGCCCCCAGATCCTCACCTTACAACTAGAATTCCGGGGACACAACACAGCACATAAGCAGAGGACATCTGTGAAAGGCAGAAGGAAGAGGCTTACCTGGGGACTTGGGTACTTAAGGATCAAGGTGTTTGCGGGTTCCCCCAGTTTTCTTACTGCTGCCCACGTATCCTAGACAAGGAGCCGCAGACACCGTGATCTGAACCACCAACGCACACACAACAGCTCCAAGAAAAGCCTATTCGTTCTAGCCAAAGTCTAGGAAGAGGGTAACCTACCGACAAAATCTCTCTTGGTGACCTCTGTGCCACTCTAGCCAAAGGAATGGAAAAGGTATCCCTCCCCTCTCCACCACCTCACCCTGTGAAAGTTGATGTTCTGCCCGTTCCCCACTCCATCAAAACAGGCGGGTTCCCTGCTCGACGCATTGGTGGTGTTGGCGGGACTGGGCGTGGAACCAGTCCTCCACCCTCTGCCCGGCAGAAACAGGTGGTGCTCTGATTCCCCACCAGGCTTCTGTCAGTGGGCTCTACACCAGAGCTGAGCCTCCCTCCAGGTCAGTAGCAGACAGACCTAAGGGGCTGGTGAGAGGTGGGCTCATTACCATTTGCCCTCACACCCTACACTGGGTTCAGCTGCACCCAGTGGGACAGGAGTTTCGGGTCCATTGTGCTGCAAGAAAGCAACCAGCCTTTTTTCCTACTTCCTGGTGGCTTTGGGGCCCGTAGTGGAGCTGATCTTTATACTTACTCAGAGGCAATGACGTAGTCAGAGTCAGTGCCTCGCTTTTGCCCGGGCAGTGTTGGAGGAGCCTGGTACAATGCTGAACATGCACACTCACCTGGCCTCTATGCTACACATAAACCATGGGTATGCTTGCTAAAAAGAGAAGATTACATAGGATGGAGTCCTCACATACTATCCAGAATGTCTAGGATATAACTGAAGATGACTTCTCATACTAAGAACCAGGAAAATAACAAGTTTCATGGGAAAAGTCAGTAAAAAGACACTAGTACAGAGAGAAATCACATGTTGGCATTATCTAGGAAAGATTTAAAAGGAGCTAATCATAAAAGTACTTCAACAAGTAATTATTCTCTCCATAGAAATGAGAAAAATAGAAAAAGCTCAGTAAAGTGTAACAAAAAGAAGACCAAATGGAAATCAAAGAACTGAAAAATACAATAACCAAAATAAAAACTCCATAGAAATGAGAAAAATAGAAAAGCTCAGCAAAGAAGTGTAGCAAAAAAAGGACCAAATGGAAATTAAAGAACAGAGAAATAACCAAAATAACAATAACCAAAATAAAAACTCACTGGATGGGCTCCATTGCAGAAGAGAGGTGATAGAGGATTGAATCAGTGAACTAGGGGACAGATCAAGAATCTGCCCAGTCTGAGCCACAGAGAAAAAATAGCCTGAAAAAAGAAATGAAGAGACCCATAAAGATCTGTGGGACAATAACAGGAGCTAATATTCATATCATCAAGACCCATAGAAGAGGAGAAGGAGGGTTGTGCTGAAAGTATTTGAAGACATAATGTCTGAAAACATCCCAAATTGGGCAAAAAACATAAACCTACAAATTTAAGAAGTTGAGCACCACAAATCAGATGAATGCAAAAAAAATCACACCAAGACATATTATAATTAAACTTCTGAACACTAAAGTAAAGGGAAAAGTCTTGAAGTCAGAGCAAAATGACACATTACTCATAGGGAAACGTGAATTGTAATGACAGTAGTCATCTGAAGCCATGGGGGCTAGAAGGAAGTAGCATAACATTTTTCAAATACTAAAAGGAAGTAACTGTCAACAGCATATTTTATATCTGATGAAAGAAAGCATTTTTCAGGAATGAAAGGGAAATCAAGACATACTCAGGTGATTGAAAATTAAGAGAATTTTGTTGTTAGCAAACTTATCATTAAGGAATAGCTGAAGGAAATTTTCTAAACAGAAAAAATACGATAACAGAAGAAAACTTGGAACTTCAGAAAGGGAAGAATATTGGAATACATAGAAATATGGGTAAATATAATTGATTATCCTTGAAATTATTCTTGAATTTCTATAATCATATATTCAAAAATTATAACATCATCTAATATGGTGCTTAGTATATCTTAAGTAAACATTAAAACGATTACATTGAAAAAGTGGAGAAAGTAAAGAGACCTTAGCAGAAGTCAGGTCTTTAAACTTCATTTGCAGCGGTAAGTTATGTATGTATATTATGATATGTTCATCAACCACTAAGAAAACAATATAAAGCTATTGAAAAGCACTAGAAATAAATCACTGTGTATTCCAAAAAATGTTTACGTAACACGTAGGGAGATGAGAAAAAGAAACAGAGTAACAAGAATTGGATGAACTAAACAGGAAACAAATAATAAGATGGCTCATTTAAGCCCTATAATATCAGAAATTATATTAAATTTAACTGACATAAATATGCCAATTAAAATCAGCAGTGATGCAGCACAACTGAAAACACAATCAACACATACAGGACTAACATATATAGAACTCTTCACCTAACAAAAACAGAGTAAACAGTCTTCTCAAGCACACATGGAACATTCACAAAGGTAGGCATTATCTGGAGCCATAAAACAAGAATCAAATAATTAATTGAAATCACACAGAAATACTCTTTGAGCTTAGTGGAATCAAAGTAGAAATCAGTACCAGAAAAACAACAGGAAAATCCCCAAACATGGGGAAATTGAACAATACACTTCTAAATTATCTTTAGGTCAAAAAGAAAACAAAGGAACTTCTAAGAAATGCAGAGAAGTAAATGATAATAATACAAAATGTCAACATTTTTGTGAGGCAGCTAAAGCAGGGCTGAGAGGAAAATGTGTAGCCTAAAATGCTTACATTAGAAAAAAGGAAGAGTCTCAATCAGTGAAGTATAAACTCCCACTTCAAGAAACTAGGGAAAGAAGAGAAAAATACACCCAAAGGAAGCAGAAGAGGATAATAAAGGTAACAGCAGAAACCAGTGAAATTAAAAACAAAAATGGGGACAAAATAATATTAAAAAAAGTTGGTTCTTTGAAAAGCTCGGTAGAGTGGACAAACCTGTATAGCAGGATGAACAGTGAGGAAAGAACCAAATCACCAATATTAGAAATGAAAGGAATCACTACAGGCCCTGCAAAAAATAAAAGGAATAATATGAACAAGTCTACACATAAACATTTGGTCACCTAGGTGACCTGGACTGTAGCTCAGAAAGGAAGAACCACCAAAACTCGACCAAGATGAAGTAGATAGCCTGAATAGTCTCATAACCAATAAGGAAATCGAATTTGCAAAGAAAAATTGCCCGAGGAAGGAATTTCCATGCAGTTTCCAATGTCACTGCATTTGAAGTGAGTTTCTGGAGAATTTTACCAAATTTTTAAAGAATACCAATTTCACGCAATCTCTTCCAAAGAAATGGAGAGCAGAAAACACTTTACAATTTATGAAGAGTAGTATTACCTTTATACCCAAACGAGATAAAGGCAGTTAAAAAAAAAAAAAAGTAAAATCTATAGACCAATATCTCACACCACACCCTTAGTCATAAAAGTCTTCAAGAAAATAGCAAATCAGTTTCAGCAATGTATAAAACAAATTACATGTCATGACTAAGTAGGATTTGCTTCAGTTAACTATCAAAGGCTGATTCAACATTGAACATCGATTCATGTAATCCACTATATCAACACTCTAAAGAAGAAAAAACATCATATTAATTTATGCAGAAAAAAACTTGTGAGATAATTCACCATTTATTCCTGCTAAGAACTCCCAGCAAACTAGGAATCAAGGGGATCTTCCTCAAATTGATCAAAAGCAAAAACCCAAAACCCAGTACCGTCACTCACACACCTTGCCAGCAGAAAGGTAAAGTGGTGCAGCAACCATGGGAACAGTTTGGCAGTTTTTTAAATAAAACTAAGCGTGCGATTACATACAACCCATTGAATGAACTCTTGGACTGTTTGGTAAGGTTTAACGATTAGATTCTCGGCCAGATGCAGCTCACTGACCCCGGGGTAGGCGGAAGGGCAGAGCCGGTTGTTCGCAGAACGCCAAGGGGCCAGGCCAGGCCCCAGTCATGCCCCGCACGGAGCTGCGGGCTGCAGCTGTGGGGGGCACAGACTGCGGCGAGCAGGGTGGGGCTACTGTCCAGGTTTCCTGGGCTCCTTGGGGACTGGCTAGTGAGAGTTCTTCCAGCGGGCTGCAGGGTCTGGAGGCTGTCCCCGGCTGCTGGCGCCTGGCCCCAGAGCAGTGAGGGCCAGTGCAGTGCGGTCCCTCGGCAGGAGAGCCCTGTCAGGGTGGAGGCCGGGTGTGGACGTGCCCGCGGCTCCAGGGCAGCTGACTGGCCTCCAGGCAGGGCCTCAAAACTGGATCAAGGCAGCATTTAAAACAAACGGTTTCCTATGGGCATTTTTTTTCCCATAGAAATGGAAAGTCATGTTCACATAAAAATCAGTGCATGAATATTCATAGCATTTTCTGTTCCTAATCACTAAAGTCTGAAAAAAAACCCCACAAAAAAACAGAGTCCCTGGACTGGGTGATGTTAATTAAGCTGTGGGATACAGCTTAGTGACAGAAAGGAATTAACAACTCGGGTGCGTCTTCAAGGAATTAAGGTGGTGAAAAGATTCAATCCCAGAGGCCACATGCTGTGTGATTCTGTCTGTGACACTGTGGCAGTGATGAACTTAAAGGCATGCTGGCAGATTAGAGGTTGCGGGGGCAGTGCCAGTGACTCTGAGGGCCAGCACAGGGCGTCTGGGGGCTGTGGGGATGGATGCCCTGCATCTCCACTGTGCCCATGCCGGTGTCACCTGTTGTTTTTGACCACTGCCGTGGAATCAGCCTTTCTCTGGAAAAGGCTGAGTTTGCTAAAGCGTTCGTCCAGCAGATTAAGGAAGGGATGCTCACGGGATGGGGCCCCGAGGTGTGCCCTGAACTCAAGATGTGTGCAGTCACTTGTGAGGAGGCTTCGGAAGGTACGGGAAGGAGCTTTGCCTCTTCTAGATGACAGGGACACAAAGGGGATAGGGTCTTGCTTTTTCTGGCCTCTCAGGATGCATGGGGAGAAAAGGAAAAAGTAGTAATTTTCCCAAGTGAAGTTTCCAGTTTCAGATTTCTTTGAAAACACCATGGGGACCACCCTCTTCTTTTTGTGAGCTGGGTGCCGCACCTTGACGATCAGAGTAGAGAGCCCGTAATAGCTCAGATTAAGGGAATGAGAGCGGAGTCGTGACGCCTTCAAAGATTGTTAGAAAGGCTTTACTCCAAAGGTTAGAGTACTTCCAAGAGGAAACTGCCCTGGGAGCCAATTTTAACTGGATCCAGGGCAGCCCATGTATCAAGAACTTCGGGCCAACCGGTGCTCGCTGCGGTCACGATGCCGCTGCTTCCTGCCTCCTTTCTGCGTGCTGTGTACAGCTGAGTGAATGGTATTACCACTATTTATAGCCCCTGAGGCGTTCTGTGGAGCCTGCCGAGCCTTTCCGGAGTCCCGGAGAGCAGTGCGGCGCACAGGAGGTGGTCAGGACAGGCCGGCGGTTTGTGGCTACGGCCCGAGTTCTGCGAGTTCAGAGCAGCGGCTCTGCTGCTTCCTGGCGGTGTGACCTCGGGCACGCCAAACCGAGCTGGGATCACTGTGCGCGTATCGAAGGGTGCTGTGAAGTAGGAAGTGCGGGACGTGAAGCACTTCCCGCCGCCCCGCAAATGCCCCACGAGTGTTCCTGTTCCGATGAGAGGCAGGAGCGGTAGCTGTGCTGCAGGGGAATCGGGAGGCACATGTCATCTCCGCTGCCAACTCGCCCGGGGACCTCTAGAAAGTCACGTACGCTCCAGGCCTTAGTTTCCTCCTCTAGAATCGTAGTATGTTGGAGTACACGGCGTGCAGGGTACCTTCCACTTGTCACGCGTGCGGATTCTGAGGTGCACTTTCTGGACGCAAAATGATAGAATCATACAGTGGGTCGGAGCATGGGCGGCGGAGTCTTCTGGGCCTAGATGTGAGCTCTGCCTCTCTTCCGTGGTGGGTATCAGGCCAGGCGGCCAGTTGGCTTCCCAGCGGGACCCTGGTTTTGTTCTTCCGACCTTGTGTACCTGCCCTCCCCCGTGCTGAGTCCCCGTCGCCCTGAGACAGGTCGCCAGCGACGGATTTCCAGCTTCCCCGGGTGGTTGTGACGGAGACCCTGTGGCCGCAAACCTGAAACTTGTTACTGTCCAGCTCTTTACGGAAAACGTGGGCCGAACCCCCCTCTAGGAAGATGATGCCGATCCGGCCCCTTGGTCCCCTATCCCCCCTTCGTCTGTAGATAGATAGAAGGGACAAGTGTGCTGGCCCGGCTCCCCACCTCTGGGGATTTTGTTACATGAGAAGATGAACTGTTTTTGTTTGAAAATCTCTCAGACGTGTCACTGTTCTTGCTTGTGAGCAGTGCAGTCCTGCTTTTTTCCTGTTAGTCAAACATCGGACAAACTACTTAACTTCTCCGGGCAGGCCTCAGCTTTCTTATCTGTTTCTCACATTTAATTATAACAAGGATTAGATTCGTGATCAATGGGAAGCTTTTGCTCACTTGTTTTCATAGATTAAGCAAACGATTGGAAGTTGCTATTTTTATTTTTGATGAGTCTATACATAATTTGAAAGCACTTTGAGTCTATGTAGACACAAGCACATATTTGCCAAATTAAATACCTTTTGCAAGAATCATGTTTTATTTAGAAATGTTTTGACAGCCAGAACATGTTTCTATTGCAAACAAAAATATTTTCCAGTGTAAAAATACTTGTTTTGATCATCTATGTGGAAATGGATGTTTTATGTTTGAGCCGTTAAGCTACAAAATATATTTGCTAAATGCCCTTGCAAATATATTTGTCCATTTCTTAGAATGTTGCCTCGGAGAAGCACCTAGCAGCACTTTGGAGGGGTTTACGGTTTATAACCCAGAGCAGGTCTACCCTTTGGAACAGATTAGGAATGGCAGCCGAGACGGAGAGCTTGGTGGCTCTCAGGGCAGCGATGCACATTGTACCTTGTGGCTCCGACGTCGTGGCCAGTCCTGCCTGGGCCAGCCCCGCCTGGGTGGATGGTCACCAGGAATCCAGGGTGAAATGACACATTACGCTTAGGCCTCAAGCACCAGACAATAGTGACTTTTTTTTTTTTTTCCCCCTGTAATGATTATTTTTCCTTTGAGGGCTGTGGGTAAGTATCATTTTTTTTTTTTGTTTGCCCAAATTGTAATAATTCACTTGAGGCTAATTGTTAACGTTCAATTATAGTGGCAAGGGTTTGTCCTTTTATAATTCTCCTCTAGCTTCTGTTTTACATGTAGTAAGCGAAAAAGTAAGCCCACTGGATAGCCTCTGTCTTTTGCTGGCATTTAGGATAAAGAGAAACCCAATAAATCATGCATTGAGCAGCCCCACCGATATTGAATTATGAGATCACAGTATAACTTTTACAGATAAATCACCAAGCCAGCATCACACAGTCAATCTTGTTTGGAAAGTAGGAAAACATTTCTTCTTTTTAAGATTCCATATTAGTTTTAACCCCTATAACATTATACCAATATTTTTTCAACTTGATTATACTCTCCACTGCAAGGTCAAGATAAACTTTACATTAATAAAAGCCATATGACTTGTCTTTTGAGTTCCAAGAAAATTTAATTTAAAACTAGTACTTTGCATTTATATAACACCTTTCATAATGTGTGGTCTCAAAACACTTTGGAAATAAAATACGCTAATACGTTAGCTTGGACTTAGAGGCATTTCACTGAGCTAATGTTTCCTTACAAGACTGTGACCCGCTAGAAATACTCAAATATAGTAGTGTGTTTGTCCTTGTCAGATGATTTTCCTCTTCAAGGAAGTTATTTGGAAGAAAATATCCTCAACTTGTGAGGTTGAAAATTGAAAAAAAATTACTCGTCTCTCATTTTTTATTATTTAGCAGGAAGCTCACCAATTTATTTCAGGCCATTACACCAACGTTTCGTACCTAGAATTACCTTTCAACATGAATAAATTCAAATGTATGTGAAGACCAATTAGGGCTTTCTGAATTTCAAACTAGTGAGAGAAAAAAGTGGCTCGGATTTTTCTTAAGTTTTAGCATTATCACAAAGCAGAGTAAAAATGCCATATGACAAGAATGTCTAATGATGTGAAGACATCTGGCTGGTCCCTGAAGTGCAAGGTGAATCACAGGCTGAATTTTGGACTAGAATGGGCGATTGCCCCGCTTCAGCTGTGGAAATCCACAAACAGCAGTTTCACGGAACTGCCAGATGTTGGAAGTGGTTCGGAAAGTGGAACGTCCTCTTCTCTTTCCAGGGACCTGTGTAAGGAGGTGGCGGTATTCACAACAAAAAGTAGGAGACACATGTTCTCTGGTGGTATGATACTTTACAAAGAAATAAAAAGATTGTTATCTGACATGATCCATGTGGACCAATCTTACTGATTTTCCTGTCATGACCTTGGTCGTTAAGCACCAACACGCAGGCGTATCCGTGCCTGTCAGGTCTGGTTTCACTTGTGCTTAGGGTGCGTTAAAGTCAGAGAAGAAAGCAGTAGGTGCTTGTATATTAGTTCTTGCCTTAATTACAAAGCAAATCTTACACTAATGGGATATTGTATGTCAATTATACTTCACTTAAAGGGAAAAGGAATGAAGGAAGTGGCTTTGGATATACTGATGTGAGATACTTCCAAGATATTTTAAGTGAAAAAAAGCAAAGGGTGAAAAGTGTGCACAAATGCCTCCATTCGAATAAAAAAAGTACAAATGAGAATGTACGTGTGCATATGCCCTTTGGAAAGATACGCAAGGCACTGACCGTGGGGTTGCCTGCGAGGGGGGTGTGGGGCTAGGGACACCAATGGCGGGAAGATGCTTTCCCGCTACCTTTGGGGGTGTTGTGACTTCCGTGCCGTGAGCACGTGTTCGTTATTGAAAAAATGAGCGCCTAGCCTAATAAGCGTGCGGGTGGGGAGGAAGTGAATGCCACAGGTGGAGACTCGTCTTCCGGAACTGTGGTGCTGAAGGGAGGCATAAAGTCAGGAGGGATCGGGGGGCTCTCCCCAGCCCTTCCCGGCCAAGAGGGTTTAGAAATACTTGTTTTGACATCTGTGTGGAAATGAACGTTCTGTATTTGACCCGTTAAGTTGTAAAACATATTTGCCAAATGCTCTTGCGAACATGTTTGTCCATTGCTTAGAATATTGCCTCGGAGAAGCACCCAGTGGCAGTGACGTGTGTGCAGGCTGCCGGGCGGGGGGCAGAGAGGCCTGACTGGAAATGGGAAAGGAGGGGTGGAGCTGAAGCAAGGGAGGTTGGCCTTGAGGAGGAGAGAAGGATGACTCGGAGGCTTTGGGGGCCTGTGAGCGCAGAGGAAAGGGGCCCTGCCGAGAGGTGAGGGTGGGGGTGTACCGGATGCTGTCGTTCCCACCGCAGGCGTGGTGCAGACACAAGGCAGAAGCTGGGGCTTGTGGGGGCGGGGGGCCCTTGCATGCTCTGTGCCATTGCCTGAAGTGGAATATTTTCAACGACTTTAGGGTAATATGTTCGTGTGGTGATGCCTAGGAGTGAGGAAGAGACAGAAGCAGCAGCAGGGTGCGAGGCCTGTGAAGGGTGTCAAAAGGGTGCCCATTTCGGAGGCTCGCTGCCCTCCGCCCTCTGCCGCTGGACCCGATCCCCAGGCTCATTCCCTGCGCATAAGAACCCAGAGCTGCGGCCCTGGGGTCTGCGGTCTGGGGACACAGCAGTGAGCAAGGGAGACGTGGTCCCCGCTCTTGCCTCGCTGATGACAAAGCGGAAAAGACAGTCATTAAGTGGGTAGCCACAGAATAATGTTGCCGTTGCGTTTGTGATAAAGTGGGAAAGGCACAGGGAAGCCTAAGATGATGTAACATCTAATCCACAGCGTCGTCCAGGCTGTGAAAAATTAGGTGGGAGCGTTGTACTTAATGGTGTCAGTGAAGAAACAGAGGGCCCAGTGCTGAGACCGAGAGGCTGGGGGCGGAGCAGGGCTTATGAAGCACAGGAGAAGTCAGTAGCAGTTGCGAGAGAAATGCAATACAGAGGTGACAAAAGCAACGGTCATTTGGGGCTGAGACCATGACGATGCCAAGCCTCTGTATCAGCGCCGAACAAACCCAGAGCAGAGCAGAGGCCACGGGTTGGTGTTGGGGGTAATTGGGTGTGCTGGTCAGGGTTCTCCAGAGAAACGACCAATAGGATATATAGAGATAGTTAGAAGGAGATTTATTACGAGGGATTGGCTCACACAATTTTGGAGGGTGAGAAGCGCCATGACGTCCTATCTGCAAACAGGGACCCAGGAGAGCCGATGGTCACTGCAGTCCTAAAGGCCGGAGAGCCAGGGACGTGAACGTCCACGGGCAGGAGAAGAGGGGTGTCCCAGTTCGAAGTGAAGGCCTGAGTTAACCTTGCCTCCACCTTTGTGTTCTGTTGGGGCCCCAACGGATTGGATGATGCCCACCCTCACTGGGGAGGGCAGACCTTAGTCTACCGATTCAAATGCTGACATCTCCAGAAACACCCTCACAGACCTCCAGGAATGTTGGACCAGCCATCAGGGCATCTCTTATCTGGGTCAGGCTGACACATAAAATGAGTCATCATGCATGAATTAACTAGATGGGGGTGTCCTTTCACAACGTTCATGTAGATTAAGTCACCATGGTATACCCTTTAAATATCTTACAGTTTCTGTGTGTCAGTCATACCTCAATAAAGCTGAAGAGAAATTGAAAAGAAGTAAATGTCAGTGTACCCACTTATTCACGTATGCATGTTCAGCAGGTATCCTATACCCGGCAGCAGCTGGGCAGGGGGGCATTCTGGAGAAGTTGGTAGACAGGCTCCTGGTCTGTCAGACCCGCTAGGCCTTGCTGTCCCAGTCCCTCCCCCTCCCCCCCCCCCCCACCCTTTCCTCCTGGTTTTCTTCCTTTCTTTCTATTATTCATCCATCTATCAACATTTATTAACTTCCTGCAATGTGCCAGGCACCCAGAATATAGCTGTATGGATGTATATGACTCCTATTCTGATTTTACGTACAGTTGAGTGGGGGAGACAAACATTACATAAATAACTGTATAAATAATTTTTAATGTAATTATAATTACAATTCAGAGACCCCAAGCAATTTGACTTCTTGTTTTTTCTTAAAAAATTCTGATTCTAAAATCTTACAGGTAAGTTAGAAAATATAGGAATATAACAAGAAAACATAGTCTAAGATTGTCCACCCTCCTGAGATACCTGCATTAACATTTTGATATATTTTCTTCCCCTTCTTTGTCTCCATTTGTGTGTGCGTGTACGTGTGCATGCGTGTGTGCCCACGTGTGTGTGCGTTTGGGGCCATGTTACATGTCCAGTTTTGCTATTTCCTTTAAATGATCATTAAATAGTGAGAATTTCTCCTATTGTTAAATATTCTTGAAAAGCATATTTTAGGTTTGCCGAACAATTTTTGAGTCATGTACCGTAAATTAACTATTTCTCTCTTTGGACACATTTCAGTTATGTCCTGTGATTTTTGTGTTGGTTTTGGTTTGTTTTTACCCGATGTGATGATGACAGTGTAAATCTTTGTCACATTTCTGATTATCAGTCTGACTTACAGAATTGGAGTCAGTGGCTGAAAGGATGTAGATATTTTGGACCCTGTTAGTTAGACCAAGCCAGTGGGTGGTCAGTCCTGACAAGGGGAACAGCAGCCAACTTCTGGCGGATTTTGTAGGATGCATGGAAGGAGGGCTGGCAGGTAGTCAGACTGGAAACTGCAGCTACAGACCTGGGAGTCTCTGATGATCGCTGGCACTTAGGTTCGTCTGCAATGGGTGTGTATCAGTTGATGGGAATAGTTGCAAAGTGAAAAAGGTGAAATTGGGAAAGTGAATGATTCAGTAGATGGCCTAGAATACTCTCAGGAAAATGATACTTGGATCTTGGTGTGGTTAGTGTCCTGGGAAACTTAAAAAAATCCAAATTGCTAGGCCATCTCTTGAGATTCTGATTCTGGAGCTTGGGCCCGGGAATCTACATTTTTACAAACTGCCTTGATAATTCGTATTGCCAGGCAAGTTTGTGAAACATTGCACTAGAACAACAGGATTCTTTGTAGCAACACGCAAGCCTTGCTGTGAATCATTTTTTTTAAGTTTATTTTGAGAGAGAGAGAGAGAAAGAGAGAGTGTGAGTGAGCTGGGGGAAGGGCAGAGAGAGAGAGAGAGAGAGAAAGAGAGAGGATCCCACACAGGCTCTGCGTTGACAGCCCCAATGTGGGGCTCGATCCCATGAACCGTGAGATCACGACCTGAGCCGGAGTCAAGAGTTGGATGCTTAACTGACTGAGCCCCCCCAGAAGCCTTGCAAATCATTTCTTTTATGAAAAGTTAACAGACACACGTACAGACATACAAGCACACCCTGTAATGATAGGCATTTCACTGCTCTGGTCTCTCTGCGTCTTGCTCATCAGCCAAACTCTGCAACTGTTTCAGTAGGCAGATCCTTCACCCAAGAAAGCAGGCCCAGAGGTGGCTGTTCGGCATGTTAGAGTCCGAGGGACACTGTGCCATGCAGCTTTTCTGTAGTACTGTGGAACTCACACTTTCCTGATGACGAAGAATATTACCGGCACATGATCTTAGACTCGTTAGAACCTAGCTCTCTTCTAAGGCAGTGTGGTCTGTTCTAGCCGCTTCACACAAATCAAATGGTGTTTCCCTCAAAGAGCCTGCATTCCAAACATACCTGTGGGAAGACAGGAAATTGATTCTGTCCTTAGAGTAGGACTTAATTATTCCTTTTCATGATTAGGGAAATTACTCAAAATGCCTGCTTGTTGTGATACGTCACGTAAATACCGAAGAATATAAGTCAGCGGGGTAAGTCTCCCAAATGCTACTTTCTGTAGACAATTACAAGCATTTTGTCACATGTCCACTCTCTTTATGTATGTTGTTGTTATTGAGATCCTACTTGATCAACTTTTGTAAACATTTTCAAACTAAGATTGTATTGTAGACATTTTCATTCATCAATCAAGAACTGGGTGAAAAATCATTTTAATGGCCAAATAATAGTTTGTCATACTTAGATGTGAGGTCTAGACTTAGAGGTGAGTATCCTTGCAAAATCAGAGGTATAAAACATGGAGATGTGTTCCAATGCATTATGTGTTTCGACTAAGTGTATTTAATTGCAGTTTCTGTCATGTATACGCTTCCCGATTTCCTTTGTAAAATGTGTTTATTAATCTGAGTAATATAAACAGAGAAGCAGATATGAGGCAGTAGCCAGTATATGCAGTGGGGACACTGTGGAAGATTGGCACTAACCCCCAATTTCAGTTACCACTGAAATTGCCTTCTCTTGGTTCTTCAGTGACAGCCCCGTTATCAAAGCTAACGGACGGTTTCCACTTTTTACCTCAATTGCCTTCTGCAGTATCTCGAACCGTTGCCGCTTTCACCTTTCCCACATATCTCTTCTGACTTCTCAACATTATTCTTTTGTGTGTCTTCCTTTGTTTCTCTCCATTACTTTCCTGACTTGTCGCCAAAATGTTGGTGTCCGTGCGCATTCTCAATTTGACCCTCCTTTTTCCATTCTGACCAGTCTCCCCGGGTTCTTCCTTCTTGCTCTCATGTCCTTAACTGCCTCTTGGGGGCACAAAGGCCTCAGTCACATCCTACCCTCTTCTCTGTGCCTTGGGACTCACGAATAACACGTGCCTTTCATTGTGGTCCTGGTTCCAATCCATCCTCTTGGCCAGCCTTCTCACTGCAGATGCCTCAGGTAACAGGATCTCTGTTTATGCAGATTGTACGACACGCCCACACACTGGCTGAGCCTGACTCCTTGGGGGCATAGACAGCGAGTGAGTGAAGATCAAATGACTGATGGGATCACAGGCCAGTGATGATGAAAATCCTCCCTCGCTGATTCCAGGGTAATTCTTACTTTCTTGACCTAGGACTGGGTGTTGATGCTCCGAAATATGTAGCCCAACTTTCTTTTTCTCAGAGAGCATACTTTTCTCTCTTCCTTTGCATCGTCATCTGGATTTAAGGGTATTCAAAAATTCTTCCTTCCGAGGTGCTAACTTATAAAATAACATTAAATACGTTATTTTGTATTTAATACAAAATAACAGATTTAATTATTTCATAACATTGATTGTCTAATTTTTATATTAAATAGTTTATTGAATTTAGTCTAATTGTTTATTGGAGACTGAAATGTAATTATAAAAACTGATTCACTGTAAATGAGGGGCTTTTCATTGTTTGTGATACCACAGAGTGTCGACACCAGTAGCTAGGAGACTTCTAATACTTACCGTTGCAATTCCTAAAAGAAAACATAAATAACATGGCATGTGCAATAAATTCCTGTTGTATATAGAACAGCTGCGCTGACTGAAGCTATAGTTTAGAAATCCTCTGAGGACCTTGAAGCGATGTATTCTCTCTGGTTTTTGAATAAGAATTGCAATGTGAAAGAAACCTTTTATTTTCTAGATTTTCTTTCTCTAGCTGTCTTTGACCAACTCTGATAACAAAGCCAGGTGGACTGAATGAAGGGAACGTCAACCATTCCTTGTTAGGTTCTTTCTGTTACCTTTGGAAAATAGCAATAGTGATTTTGTACAAGGTGGTTTTTAAATTGCGTGTCTGTTAATTGTGAGAAAAGCCACGATACTGAAATTTGTGTCGTGCTAATTCCTCCTTCCTTTCTTTCTGCTGTAATTCACAGTGTGTCCCTAGGGTGTCAGTCACTGATTTGGAACTTCTGGCTCTGCTTTTCCTCAGCAGTTGGGCTTCATCTTCATCTAATGGAATCGAGTGCTACTTGGCTAATGATACGGAGAACTGCTCTCCCGCTTTGTTGCATTAAGTGTTGACCTGAGATCTTAAAAAAGTTCTGTTTTTCCTTCCTAAGGCTACATGATATTCACATACTTGAAATCCATGCTTTTTCTTTTTTTTTTTAAATATTTTTTTAATGTTTATTTATTTTTTAGAGAGACAGAGACAGGGTGCAAGTGGGTTAGGAGCAGAGAGAGAGAGAGAGAGAGGGAGACACAGAATCCCAAGCAGGCTTCTGCTGACAGCTGTCTGTGCTGACAGCTCAGAGCCTGACTTGGGACTCGAACTCCACGAGCTGTGAGATCATGACCTGAGCTGAAGTCGGACACTCAACTGACTGAGCCACCCAGGCGCCCCATACTTTTTTTTTTTTTTTTTTAACTTTTTAAGGTTTATTTAGTTTTGAGAGAAAGAGACCGTGTGTGACCCGAAGATGGGCAGAGAGAGAGGGAGACACAGAATCCGGAACAGGCTCCAGGCTCCGAGCTGTCAGCACAGAGCCCGACGCAGGGCCCCAACTCACGAGCTGTGAGATCATGACCTGAGCCCAAGTCGGACACCCAACTGGCTGAGCCCCCCAGGTGCCCCTCCACCCTTTCTCTTAAATGATTGTTGGCTTCTTAACATGCCCCGTACATATGCCCCTTTCTCAGTCGTTCCCTTCTGCCCTAAGCTAACAGATGAGGCAGCTAGGTTTTGTTCTTCTGAACTTGGTGTAAGTTCATAATTTATTCATTGCTTCTTCCTACTTCACTCCTATGTAGGTTTTTGTGTTGTTGTTCCTCTGGCGTTTCCATGTGCTAATGATCCTTGAATGTTATTTCGCTGATCATTAGTCTGTGGAAAAGAAAGAAAAACTGTTGAAAGAATCTTCTCAATTCATGCCTCTGGAGAGATGGAGTGGACATACTTTTCCCCGTTCCTCCCTTCAGAGTGCAGCCAAAGCCCCTGAACATTCTGTACGAAAAACATGTATGACAAGACTCTGAATGGTGGAGAGGAGGAGGCGGGCTGCCTAGGGGCCTTGAGACTCCATGAACGACACACGGTGGATTCCCCGAGGTTATTCTTCGCCTCATATTTATTAGCCAGGACGCCAGAGAAGCCAAAAGCCCAGATGCCGACAGGCACAGGAAAAAAAAGCCTCCAAGAAGCCCTGCTCTCTCTAGCTAAAGGACCATAGAAAGGGAGCGGCCTAGCAAGACAGAAACCTTTCGACACTAACCGCCTTACTGCAACGAAGGCCACGTGAGGAGTCGAGACTCCAGTCCTGCTGACAGGCTGCCATGAGGTTCTCCATCCCCCACCCCCGACCAGAGCGCTAAAAAAGAAGTGGAGTGTGCAGCCAAGGCTTCCATCCGTGTGGGGTGTAATGAGTTCCCTCCCTGTTTCAGAGGAGACCATGTGGGGAGCCTGGACTTTTGCTCACTCACACTTGGTGCTGTCACAGTGCCCTTCTCTCTTCTCACTGGGTCACGTCAGAGGAGGCCGAGGAGACTTTCACTTCCACCATTGGTAACAAGGCTCCCCCCCCCCCCCACCAACAGTGTTAGGTATCAGCAGAGCCCGAACCCCCACCCCAACCCAGCCCTAATGAGGAGCCCACCACCCCCACACCTGCATGTCAGTGCAGGCCAGGTAGGAATCTTAGATTTCCACTCCCATCTGACAGTATTGAGGGCAGGGCTACCCTTCATCTACCAAAGCGGTGACAGAAGAGGCTGGCTAAGGTTAGAGGAGTGAAGGAGCGTCCAGAATCTCCCAGCATGATATTCGAGATGCCGAGGTTTTCATTGAAAATCAGTGACCATACAAGAACCAGGAATATCTCCACTTGAATGACAGCAGGGTCAACAGACACTGACATGACACAGATTTTAGAAATATCTGACCAGCATTTTAAAGCAACATTCATAAAAGTGCTTCAATGAGCAGTTACAAACACACTAGAAATAAAGAGGGAGGGGGGAGAAGGTCACATGAAAGTCTCAGCAAAGAAATACGAGAGAGGAAGTAGTACAGAATGAACATTTTAGAACTGAAAAACAGAATAATTCAAATTAAAAGGCATTTCAGTGGATAGGCTTAACAGCATAAAGGAGAGGAGAGGAGAAAAGAATCCAGGAATTGGAAGATAGAAATAGAACAGCATAGAAAATAGACCAAAACAAAAATCCAAAATGAGAGCCCCAGAGACTACTGGGAATACAACAAAAAAAATGTAACATTTGTGTCATCTGGATGAGAGAAGGAGAGAAGGAAGAGGGGTGGGGTTAAAAAAGTATTCAAATAAATGATGCTTGAAAGTTTTCAAATTTGGCACAACACATAAACCTACAATTTAAGAAGCTGAGTGAATTACGAATAGCATAAATCCAAAAAAATACACACCAAGAAACATAATAAGCTTCTGAAACTAAAGAAAAGGTCTTGAGAGCGGCCAAGGAGAACAGCACCTTACGTGTAGGGGAAAAACTGTGATGAGATTTCTCATTAGAAACCATGGAGATTATAAGAAGGTGGCGGAACATTTTTCAAATACTGAAAGAAAAGAACTGTCAACCGTTAATTCTATATCAGGTAAAACTATCTTTCAGGAATGAAGGGAAAGTTAAGCCATTTTCAGGTGAAGGAAAAATAAGAGTGTGTATTGCTATAATACTTACCATTAAAGAGTAGCTAAAGTAAGCACTCCGAAAACAAGAAACGATAAAGGGAGAAAAAGGGATTGGGCGGAATCTTAGAATATCAGGAAGAAATAACAGAGCAAAATGGATAAATACAATAGACTTCTCTTTCCATGGGACTTTTCTTTTTTCCTTTGAGTGTAGTTGACCCACGATGTTACATTATGTTCAAGTGTAAAACATAGTAATTCAGCAAGTTCGTACATTATGCTCTGTTGACCACAAGTGTAGCTGCCAACTGTCATCATACTAGCTTTACGACATCGTTGGCTCTACTCCCCATGCTGTGCCTTATACATTCCATAACGGGAAGCCTGTACCTCCCACTCTCCACCCATTTTTCCCACCCCTAGACCCCCTCTCCACTGGCAACCACCGCTCTGTTCCCTGTATTAACTGGGTTGATTCTGCCTTTTGTTTATTCATTTTTTTTAGATTCCACATATGAGTGAAATCATATGGTATTATCTTTCTCAGCCTGATTTATTTCACTTCGCATTATACCCTCTAGATCCATCCATGTTGTCAAAAATGGCAAGATCTCTTCCTTTTTATGGTTGTGTAATATTCCTGTGTCTGTGTGTAACAACTTCTTTATACATTTATCAGTGGACACTTAGGTTGTTTCCATATCTTGGGTATTATAAATAATGCTGCAGTAAACATAGGGGTGCATACATTTTTTCAAATTAGTGTTTTTAATCTTCTTTGGATAAATAATAATGGAATTATTGGATCATATGGTATTTCTATTTTTAATTTTTTGAGGAATCTCCATACTGATTTTCACAGTGGCTGTGCCAGTTTGCATTCCCACCAGTGGTGTATGAGGGTTCCTTTTTCTCCACATCCCTACCAACACTTATTTCTTGTCTTTTTTACGTTAGCCATCTAACAGGTATAAGGTGGTATCTCATTGTAGTTTTGATTTGTGTTTGCCCGATGACTAGTGATATTGAACATCTTTTCATGTTTCTTGGCCATCTGTATGTCTTCTTCGGAAAAATGCCTTTTCATATCCTCTGCCCATTTTTAAATGTTTATTTTTCTTAATGTTTATTTTATTTATTTTCAAGAGAGAGAGAAAGCACCAGCCGGGGAGAGTCAGAGAGAGAGGGAGAAAGTCAATCCCAAGCAGGCTTCACACTGTCAGAGCAGAGCCCGACATAGAGCTTGAACTCACGAACCACGAGATCATGACCTGAGCCAAAATCAAGAGTCGAATGCTTAACTGACTGAGCCACCCAAGCACCCCAGGCCCTCTGCCCATTTTTAAAAAGTATTGTTTGGGGTGCCTGGGTGGCTCAGTCGGTTGGGCGTCCGACTTTGGCTCAGGTCATGATCTTACGGTCCGTGAGTTCAAGCCCCGCATCGGGCTCTGTGCTGACAGCTCAGAGCCTGGAGCCTATTTCAGATTCTGTGTTTCCCTCTCTCTCTGACCCTCCCCTGTTCATGCTCTGTCTCTCTCTGTCTCAAAAATAAATAAACATTAAAAAAAAATTTTTTTTAAAAAGTATTGTTTGTTTTTAGCATTGAGTTAAGTTCTTTATATAGTTTGGATATTAACCTCTTTTTGGATATATCATTTGCAAATATCTCCTTTAATAGGTTGCCTTTTGCTTTGCTGATGATTTCCTTTGCTGTGCAAAAACTTTATATTTTCATATAGTCCCAATAGTTTATTTTTGCTTTTGTTTTCCTTACCTTAGGAGACCTATCTAGAAAAAAATGTTACAAC
Organism: Panthera leo; assembly: GCF_018350215.1. Taxonomy (NCBI): domain Eukaryota; kingdom Metazoa; phylum Chordata; class Mammalia; order Carnivora; family Felidae; genus Panthera; species Panthera leo. The sequence continues at coordinate 2,958,190 of NC_056694.1, forward strand.
AGCTGGTATCAGAGAAATTACTGCCTGTGTTCTCTTCTAGGGTTTTTATGGTTTCAGGTCTTACATTTAGTTCTTCAAATGCATTTTGAGTTAATGTTTGTGTAAAGTGTTACAAAATGGTCCAGTTTCATGTTTTTACATGTAGCTGTCCAGTTTTCCCAGCAAGACTGTTCCCAGAAAAGATTGAAGAGACTGTTTTTTCCACGCTGTATATTCTTTCCTCCTTTGTCATAGTTTAATTGACCATATAATCAAGTATTTATTTCTGGGCACTCTTTTTTTTTTCCTGTTGATCTACGTATCTGTTTTTGTGCCAGTACAAGCTGTTTTGATTATTACAGTTTTGTAGTATATCTTGAAATCTAGGATTGTGATAATTCCAGCTTTGTTTTTCTTTCTCAAGAATGCTTTGGCTACTCCGCGTCTTTTGTGGTTCCATATGAACTTTAGTATTATTTGTTCTAGTTTTGTGAAAAATGCTGTTGGTATTTTGATAGGGTTTGGCACTGAATCTGTAGATTGCTGTAGAAAATTTTGAGAGTATTAATTCTTCCAGTCCATGAGCATGGTATACCTTTCCGTTTGTTTGTGTCATCTTCGGTATTCTTCATCATTGTTTTTTTGTTGTCAGAGTCCAGGTCTTTTACCTCTTTGGTTAATTTTATTCCTAGGTACTTTATTCTTTTTGGTACAGTTGTAAATGATACTGTTTTCTTAATCACTCTTACTGCTTTTTTTTGAATATATAGAAATGGTACTGATTTCTGGATATTAATTTTGTATCGTTCAATTTTACTGAACTCATTACTTCTAGTAGTCTTTTCGTGGGGTCTTTTGGATTTTCTATGTATAATATCATGTCATCTGCTAATAGTGACAGTTTAACTTCTTCTTTACCAACATGGATGCCTCTTATTTCTGTCTCTTGTCTGATTGCTGTGGCTAGGACGTCCAGTACTATGTTGAATCAAAATGGTGAGGATGAGCTTCCTTGTCTTGCTCTTTATCTTAGAGGAAAAGCTGTCAGTATTTCTTACCATGGGGGTTGGATGTTAGCTACAGGCTTTCCACATATGGCCTTTATTGAGTTGAGGTATGTTCTCTCTAAGTTCACTTTGTTGACAGTTTTTTTTTCACATGTGGATGTCGAATTCTGTCAAATGCGTTTTCTGCATCTGTTGAGATGGTCATATGATTTTCATCCTTAGTTTTGCTGATGTGGTGTATAACGTTGATTTGCAAATATTGTACCTTCCTTGCATCCTTGGGATAAATTTCACTTGATCCTGGTGAATGATCTTTTTGTATGTGGTTTCCTTATTTTTTGTTGAGGACTTCTTCATCTGTGTTCATCAGGGATATTGGCCAGTACATTTCTTTTCTTGTGGTGCTTTTGTCTGGTTTTGGTATCCGGGTAATGCTGGCCTCATAGGATATATTTTGGAAGTTTTCTTCCTCTTCTGTTTTCTGGAATAGTTTGAGCATCCTTGTGAATTATCTAAATTATGTTTAATGGTTGGAGGAAAAAGTATAACACTGCAAAATGCTTATAGGCAAGGTAGGGGAAATGTTTACAACAAACATTATACATGGGGTAGGATATTTAAAGTGAGGTAAGGTTTCTGTACTTCACTCAAACTGGTAAAATGTTGACTATAATACACCATGATAAGTTAAGCTTGGCCTCATAGGCTGATATGAGCCTCATAGGCTGATATGATAAGCTGGCCTCATAGGATATATTTTGGAAGTTTTCTTCCTCTTCTGTTTTCTGGAATAGTTTGAGCATCCTTGTGAATTATCTAAATTATGTTTAATGGTTGGAGGAAAAAGTATAACACTGCAAAATGCTTATAGGCAAGGTAGGGGAAATGTTTACAACAAACATTATACATGGGGTAGGACATTTAAAGTGAGGTAAGGTTTCTGTACTTCACTCAAACTGGTAAAATGTTGACTATAATACACCATGATAAGTTAAGTGGATAAAATGTAAGACATAGAACAATCAATAAAAAGCTATACAAAACAATACACTCAAAAACACTACATACATCAAAATAAATTTCCAAAAATATTCAAGTAACATTTAAGGGGGCAGAAAAAGAAATCAGAGAAAAATTTTAAAACACAGAGAAAACAAATAGCGAACAAAAAATAAATGGTAGGCTTAAGCCCTGAAATATCCATGATTACAGTAAGTATAAATGGTTAAGATATACCCGTGAAAAGACAAAGAATTGGTAGTGTAATTAAAAAAAAAAGGTCGTGACCCAATTATATAGTTTACAATAAACTAACTTAAAAATAATTATGTAGGTACATTGAAAGTAAAAGGACCTAAAAGATAGGCCGTACACACCTAAATCAAAAGAATTCAGGACTGGCTAGATTAATATCTGCTAAAATAGAGTTTAGAGCAATGAAGATTACTGAAGACAAAGACATAATAAAGGGCCAGTCTACCAGGATGAGAGAGCAGTTCTAAATATGTATAACAATAGAGTAGCAAAATACGTGAAATAAACCTGATGGAAATGAAAGAAATCATGGTCCACGCTTCCATTTGGAGACCCAAATATTAGCCTTCTCTCAGTATTAGATAGAGCAACTAGTCAGGAAGTCAGCAAGGATTTGAATAACTCGGCCACACCATCAACCAGCAGGCTCTATCTAATTGGTATTTATTTATAGTACTCTTCACTCAGCAACAGTTGAGGATGCATTCTTTTCAGCTCTCGTTAAACACATACCAAAACAGTCATTGTGCCAGGCCAAAAAGAAACCTTAACTAAGCATTTTAAATAACTGAAATCATACAGAGTGTGTTCTCTCACCACAGTGGAATCAAATCAGACATTAATAACAGAAAGATAGCAAAAAAATGTCCAAACACTTGGAAACAATATACTTCAAAATATCCATGGGTCAAAGAAAGTACAAAACAAGTACTTTCAATGAAAATTAAAACATAACATAATGTACTTTGTGGGACACACCTAAAGCAGATTGAGGGAAGTTTATAGTATTAACTTCTTACATCAGAAAGGGAAGAAAAATTTCAAATCCACCAAAGCTCTGACATTAAGACACGAGAAAAACAAGAGCAAAGTAAACCCAATGCAAGCAGAAGGAAGGAAAAGAACAAAGAAGGAAAGCAATGAAGTTGAAAACAGAAAAATAGAACAAATCAATGTAAGAAAAAGCTAATTAAAAAACTCAATAAAATAGACCTCTAATGAAACCGACAGATGAGGGCACAGATTACCAATATCTGGACTGAAATGGGATGGCTCTACAGGCAGTGCAGACATCAAGAGGAAGATAAGGGACCACTATGAATCACCCTGCATGCATAAATGTGACAGTTTAGATGAAATCAATCAGTTCCCCAGCAAGCACAAACTACTACAACTCACCCAGTAAGAACTAAACACTTTGAAAAGCCCTATAACTAGTAAGGAAATTGATTTCATAATTTTAATTTTTTTTAATATTTATTTTTTGGAGAGAGGGACAGAGTATGCGTGGGGCAAGGGCAGAGAGACATGGAGACACAGAATCCAAAGCAGGCTCCAGGCTCTGAGCCATCAGCACAGAGCCCGCCATGGGGCTCGAACTTACGGCATGTGAGAACATGATCTGAGCCAAAGTCAGATGCTTAACCGACTGAGCCACCCAGGTGCCCCAATTTCATAATTTAAACCTTCCTAAAAAGAAATCTCCAGGCCAAGATAGTTCTACTGGAGATTTATACCAAACTGTAAAACAAAGTAAAACAAAAACAAACAAGCAAACTGACCGCCCCCCCCCCCCCATACGCACACACAGCAGTTCTGCCCAGTCTCTTCCAGAAAATAGCAGAGGGTGAAATGCTCGTCAATTAATTTTATGAATCAGTAGTATTATTTTGATACCCAAACCAGAAAAAAGCATACACAAATACACATATATAAAAGAAAATTACAGACCAATATCCCTTATAAATATGAACATGAAAGCCTTAAGAAATTGTTAGCAAATAGAATTCAACAATATATCTAAAAGAATTATACATCATGATCACATGGGATTTATGCCGGTTATATAGGGCTGCCTCACTGTTCAAAATCAATCAGTGCAATCAAGCATGCTAGCAGCCTAAAGAAGAAAAATCATGTGATCATATCAATTGATGCAGAAAAATTCTTTGACAAAATTCAAACCCATTCCTAAAAAATCTCAGTAAACTAGGAATAGAGAGAACTTTCTCAACTTGATAAGTAACATGTACAAAAACTATGGCTCACATCCTATTCAGTGGTGACGTACTGAGTGCTTCCCCCCGGGCTTGGTCACAAGGCAAGGATGTCCACTCTCACAGCCCCCCTTCACCATTGTACTGGGATTCTAGCCAGCTCGATAGTGGGAAAAAGAAAGAAATACAAGGCATACAGATAGGAACGGAAGAACAATAACTTTGCATCTGCTGTTGACATGATGGTCTACCTAGAAACTTTCAAGGAGTCTTCAAAATAAAACTCTGAATAAGTTTAGTGAGGTTCTAAGATACAAGATCAACATACAAAAATCAACCACATTTCTATATAGTAATGATGAACATGTGGAAATTGAAATATAAACACAATACTTTTTACAATTGCTTTAAAAATGAATAATTTGGTGTACATTTAAGAAAATAAGTTCAGGGCCTGATGCCGAACACAATAAATTACCAATGAGAGAAGTCAAAATCTGAATATACGGGGAGACGTGGCATTTTCGTGGAGTAACAGAAATCCGTTTCCCCCCAAATGATGTGTAGGTTTAATACAATTCCTCTCAAAATCCTAGGAAGATCTTTTTGTAGGTATAGAAAAGATGATTCTCAAATTTATGTGGAAAAGCAAAGGAGCCGAATCAATGTTGAAAAAGAAGGATAAAGCGGGAGAATTCAGTCTACCCAATTTGCATTCTTACTAGATAGCTAAAGTCAGAAAGGCTCTGTGGTACTGGCATAGGGACAGACATGTAGATCAATGGGACAGAACAGAGAGCCCAGAAATAGAGCCACACAGGTACAGCCAACCGATTTTTGACAAAGGTACAAAGAGATTCAATGAAGGAAGAATAATGGTCTTTTCAGCAAGTGGTGCCAGAGTGATTGAACATCCATAGGCAAGAAAATAAACCTTGACCTAAACGCTATTCCCACTACAAAAATTAACTCCAAATGTGTTGGATTAAATATTAAATGTAAAATGATTAAACTTTCAGAAGAAAACATAAGAGAAAATCTCCGGGGTTTAGGATTTGGCAAAGAGTTCTTAGGCAGGCCACCAGAGGCACGGTCCATAAAAGAAAAAAGCAATAAAATGAGATTCTTCATATTTTAAAACTTCAGCTCTGCTGAAGAGCCTGTCAGGGAATGAAAAGACCAGCTATAGACTGTAATGCAATATTTGCCAGCCACATATTTGACAAACCACTCATGTTCAGGGCACATGGAGGCCTCTCGAAATTTCAAGAAAACATTGAATTATAAAATGGGCCAAAGACACAAGGAGACATTTCATGAGAGAGGATATGCAGACAGCAAATAAGCACATGAAGACATGTCCGACCCTCCTGCCGTCGGAGAACTAGAAGTCACAACCATGGGGAGGCACGTCAAAGTCGCTCCGAGAACGTCTGAAATAAAAAGGAGTGACAATACCAAATGCCCCTGAGGATCTGGAGAAACTGGGCCGATCATACATTGCTAGTGGCAAGGTCAAATACTCTGGCCACTGTCGAAAGTAATTTGACAGTTTCTTTAAAACAAACAAACAACTGAACATACACTGATGGTAAGACTTAGCAGTTCATCCCAGACAAATGAAGACCCGTGACCACACAGGACGTGCACCTGGTTGTTCACAGAAGCAGAGTGTGTACTGGCTGAAAATTGGAACTCGCCTGTGCATTCTTCAGTGGCTGACGATTGAACAAAGTGTAGGGCGTCTGTCCCAGAGAATGCTAGTCTGCATCGTAAAGGAATGAACCATTAACAGGGTGACCTCTTGGTTGGATCTCAGGGGAGTTATCCTGAATGGGAAGAGGCTTGTCGCAAAGGTCACATGCTGCAAGATTCTGTTTACATAACATTCTTGAAATGACAATATTACAACAATAGCCAAATTATGGAAAGATCCCAAATGTCCATCAACTGATGGATGGATAAAGAAGACGTGGTTTATGTATACAATGGAATCCTATTTGGCGATGAGAAAGAATGAAGTCATAGAATCATCTTAAGTGCAGTAGGATTTTCATCATATTGCACCTAAGAAGTGTCCGTTAGAAGAATCTGGGTGACAGGCGCACAGGTTTTCTCTGTACCATTTTTCTAACTCCCTGTGCATCTATAATTATTTCAAAATAAAGTGTTTTGTCTTTAAAAAGCAGTCTTCTTAGATGTTTTGGTGAGAATCGTCCCCCATCCCAAGCCTGGTGCCTTGGTCGCTGCCTCGTTGTGTGTAGTTTTGTTGTGCTGGTTGATTTGCATCAACACATGGCTACTTTGTGGGATGAACTCAGCTTCTAAGATCAAAGGCAAATCTGACTCACTAGAGTTGAGAAGGGTTAGAAATTCCAGGTTTTCTCCTCTCAATGCTTGCCTACCGGAACCTTGGTGACCAGCTCGACTGCAAGCACCAGGGAACGAAGGTGTGCCGGACCGCCTCAGACTTCCATGTTCTCTGCCTTTTTGTAGTTTTGTTATCCCTGGGTAACTTATTTTTAAATTATTTGATATACTATTTGACTTCAGAGAAAGAGATTTCGTTAAAACTCTAAACATTTCTTACCGAACTTTAGAGACTGCTTACAATGTATTCTACATTCTCAATCCCTTCAGGACAGACAGGCAATTGATGTTTGTCTGTCTTTTCAGTGACAGATTCTGTGATGCTTACAGCCAGTGGTGTGCTCTAATGAATTGTTCTGTTGTTTCCCGTGTTTGCAATCTTGTCTTCCCACCTGGGTTTCTCACAAGACGGGGCATGAGCAGTAGCCCTGCACGACCAGCTCGATGCTGGATCATCACATACTGGAAGCGCGGGAACGCGTTTGTTCACTGGTCGTTCAGTTATCTCCTGCCATTTTATTTATTTATTTATTTTTCAACGTTTTTTATTTATTTTTGGGACAGAGAGAGACAGAGCATGAACGGGGGAGGGGCAGAGAGAGAGGGAGACACAGAATCGGAAACAGGCTCCAGGCTCCGAGCCGTCAGCCCAGAGCCCGACGCGGGGCTCGAACCCACGGACCGCGAGATCGTGACCTGGCTGAAGTCGGACGCTTAACTGACTGTGCCACCCAGGCGCCCCTCTCATGCCATTTTAATGAGGCCAGAAAAACACCCATTGCTCAAGTAGAATTGTTTTTTTTATTAAAGTCCACATGCTGGAATTATTTAGGACAGAGCTCTGATTGGAGTTGTTGCTAGCTGTGATATGAGAACAGTCTGTCTCAGTCCTTCACGGTAGTTGTTCGGTCCATAGTTTTGCATGAACAGTCTTCACTCACCTACTGTCTCCTCTCAAATGTTAAACAGAACAATGGTCTCAGGCAGACAGGTGGGGTGCTTGCACACCCCACGTTAACCGCGGCTGTGCTAGTGCTTGGACGGGAGGGGCTCCCGGCTCACCGAGAAAGCAACAGAGAGGCTGATGGACCGATAGTCTCAGCAGCCGACCTTCATCTACGTCTTGGGAAATGTCCCAGGAATGTTTGCACTGGCATTTGATTATTTCTGCCTTCAGATTGCCTTATACGGTTATCTAGCATACTGAACGCTGTATCGTTAATATGTACCCGGCTGATACCTTTATCACTGTGGCTTCGTGTAGTAATAGAGAGATTTGTCTCTAAAATAAAAAGCATATTTGAAAGCCATTCTTTTACACTCATGTCATTTTCAGACTTTAAAATTAAATTTTACTTCCAGAGAACTCTCAGCAGGTGCTTTTGTGATCTCATCAACTATAATTTGATAGCAGTTTTTATTGTTCAGAGGCTAGAATAGCTTTGTGTCCAAAAGTTCGAATTATGAATTTAAGGAAGTTGATATGCTGTCTCCTTTATCATAGGAAATGGTATGATTTGACTTTTTTGGACAACATAAAAATATTTCTAAATAGTTTTTTAAATTTTCTTTTTTTTTTTCTTTTAAGTTGAAAATGTTCTCCATTAACTTAGGAGACTGTAGTCTCCCTCACCTTTGCTGAGGACTCATTTATTTTGTCATCAAATACTCATTCAGTTCTGGGCTTACACTTCAGGGATGCATCAGATATCAGACAGATAAGACCTGACTTCATATGATTTACATGGGGGCAGACAGGCAGTTAACAAATAAACACTTTGCTAGAAATTATATGAAGGAAAAGGCTTCCTGTAATGAGGTGGTGGGTTACTTGGCATGTGGTCAAGGAAAGCTGCTTCTTGTGTCGGTGACATTCGTGCTGATTCCTGAAGTTTCAGAACGAGCCAGCAAATACCTGGGGTTTGAGCGTTTCAGGCCACGGAGATACCTGGCAAGTTCAAAGACCCCAAAGCAGAACAGCTGAGTTTACTGCACAAGCAGGAGGAAGTGAGTTGGGAGCGTGATAAGTCAGGGCAAGAGTCCCGGCGGCAGGGACGGCGAAAAGCAGGGACCGGACCCTTTGGGGCCCTTTGGACCATTTATGTCATTTGGAATTCAATCCTGAGCACAGTGCTTACTCTGAGCTTCCTCAGGCCCGGTCCTGTGCACTTGGCTGCTGTGTGAGGCAGAGGCCTGGGGCGGGACGGGCATGCCTGACCCTCCGGGAGACTTCTCTCGGGCTGCTGTCCACCTGGGCCAGTTACTTAGTCTCTGGAAAGCTCAGTTTCCTTCTCTGTGGTTGAGATTAATGACAGTATCTACGTAAGAAGGTTGTTGTGAGGGTTCTGTGAAAAAATGTGTGTGAAAGACTTCCGTTTGGGATAAAACAGGTGCTCAGTGATGTCCTAACAATAATTGCCACCCGCCCCCCCCCCCACTCCGTTGTTATAAAGATGAGTAAGATTTCGCTGGCTTCGTGACCTACACGGCAGTGGGCACATAAGCAGATGTGCAGTAGTTCCCTTGTGGACACACACACCGCGAGGAGTACACCTGCCCACCAGGGAAAATTGGTTCAGGGGGAAAGGGTCAGAAAAGGTTACAGAGAGAGTGGAGTCTCCCTGTGGCTGCATATGCAGCGAGTGGCCCCGTGAAGGGCCCGGGGGCCTCCCAACATCTCCCCTTTGTTCGTACGGCTCGTTCGCTCTTTGTGTTAGAACATTTCGAGAAGCCTCTGAGAAGGTGCAGACCCACACACTTGGGCACCCAGGATACGGATTGTTGTGTCAGCCCCAAGCCCGTCTGAAGGGGAGAGAGACAACCGAGGGGACGCCTGTGCGGCTAGGGGACCCCTGCTGCCACCTGGGCCGTGGCAGGAGTCCACCCAGGGACCGGGGGATCTCAGGCAGGGAGAGGCCGCAGAGGGTGCGGGGAACCCCCCGCGAGCCGGGCAGTGGGAGCGCACCCCTGACTTAAACACCTGCTTCAAAGTTGCGTCTGTCTGCTCAGCAAAGCCACTGATGGTGGAGACGTTGTCTTCCTCCATTGGGATAAGACAGAGTGACATTTTACTTCAAAATCATTTGGGAACCGAGGCCTGAGGCTCCACGTAAAGTACGATTGTGGTTGTTTGTCTCTCCATGCCACGAGAAATCTAGTTCTGAGAGAGAGAGAGAGAGAGAGAGAGAGAGAGAGAGAGAGAGAGAGTGAGTGGGAGGGAGGTTGGTTTCCACACATTGAAAGTGAGAAAGGGTTTGGAGAGGGAAGGACTATATCACACTTGTCTGCTTTCCCTCCAGAATCTCGGCGGCGGTCGTTCTCATGATCTTAGACATCCCCTACTTCTTTCTCCCAACGCGGTCTTTCATCATTGAACTAGGCTTGGTCTAGACTTCGGTATTTGTAACAGAAGGTACAAAAACGAATCTTTTCAAACCCATGTCAACTCTATTAGAATAAGATCCAGTCACTCATCAGATACCTTTCCACAGCTTTCTGTCACAATGTTCGATCATTAAGCCACAGAATCTGAACTGGAGTTCTCATCTGGAGAATGCGCTAGCCTTGAAAGCAAACCCCACAATTTAATATTTAGCTAATTATTGTGTAGTATTGCTTAAAAGGTGACGTACTCACAGCCCGTCCCTTGCTGATGAGTCGAATACCTGGTTACCACTGCCATCAGGAACATAAATGAGAACCGGGAATCAGCAGAACGGGTTTTACACAGCCACGATAGACGTCACAGTAATTCATGGCTTGATTTAAAAGGGAGAGCTCCTCAGACCCTAATTCAAAGGCCGTTTCATCTCGGTCCACAAATACATTTGAAATGTCAGATCAGAAACAGCGAGAGGCCGGGATACAGACGGCGGCAAAGAGTGAGCCAGCGGCCCGTGGCAGCAGAGCGGACGGAAGAATGCGAAATGTGGAACCGAGGATCACACAGCGCACGCGTCTGAAGCCACATCATGAAGGTGTGAATAACCCTGCAGATACGGTGCAGCAGAAACAGCTCTGGACTTTAGATCCAAAGGGTTTTAAAAAGCCCCAAACTACAGACAGCTCAGGATCTGCAGGTAGGGCTTTGCTTGCTCCCTCTGTGACCAGACAGTTGCTTAAAATCTCTGGGCCTCAGTTTCCTCATAAAACATGGAGGATAATAATAAGTTTTATAAAAATTAAATGAAATAATATTTAGGAAAAGGGCTTTGGCTCTCTAAAAGCACACTGTGAATGTTAGCTTTTTGAACCCCTTTATCTGCCTTTTGGTGGGCTCTTTAATTTTTGACTAGTCGTTTACCTTCCCGGAGACTTGGTTTCCTCCCAAATTGAGAATGATGACTGTATTCTCTTTCCACATTTCATACCAGTAAGACAGTGCCCTTAAAGGGCTGTGCATTCTGCACACATCATGTAAGTACCTGAGGTCATTATCACGTTACAGAGCAGCATACAGACTGTGGAAATGGCCCTGAGGCATCAAGAAAAGGTTAAATGTCATCAGTACATTTTATTTAAGAAGGAAGAGCCCTGCTGTACAGTTAATTCCAGAAAATTTTGTCTAAACAGTGATTCTAAAACATGTTTCCATCCTTGAAGCATCGGGCATTACATATCTGAGAAATTTGCTCTTGTAAGATATCTTCTTTCCCAGTTGTGCTAGAATGAGCTGTTTTATGTATGTCTCAAACGGGGAGAGGTTCTAATTAAGTGCAAATTATAACGAAATTAATAAATGACACCGTTTTTTAGACTTTAAAATGGGCTTTGAGAGAATGCAGTGTGGGCATAGATTGATTATAATTCTAATCTTTTAGGTTGTTAATCAATATTATGTAGCATTAAAACTCAATTAAATAAAAAATAAATGGAGAATCAAGTAGGGAGAATGCTTATCTCTCAGTTGGTTCAGCCTCTCAGATGATGACTTAAAATCTGTTAAGTGCTAAGACCGTGATTGTCCTTATTGTTCACTATATTCCTAAATAATTGCACAAGTAATTAGCATCAGTTAATGATAGATATTAAACTACACGACTCACAAATATGCTGGATTGTCATAAATTGTCCAATATAATTGCAGACTTAAGGTTTTATTTTACTTTTTGCAGATGAACTACAGACTATAAATGAATTAATGTATGCAATATTACCAAAAATTTTATTAAATTAAAAGCTGTTTGACCCAGCGTTTTCTGACCTATCTCCAGCGGAAGAGGGTGGACCCGGTGGGTTTTCCTCCTCAGGTGGCACCAGTCAAGACTGAGTGAGAAGCTACCTTGCACCTGATGGCCCAGAGAAGTTCTGCGGTCCACGGGGCTAGGCACCCCTCACCTCACAGCCAGTGACACAGGGCAGCCCACGGAAGCGCCTTCTGTCCCCACAGACAGTAGTACTAGGGATAGAGCAGGGGCCTCAGCACACCCTACAGAGTGGAGGAGACCTGAATAGCTCTGAAAAATAAATTGTCACTGGAACTACAGACGCAAAAGTAGGCTAGATCCTATCCACGAAACCTAGCATTGCCTGCTAAAATATTTACATAGGATTAGGAGTCTCAGCATGATACCCAGAATGTCTGGGATACAGTCGAAAATCACTCACTGTACCTAGAACCAGGAAAACCCTAACCTGAATGAGAAAACGATCAACGGAAGCTTGTGTTGTAATGAACCAGACGTTGGCGTTACCAGACAAGGATTTTAAGGCAGCTTCATAAAAGTGCTTCAACGGCAAATTTTTAAATCTTTTTAAACAAATGAAGAATTGGAAGATCTCAGCTAAGAAGAAATTAGAAAAAAAGAATCAAGAGGAAATTAGAGAATTGAAACATTCCGTAATCAAAATAAGCTGGGTGGATGAGCTCAGTAGCAGAGTGGAGATGACGAGGATAGGATATAGAATATAGAGAACAATGAGGACAGATCAATAGAATTTACTCAGTCTGAACAACAAAGGAAAAATAGAAAGGAAAAAAAGAGAACAGAGCCTCAGGGATCTGTGATGCTGTAACCCAGTATCTCACATTCGAATTGGCAGGACACCAGAAGGAAAGGGGAAGGAGAGTGGGGCTGGAAAGACCTTCAAGGAAATGATGCCCCTAACCTTCCCAGATTGGAAAAAACCCACAAACCTGCAGATTCAAGAAGCTGAGTGAATACCAAAGGAGACAACAGCAAAGAAATCTATTCACGGATGCATCATACTTAAATTTATAAGTAGTAAAGAAATATTAAAACTCTTCGAGCTGACAAAAGGCACTGCCAGCTGCTAATTCTGTATCTCTGCCTGGCAGAAATGTCCTTCAGAGAACGTGTCATGACAACACCTGTGTTTGAGGCATGACTGAGGGAGGCCTTCCCAACAGGAAGGAAATGAGCAGAGGAGGAGTTTCGGACTGCAGAAAGGAAAGCAGAGCAAAGAGGTAGGTAGGATGAAAGTAAACAAAGCAGACTGTCCTCCTCCTTACGAGTTTCTTACATTATATTTGGAAGTTGAAGAAGATGTTATAATGCTGCATACAGTGGTGCTAAGTGTATGGAGAGGGGATGCTTGAGACATTTCTGTTTGAACCGTGGGGAGAGGAGGGGGCTTCCTCTGCTTCATCTGAAGAGGTGGGGTGCTGACGCAAGTTACCTGTGTCTACTGACATAATTAGAGCAGCCACTGAGAAAACTACGCAAAATGAGATATCAGAAACCACTGTAAATAAAGATGAAACCCCAAAAATCCTTCAGCTAGCCCACAGTAAGGCAACAGAAGAGAACAGAAGAACAAGGCACAAAGTGAATAAGCAGTCTAAATACACTGATTAAGAGACCAAGATTGGCAGGGAAGATTTGAAAAACTATGCAACTACAAAAGCCACTTCAAACATAATGATGTACGTGCAGGTTGAAAGCAGCAAGCGGAGAGTTGTATCGCCCAAGCACTAATTTAGGAAAAAGCAGCCCTGGCTACATTCATATCTGATGAAAGAGACTTCAGACCAAAGACAACCACAAAGGGAAGAACTGGCCACTATTTAAGGATGGATGGATGACTCCACCACAATGACATAGGCTTCCCCATTCTGTGTCTAACATCACATCTTCGAGCACAGGAAACAGAGACTGACCTGAGACAGAGGCACAGCACAGTTCTGTTTGGGGACTTTACCAGTTGACAGAAACAGTCAACGGCAAGGATATGGAAGGACCGAACAACACCGCCAACCAGCAGGATCTAATTGACAGGTATAGGACAACTCTACCCAATACACGTTCTTTTAAGGGGCCGTGGGACATTCTCCAAAACAGAACATGTCTTGGCTCATAAAACCAAACCTCAGTACAAATTGCAAATAATTAGAATCATACAAAATACGTTCTGTGAACATAGTGGAACCAACTAGAAGTGAACAGAAAGATAACAGGAGAATCTCTAAGCATGTGGACATTAAACAACATACTTTTAGATAATTCATGGATCAAAGGAAAGGTCTTAAAGGAAATAAATGCATAGAACTGAATGAAAATGAAGTAGAAAAGACCAAAATTGTGGGATGCAACTAAAGGTGTGCTGAGAGGAAAATTTATAGCATTTCAATGTTTATATTAGAAAAGAGGAAAGGTCTCAAATCAATAATTTAAGTGCCAACCTTAAGAACCTACAAGAAGGAAAAGAGAGAGAAGACATAAATCACTAATATTAGGAATGAAATAGGAGATAACACTGTAGTTCCTGCAGCTATTAAAACAATAATACTATGGGCAACTTCATGCTCATATTTTTGATTAATTAGACCAGATTCTCAAAAACTACAAAGTATCCAGACTCAACCTATGTAAAATAGATACTCTGAATAGTTCACTGACATTAAAGAAATTTAATTTGTAATAAACCCCCTCCTCCCTAATCTCCTAGCCCAGATGTTTTCATCAGAGATACTTACCAAACATTTAAAGAAGAAAAATCTCATCCAGTAAGTAGAAAAATAGGTAAAAAAGCACAAAAGCAGAAACTATGAAAAAATGTGTCCATTGCATATATGGACGCAAACATCCTTAAGACGTTGACGAATTGAATCCAACAAAGTCTAAAAAGAATTCTATGTCACAACCAAGTGGATTTTATTCCAGGTATGCAGTGCTGGTGCAATATCTGAAAACTGATCTGTGTACTCCAGCATATCAACAGGTTAAAAAGGAGAAATCTTATGAGCATATCCGTTGATGCATTTGAAAGAGAAAGCATTTGAAAACATCCAACATTATTTCATTGTAAACATCCTCAGCAACCTGCTTAGGGGGAGTAACTTGCGATACGTTACTTTGCAACTTTTTAATTATTTCAAGTTCAGGGTTTTAAAAATACATTAAAAATACAATTTGAATATGTAAAAATCAAATAACAATAAGTCTCTCAAAGTAAAAGCTTCTAAATTTTGGAGACGGTCTTGCAGTGATCGGCTCACACCTCTGTTGGTCCCCTTATGATGTAAGTCACCCCGTGTTGTCACTTCTGCTCTAACAAGACATCTGCTATATGGAATCTGGAATTTCTAGAGGAAGTTGGAATGGGGTCCGAGCGTGTGCTGTGTTCTCCCCGAGGAAGGGGAAGAAGAGAGAAGAGGAGATACGCCCCATAAGAAAAGAGAATCCCGGGCTGGGAGCTTGTGGAAACATACTCTGCGTCACTTTACTTGGACTCAAGAACATGTAGCAGAATAACTTCGTGGACCGTTTGCCATCCTTTCATCTTCCCCCTCCTATGTCTGTTACCCGATGATTTTCTCATAATTATCTGCAGTAAATCTTGCTAAGAGGATTTATGTGAAAAGAAAGCTCTGGCTGGGTAGGCTTCTGAAGCGACCGTTAGAAACAAGAACCCCCAGAACAGAGAGAATGGCTGAGCTAAAAGTGAGAAACAATCATAAGGCCATCTCTCTCCCCTGACACGGCAGCCACAAGAATGGGGCTCTCCCAGGAAGTCAGCTCGGGTACGGAGCCTATACAAAGCTTTTAATCTGCAAAAGCCGCCCTGCTCTCCCAGTCACTGCCGGGGACACCACTAGGGGGCGAGCATGCCAGAGCACCTTGCCCTGTCTGTATGTTGCCTCCATCCTGTATTTGTGTCTATGTGCTGTTTCAGAACCCCAAGCTCCTTACGAATGCACCATACCCTCCGTAGCACACCACCCAGTGCTGGGCGCACAAGGGGTGCTTACAAAGGGCCATAACGTATTTGACAGCACCCCTACACCCCACGATGCCCAAATGTGTGCTGGGGAAGCAAGTGTGCCCCACACCTGGTTCAGGGTCCTTGGAGATGGGAATCGTCACGTATCCCCAAGGCCATTCACTGGGGCATGCCCAACACTGGAGTGGATGGGCTTCTGGCTTCCAGGGCCACACTTTCATTCCCCTTTTGGACTTCTCTCCTCCACTCTCAAGAAATATGTATTTCCCCAAGTCAGAGAGGAGAAGCAGCCTGAGTACTTAGTATTTATAAAGTCCTTTCACCTTGAAATTGCTTTACAAATTTTAAACTTCACTATACTCTTTGGGAGAAGAAAGAGGTAACATATAATATTCAATTTCACACTTGGGAAACAGAAACAGTAAGGTTAAGTAACTTTTGCAAGGCCAGATAGCATATCCGTTAGGAAGGAATTTGTGACTATATAATTCTGGTCTTGGGCCTTTTTCAAGTGTGTGCTAAAGTAAAAAGCTTCTGAACTCAAAAGTTAACTGTCCCTGTTGAGTAATAAATTAAGAGTTTAAAATGTGACAGTACATAAGTTAGACCAAATAAATAAGTTACCTTTGTGTACTGAGGTATCGACATAAATTTATATCATTACCAGAGAAATCAGAGAGTACTTTCCTGAAATACTAGGATAAAAAATGTTTATATCTTAAATATAAGCTCTTGCAGAGTATACTTGTTGCTAAGATAAACTTGTAAGGGCTGCCACAGTGTCTTGCTGATTTTAATGAGCACAGAAGTTGAAGGAGGTTACGTCAGTTTTCTTTATTCACACGTAAGTAACAGGATGAGGGAGAGATAAGTGAGAGAATTATATCTGGCTTGTTGGGCTAATGATAGTATAACTTGTCATTGTAAAACCTGAATTTCCAACCGCACTCTTTCCATTATTGAAGTTTGAGTATTGTAAGGAGACGTTTCATGCTTTCAGAAAAAAGCAGAGCATGTTAAATCCTTCTCTTGCACCGTCAGCTTATTACGTCTGAGCAGAATTTATTTTTTGGTGCCTAGAGGTGAGGTCAGGTGAAAACTTGTCATGCGGTTGTGTCAGTACCTTCCAAGGGTCCTCGTAGTGTACTCTGTCAGGCTAGACTATGGTGACAGATAGACTTAAACACAGGGAAGTCCTTCTCTTCTACAGAGAAGCTCGGATAGGCGCTCCTGGTCCTTGGGTTGCTGTCTTCCTCAAGGTGATTCAGAGACACAGGCTCGCTCCATCCTGTAGCTCCAGTCACTGCTGGCCCTGCCCCAGCCTTTGGAGGGGGTCTGGGCCGGGGGGGGGGGGGGGGGGCGGGACTGGCAAGGAGGAGGCAGGCCTCCCTAGTAAGAGCTCGGCTTAGAAGCAGCGCATGTCATTCCTGCCAACATTCACTGAAGGGAACTTGTCATGTGGCCCCATCTACCTGCAAAAGGGCTTGGAAATACAGATTCTGGTACAGCTGCTTCCCTAGACATAAATTGTATTTTAGAAACAACAACAAAAATGGAATTTGGTGGGCAGCCAGCCCAGCTGCCACGGAAGCTTTTTGCAGCCACACTTGCTTGTACTTTCCTCTTCAGCCACATTATTTTTCCCCAAATAGGGGCCTAGACAAGTACTTGAAAGAAAGTTCCAGAAAGTTGAATTCGTTTTCAGTTGATAGAACAATTGGTTTTTCTTTTTTTCTTTCTTTTTTTAAGTTTTATTTATTTTTGAGAGACAGAGTGAAGGAGCAGGGGGTAGAGCGGAGAGAGAGGGAGAGAGGGGGAGAGAGAGAGAGAGAGAGAGAGAGAGAGAGAGAGAGAGAGAGAGAATCCCAAGCAGACTCTTGGGATTCTCTGCACAGCACAGAGCCTGATGCGGGGCTTGATCTCACAAAGTGTGAGATCATGACCTGAGCTGAAATCAAGAGTTGGGGACTTTAATGACTGAGCCATCCAGGCACCCCAGGAGTCCACCCAGGCACCCCAGGAATTTTTTTAGGTTTATTTTGAGAGAGAGTGTGTGGGGGGGGAGGGGCAGAGAGAGAGAGAGAGAGAGAGAGAGAGAATCCCAATCAGCGTCCGCACTGTCAGCACAGAACCTAATGTGGGGCTCCATCCCACGAACCATGAGATCGTGACCTGAGCTGAAATCAAGGGTCAGACACTCAACCAGCTGAGCCACCCGGGCGCCCTGAGGAACTGATTTTTCTGGTTAGAGTTCAGTCAAGGAAGAATACTCTCTGGGGCATTCTGAAAATTCCAAGAAAATGTACTTAGTTTTACCAGAGAGGTAGGAGACTGCAGGGTCAAGGAAGGGAGTCTCACAAGTGAAGATCTACAATGAATGCCTGGACCTTAACAACTAGGGCCATATGACCTCAGCGTCTTAAAATGTTGCATGGCCAAGGGCAGGGCCAGGTCCACAGATGTACTGTTTGGAGAATAACCCTCTGGTCTTTCTCCTCGAAATCAGAAGAGGACTTAGGTTTTGACAAATTTCATATTAGAAAAAGTCTTCTAATTACAGAAGAATCTGTAATTAAGAATCCCCTTAAGTAAACATTAATACTATCAGTAACACTACTGTGATTTCAAAACGCCCATCTTTTACCTTCCACTGTCTCACATAAATGACAAGTAGAGAGATACAGGAGCCCCAGGAACAGAGAGGGCAGCCGCACTGAGGAAGCAGTCAAAGCAGCCTCTGTTCCTGGCACACTTAGCCTATGTCATTGACCTTTGCTGTTGCCCAAATCAAGACCATTGGAGAGAAGAAACTTGTGAGAGCCAGCAGTAGAGCATATTGTCGTCTTCTCCCCTGTAAGCCTGGCCATGAATGACATCTGATTTGAAACCACAATTTACTACTGTAATAAAGTTTCTGAAATTACTGCAGAAGGA
Source organism: Panthera leo (assembly GCF_018350215.1). Classification (NCBI taxonomy): domain Eukaryota; kingdom Metazoa; phylum Chordata; class Mammalia; order Carnivora; family Felidae; genus Panthera; species Panthera leo. Next base: position 2,976,914 of record NC_056694.1, read on the forward strand.
ACTCAATTGTATTGAACAGTCAATTGATTCTGAGCTAAAACATGCTTACATCACCAAATAATGACTGTTTTGAGAAAAATGAGGGTATATTCAGGCACCAGTATCTCAGAGCAAGAGGGACACCGTTAAAATTCTTCAGGGGAAAAGAAATTGCTGATTTTCGTAGTTTGCTTGAAGCCCCATCACCTTCCGCCATCCCAGCATCCCAGCGAGACGGACCAGGAGTTCCTACTTGCAAGAGGAAGAGTCTTGGTATCTGAGATGTTCTTGGCCAAGAGCGTTTCAGCCTAATACCAGCATCTGGTTTGTAAAGATCTTCACGCTACTTCAAGCAAAATGTGACGGCCCCTCGAGTGACAGAAACTTTTGTTTGAAGAATTGAATTGAGAGGTGTGCTTACTAAAATCCATGAACTCTGATCAGTTAGTGAAGAACAAAGTTAATCCTTCTGGATGTTAAGATAGGTAGTATATGCGAACAGCGAAACTGGAAATGGTAACTCTGCTCTAGGTACTTCTTTTTTTTTTTTTGTTTTGTTTTTTTTTTTTCAAGTTTTTTATTTATTTTTGGGACAGAGAGAGACAGAGCATGAACGGGGGAGGGGCAGAGAGAGAGGGAGACACAGAATCGGAAACAGGCTCCAGGCTCCGAGCCATCAGCCCAGAGCCTGATGCGGGGCTCGAACTCACAGACTGCGAGATCGTGACCTGGCTGAAGTCGGACGCTTAACCGACTGCGCCACCCAGGCGCCCCTCTAGGTACTTCTTACTTACAGAATGGTGGCTTTTGGTAGCCGTGTGGCATGTTCTAAGGCCTAAATGTCACTTTTTTTTTCAATTTAAATTCAAGTTAACATACAGTGTAGTTTGGCTTCAGGAGTAGAACCCAGTGATTCATCTCTTAGATGTGACATCCAATGCTCCTCCCCAAAAAGTGCCCTTCTTAATACCCATCACCCACTCAACCCACCCCTACCACCTCCTCTCCAGCAACCCTCAGTTTGTTCTCTGTATTTAAGAGTTTCTTATAGTTCGTGTCCCTATTTTTATCTTATTTTTCCTTTCCTTCCCTTATGTTCATCGGTTTTGTTTCTTAAATTCCACGTGTAAGTGAAATCATATATTTGTCTTTCTCTGACTTATTTCACTTAGCATAATACACTCCAGTTCCATCCACATTGTTTCAATGGCAAGATTTCATTCTTTTTCATCGCCGAGTGGTATTCCATTGTGTGTGTGTAGGTATGGATGGATGTGTGTATATCCATTCATCACTTGATGGGCATTTGGGCTCTTTCCATAATTTGGCTATTATTGATAGTATTGCTATAAACATTGGGTTGAACGTGTCCCTTCAAAGCAGCATTTTTGTATTCTTTGGATAAATGCCTAGTAGTGCAATTACTAGGTCATAGGGTAGTTCTGTTTTTAATTTTCTCAGGAACCTCCACACTGCTTTCCAGAGTGGCTGCACCAGTTTGCGTTCCCACCAACAGTGCAAGAGGGTTCCCCTTTCTCCGCACCCTTGCCAGCATTTGTTGTTTCTAAGTTGTTTATTTTGTCCGTTTTGACAGGTGTGAGGTGGTATCTGAGGGTGGTTTTGGTTTGTATTTCCCTGATGATGAGTGATGTTGAGCATTTTTTCATGTGTTGGTTGGCCATCTGGATGTCTTCTTTGGAGAAGTGTCTATTCATGTCTTCTGTCCATTTCTTCACTGGGTTATTTTGGGGGGACTGTTTGGCAAGTTCTTTATAGATTCTGATACTAACCCTTTATCTGATACATCACTTGCAAATATCTTTTCCCATTCTGTCGGTTGCCTTTTAGTCACTTCTTTACATGTTTTCATTTAAGGGAGTAAGTGAATTCTTTGTTTTATATTTTGTTAGTAAGTTTTCCAGAATATTTGTTTTTATTTGGGTTTAATCCACTGCATTGTAGTTGTTTCTGATTTTATTCTTTGTTACTGAATCATTTCCAAGATTACAAGTGAAATTTTAAAAGATGTAAGCTTTTAATGCTTCAAAAACATTAAAATGTTGATAGTGGGGAACATCAGACTCTGGGTTCTCTCTTGGAATCAGGAGCTGGGGGAAGTCGTAGCTCACCACAGAGCCAGCAGACCTCCTGGTTCCAAGTTTGTAGGAAATGGTCTAACACCAGACCCAGTCTCCCCTTCACCCAATGTCTTGTCACTAACCACCTCTTTCCTGTGTAGTCCAGAGGGGTGTAAATCACAACAAAAGGTTTTGGCTCACCCACTTTGCTAGATATATTGGAGAGAAACGCCATTCATTACGTGCTAATCAAACTGTAATTGCCTGTCTCCGTGATAAATAGATCATGAATAAGGTAGGTCTCTGAAGTGACACTCTCGGGGACGTGCCTTTCTGTCTTTACAGCCATGACATGCTTGTGACAAGAAAGCAGGCTTGCTGTTAGGGAGACAACAATGTTTCCCTCTATTGAAGGGAATTGATTTTTAAAAATTTCACCTGCATCATAAAGAGGCATTGGAGAAAGTATGCCTCCCTGATTGTTTACATGGCAGATAGAGAAGCAAGTTACTTTTAGTTTAAAAAGCAACCTTGTTGCCATATTGATTTAATCAGAGTTCTGTTTGTTTGTGTCTGCTGATCTAATGTGTAATCAGAATCCCTAAATAGGAAATGGTTTCATTCCATTGCTCTGTATTCTGGAAGGAAAGTGTGATGCTGGATTTACCATTAACATTTACCACCAGCTTGTCACCAACAGGCACCGAAACCCTCCGCGTTATTTCTGTGCTCTCTCTGTGAGGCTGGTTCTGCCCTGCCCATCCTTCTGTTTTTCCCAGGGACAGCAATTAGAAATGAGTGATCAAGAACAAAGCATATTAATCAGAGTACACACTTTATTCAGAATTTCTTAACTTCTCATGTTCCTTTTCCGTCCCAGGATATCATACAGGATCCCACTGTTACCACTTAGGCCCCATTTTTCCTTAGGCTCCTCCAATCTTTGGGAGTTTGTCAGATTTCCTTGTTTTTTATGACCTTGACAATTTTAGGGTAGTGCTGGTCATATACTATGTAAAACATCCTTTATTTGGGGTTTCTCTGATATTTTTCCCATGGTTAGACAGAGGCCTTAATAAGTGTGTGGAAAGAGTATCACAGAAGTCAAGTGCCATTCTCATCGCATGATATCAAGGGCACGCCCTGTCAACATGACTCTTCACTGCTGATGTTGACATTGGAAGTGTTCGCTCTGGTGGTACTGTCTTCAGATATTCCTGGCAGTCTAGATGAGTGGTTCAGGGGCAGGGGGAGGATTTTATCCCTTAGGGGACACTTGGTAACAGCTGGGGACATTTTTGGTTGTCACACTGGGTAGAGGGGTGCTACTGACATCTTGTGGGTGAAGGCCAGGTGAAGGGTGAGGGACTCTGCTGGGCATCCTACGATGCACAAACAGCCATCCACCATAACTCTCTGACGCAAATGTCAGTAGTGCCCAGGTTGAGAAACACACGATTGCTTATGTTGTCTCCAGTTATTTTCTGGTGCACCTTTGCCTAGACCCTGAGACATGTTATATTAGGTTTTGGTGTAAAAGATGTTAGATGATCCCAGAGAACATCTGTGACCCTGGGTCAACCTAAGAATGAAACTTGTGGAATGACTTCTAGAACACTGGTTACCACTCAGCATGTTTGAATAGGACCGCCTATTTATTTATTTATTTATTTATTTATTTATTTTTGAGAGAGAGAGAGAGAGAGAGAGAGAGAGAGAGAGAGAGAGAGAGAGCGCGCGAGTGAGTGAGTACTAGTGGGGGAGAGGCAGAGAGAGGAGACACAGAATCTGAAGCAGCTCCAGGCTCTGAGCCATTAGCTGATTCGAGGCTCAAACTCATGAACTGCGAGACCATGACCTTAGCCGAAGTCGGATGTTCAACAGACTGAGCCACCCCGGCACCCCTGAAGACCTTTTTTAATGACCAAAACTTTCTAGGAGTCTCACATAATTATTGACCTCTTATTTATTCAGTAAGTGAGAAAACGTATGATGGGGCTAGTGTGCACACACGCCCCCACACACAAAAACCACGGATTTAGTGCAATGTTTGTAGTAATTTCTATTAATCAGAACATCTGAAAAGCAATACTACATATGTGTCTGTGTGAGACCTACTGCGTATTCAGTCTATAGGTAGTGCTTGGATACGTATGGATTTGATGGTCCCTGGAAGAAAATCCTTGTCCTCACAAGGGAAAATGGCTTACAGCTTGGGAATGAGGATAATTAATGAGGATTCCTTTGAGACATAGGTGACCTAGAGAATACTCACATCAGTAGCTAAACAAGTGGTCAGCCTAGGAGATGGGAGGGACATCTTAACCCCACAGGCAGCGACTGGTTACTAAATGTCTGCTAATGCAGGTGGGGATTCTAACATATTTTTCACGCCTTATCGCCTGTCATTAAGGGAATCTGGCAGCTGAGGCACCGGGCTGCTTTCTTTATCCTTAGTCAGAGTAGGAGCTCTGGAGAGAAGCCAGTGGATGGAAGAAACTATTGCCAAGGCTCTGAATCTTCTGGGACCATCTGTGTCCACTTTTTCAAAGAGCAGATTGTGAAATGACAGGAACATAGGACATGGGGGGTAATAGAGATGTGAACGAGAAGACTCCAGGAAGGCAGAGAGGGAACTGATGCCAGCAGGAAGAGCCCGTCAGAAGATTAAGTGTCCTGGCAGCAGGACTGAGAGGATGAGGTGACAAATGGCCTTTTTCTCTGGGACAGAAGCCAATGGCATGTGAGAGTTGTGGCTTGGGTTCCAGATCTTAGATCATTTTCCCTTACAAAATTAAGGTCCATATTCCTTCCAGGAAAGTAGCTAGAGCAAACAGATCAAAAGGCAAGCCAAGTGGAAGGGCCTCAGATGTGGTAAGAGGATGGAGGGCGCGAGAGGGTGTATAATCAGCTGTTTTGGCAACGGTACCCACCACACTCTAGCCTTGAAGATTTTTACTTTGGCTCCCAAACCGGAGACATTTTCATGGTTATGCCATCAATCTTTGAAATACAGCATCAGGCTTAAGGTCCCAGATGAACCTTAGGATAGTTTTTATTTTGATAATTTTGTTTCTCAATTTATATTCTCTACTTGTCTTTTGAGTAGTGTATCAGTTAGCTATTGCCGTGTAACAAACCATTTCCAAACTTAGTGGTTTCAAAGAATAACTTTTTGTTATTCCTCATGAGTCTCTGGGTCAGTTAGGTGTTCTGTTGATCTGGGCTCACTTATACAGCCATGGTCGTGGAGAGCAGGATGCCTGGGAATGGCTGATAAAGGATGGCCTCACATGGATGCATTTCTCTTCCACATGGCTCCTGTATCTTTCCATAAGGCTCACGTGGGCGTGTTTTCACAGTAAAGGGTCCAGGAGAGAAAGCAGGAATTCACAAATGCTTTTTCAAACTGCCACTTATGTTACATTTGCTACTGAACCACTGTGAAGCAAGTCACATGACCAAGCCCAGCCTCCACGCAGGAGGATGCTACTCCAGAAAGTGGATACAGGGAGGCAGAGATGTTCTAGAACTGGTGAAATACTAAGCAAGCCAGTTGATACCTGCTAGTTGTCAGAAGGACTTTTCTCCTGCTGATTCTTTTATTTTTGGTATTGTCGTTTTGGAGCAAAACACATTATGGATTTTAGTCTGCTTGCTAGTTGAGATCCACCTCAGCAGACATCTTGACTACACATTTTAAGTTGGTAATTTTTCTGTCTCTTAACCTGTTCCATCTGTGATCATTCTATCACCTACATGATGATGACAGAAACCCCAGGAATGCAAACACTACTCTAATACAGCCTGTTCAGAGAGCTGAATAAAAGAAGGATATAGATTTATGAAGAAACAGAATGGAATCCCCATGGAGAAGAACCTCCTGCTAATTTTATTTTTAAGATGAAATGATGAAGGAAGACGTATGCGTTCCAATTGGCTTTCTGGTTTCTAGCAGTAGGCGGTGCAGAATCGCGAACTGGGATATCCAGCTGTCTGTGTGTTTTGTCAGGAGGGCATGGGGAAACTGCCGATTTTTGAACTGTTGTGATCAAATGGGTACAGAAGAATTGATAAACATATATGAATATCAAAATGCATTTTTGCACTTTGGGAGGAGAGATATACCATGTTACTTGGAGCTCTTTAAAATAGAATCAAGTGGAACTTTGTAACGTTCCAAGGTAAAGATAAGGAAGATTTTTCTAAAAGTTTACACAGTAAGTTTCTACTTCGTGCCATTCATATTTACTCATTCCCATCTGTCCTCTCTCAATCTTAACTGTTTCTCTTTGCATATTTTTTGTTCAGTGCTAACAATTATACTTTTGTATTCTTACTGGCAACACATTTCTCCACGTGGGATGTTCTGAGACTGAGAGGCAAACACTGATTGATCCTTGCAATATGTCTTCTTTATTTGTTTAATCAAGACACTGAAATGCCTAGGAGTTTAGCAACAGAGAGGATGCGAATGAAGCCTTCAGTTCAGGATTCCATAGCTGCTACAGTGAGCGTCATAAGGCAGAGCCCGTGAGACAGCTCAAGGCTTAACCCTCGCTGGACTAGGAGGGTGGTGACTAGATTGTTCGGAGGAGCTGCTCACGGTTTCCTCAAGCGGCCATCCTTGCCGTGGAGAGGGAGCACTTTGGTTGGAAGCCATCCAGCGGAATCTAAGGGGACAACCCCGTTTCTAGGAAGGGATCTAAGGGGACAGCCCTGTTTCTAGAAACTAACAGTGAGATTTAAGGGGACAACCCAGTTTCTAGGAAGTAATCTTAGGAGCTGTGGGCTTGCCTTTTGGTCTATACATTGGCAAGCACCCCATCCCTGGGACTCTGTGGTTTTTTTCCCCCAATTAAATAAAATGGACCCTATGGAATTCAGTGATAAGCATAGAAGCGTTTGACACGTTTCTTAAAAAGAAGGTGTTATATCATATATCACTACGAATGTCTAACTTTGTAATGTGTTTGGTCTTTAAAAGGTCTTTAAACTTATCACCTGGTGTCTTAAATAGGCCACTTGAGTCAAATTCTGATTTTTCAGTGGATACTTAGTCTGAAGAGCAGGGTGGCATGAGAATAGTTACTACATTGGGAAGCGTTCTGAATGTGTGCAGTTAGGTGGCTGTGCACAAGAAATTATTTGTAATATTTCACTCGATAGAGACTGTCTCATGAGTTAGTTTTCACCCTTGATACACAGAGATCACAAGTAGTAGAAACGTCCCTTTTAATTCAAGTGGATTCACTCGGTTCTTTCTTCAGGACTGCAGCTTCTGAGTTTCCCTGCTCTGGGGTCAGAGTGTTGACAGGTGAGTGGCTGTGGAGCTGTGGCTTCTGTCCCCGGCTGCCTTCTCGAGCCCCACCCCATTTTATAGGGCAGTTAATATCTGCATCACCCCCAGCCCCTGAGTGCCCAAGGCTTTGTCTGTCTTCTTTGGCTCTTGCTTCCCTAGCCCTTGGTGCAGTGACTAACAATAAAGTGGTGAGGACATATTTATGAAATGAAGGAGTGAATGGAAGAGCGTGGGGGGGCTAGAAGTGGCTCCCCTCAGTGGTGTTTCGGAAACCAGTTGTCTTTCAGCCTTCTCTGCACGGAGTTGACCCCAGTTCTCATGCCCTACAGTGACTGTTGTCAGGACAGATGGCTCTCGAATCTGAATGCCATCAGGATCACCTTGGACCCTTGGCGTGGACTCCCACCCCCCAGTTACTGAGTTAGGTTCTCCAAGGAGTGGGCTCAAGAGTTTAATTTTCATAAGACTCCAGAACGTCTCGGATCACCTACCCTGAGAAAGCACGTCCAGAACTGTTGGTGCAGACCTGCCACGTGCCCTGGTTGTGCCCGTAGTGAAAGTGCCTTTGCTGTGGCCCAAGTTCCCAGTAAGTCGAAGGCTCGTAGAACCCATTTTATCTTCATGACAGGTGGTTGGAATTAAGGAGCAATAGCTCTCTTCATTTACCTGTGAGATCATGCTGGTGTTTAACTATAGTTGTCATAAAATTTATTCCAGTCGGGGTGCCTGGGTGGCTCAGTCAGTAAGCATGTGACTCTTGATTTCAGCTCAGGTCATGATCTCATGGTTCGTGAGGTTGAGCCCCACATCAGGCTCCTTGCTGGCGGTGTGGAGTCTCCTTGGGATTCTCTCTCTCCCCCTCCCTGCCTCTCCCCCACTAGTGTGCCACACATGCTCCCTCTCAATAAGTAAACTTTAAATAAAATTTATTTATTTCTATCATTAGACTCTGCCACTCTAGAGCACCAGCCTAATGCACAGTTGGTGCTCTGTAAGGAGCGGGGGAGGGATGCCTGAATTCTGTGACCTGCTTGAGAATAAATCAACATTGGCATAACTAGATGAAAAAGAATGTTAAGTTTGTCTTCACACATCTATCCAGATTAATAAGAGGTTGTGAAATCTGCTTTCCGACTTTGATTCACTATAGATGATGTTAAAAACGATACTTGAATAGATTCATTTTAGAATTTTAATGGAACTGCTCCTTCATTGTTAAGTCCGTAATTCAGTAAGAGGGTTAAATGTATCAGTTAAACATATTACCTGAGATGAGTTAGCGTTTGCAGTTTCGATGTTTCCTTTCCAAAACTTGGTCAAATGAAATAACCCATTAATTAAACACTAGGTCTCTTCCAGTTGGAGGAAGTGAATGTATAATATCAAAGGCTGGAGGCCAAATTCTTTCTGAGATGTATGGGACATTTGTTGTAAGTGTGGCTCATGTGTGTCTAAGCCACTTAATCTACTGTGTGGTTTTTGAGATGAACAGCCTCCCTCTCGAAGACAAATTATAATATCTTTGGGATCAGCCTTTTTTGGGCAAAATGTTTCATCCCCAGTAGTCTGTATTTTCCAAGTTCAGCACAAAACAAGCTCGTGGCAGAATTAGGAAGTAAGCAATGCATCTTTCACGTCAAGTGTCCCCCACTTTCCTTTCTGTGCCCGTGTTCGTTAGAGCTCCTGTAGTTGCATGAAAACCACTCAAAGTGCTTTAAGCGCAATGGAGAATTTATAATTAGATTCTGAGACGTATCTTCAGAATCCTAGGGCCGGAGTCCAGCTAGAACTCAGGAGGGCCTTGGATTAGGGAGCTAGAAAACCCTCTAGATTTTCTCTGTGTTCCTCTAATAATTTTACTTCACTCATTTATTTCACTACATCTCAGTTTCTGTTTCTTTTTCATTTTTTATTTTTAATTGTGCTAAAATACGTATAACTTATAATTTAACCATCTTGACCATGTTTAGGCGTACAGCTCAGTAGTGTTTGGTATATTCACACTGTTGTACAACCAGTCCCCAGAGCTTCTCCATTTTGCAAGACTCGGCCTCCATTAAATAACCACCTGTTCCTTTCCTCCCTCAACCCCTGGCAACCCCTGTACTACTTTACGTTTCTTTGGGTTTGACTACTCTGGGTGCCTCATGTAAGTGAAATCACACAGTGTTTGTGGTTTGTTTGTTTGTTTGTTGTGACTGGCTTATTTCACTTAGCAAAACATCCCAAAGGTTCATCCATACAGTAGCGTATGTCAGAATTTCCTTACTTTTTAAGAATGAGTGATATTCCATTGTATGGGTAGACCACATTTTGTTTATCCGTTCATCATTTGATGGACACTTGGATGGCTTCTACCTCTTAGCCATTGTGAATAGTGCTGCTCTGAACATGGGGGTACAAATACTTTCTTGACACCTTGCTTTCAGTTCTTTTGGTATGTGCCCAATAGCATTGCTGGATCATGGGATAATTCTGTTTTTAATTTTTGAGGAACTCCCACACTGTTTTCCATAGTGGCCATGCCATTATACATTCCCACCAATTTAGCAGGGTTCCTGTTTCTCCACATCCTCGCCAACACTTGTCATTTTCTCTCTTTTTGATAGCAGCCATTCTAGTGGATGTCAGGTGATCTCAATATGGTTTTTTTTAAAAATTTTTTTTAATGTTTATTCATTTTTGAGAGAGAGACAGAGCAGAGAGAGAGAGAGAGAGAGAGAGGGAGACACAGAATCCAAATCAGGCTCCAGGCTGTGAGCTGTCAGCACAGAGCCCTATGTGGGGCTCGAACCCATGAACCATGAGATCGTGACCTGAGCTGAAGTCGGGCGCTTAACCGACTGAGCCACCCAGGTGCCCCACGTGTTTCTGATTTGCATTTCCCTACAGGCCAACTGATCTCTTTTCACCTTTGCTGCCAGTGCTTCTGGTGTCATATCAGGAAATCATATTAAATCCAATTTCATAAGGCTTTTCTTCTGCTTTCTTTCTAAGAGTTATATAGTTTTAGGTCCTACATTTAGGGCTTTGATTCATTTCAAGTTCGTTTCGTTTATGGTATAAGTTCATGGTCCAACCAACTTCATTCTTCTGCACGTGGATGTCCGCTTTTTCTAATACCATGTTTTGAATAGAATGTTTTTTTCCCTATTGAATGTTCATGGCACCCTGGTCAAAAATCATTTCACTATGTATGTGAAAGGGTTTATTTCTGGGCTCTCTATTGTGTTTCACTGGTCTGTATGTTAGTGTTTATGCCAGTACCTCATTATTTTAATTACAGATATGTAATAAGTTTTAAAATCAGGAAGTGTGAGACTTCTGACTTTGTTCTTTTGCAAGGTTATTTTGACTTTTTGGGGTCCTTTGAGATTCATGTGAAATTTAGGATGGATTTTTCTATTTCTGCAAAAACAGCATTGGGATTTTGATAGTGCCTACATTAAAATCTCTAGATTACTTTGGGTAATATTGACATCTTAATAATATTAAGTCTTCCAATCTGTGAACACGGAATGTCTTTCCGTTTATTTGTGTCTTCTTTAATCTCTTTCAGCAATATTTTGTAGTTTTCAATGTGCACGTCTTTTATTTCCGTGGTTGAGTTTATTCCTAAGTATTTTCTTCTTTTTTGATGCTATTTTTTGATGCTGTTTTAAATGGAATTGCTCTTTTTTCCCCCTAGGTTTATTTGTTTCTTTTGAGATGGGGGGAGGGGCAGAGAGAGAGGGAGACCAAGTGAATCCCAGGCAGGCTCTCCATCATCAGCACAGAACCTTATGTGGGGCTTGAACACATGAACCATGAGATCATGACCTAAGCTGAAGTCAGAAGCTTAACCGACTGAGCCACCCAGGTGCCCCTAGAGATAATTTCCTTCTATTTCCACTTTGTTGGGTGCTTTTATCATGAAAAGGTATTTGTTTTTGTTAAGTGCTTTTTCTGTGTCAGTTGAGATGATCACATAGTTTTCCCCTTCATTCCGTGAATGTATTTATATTGATTAATTTTCATATATTGCAACATTCTTGCAGAGGTGAAATTTTACGGCTTTGTCAGGTCTTTCCTAGATATGTGCAAAGTCCTGCCCATGTATGTGGACTTCTAAATTTCCTGGAATGTCTCAGCTTTTCAAAACTCATCTCATTCCCCAGTTTTTCCCTTTTAAGCTTTTTATCAGTCTGTTGATAGCTCCCACTAGTGTTGCTGCCTCAGGCTACTGCAATATTGAACAGTTGTCACGGATTATTTTCAACAATGCCATTGCTGGGCATTGGTTGCAAACAAGGGATAGCACTTGTCATACAGAGTGAGGTCTGAGGCCAAATAAAGGTAAACGCTAAGAATGGAGCTTTTCAAGGGAACTTCTTGACCGACAAACTAGTAATAATTCTCTCTTCTATTCCACTTAGTGGCTCCAAGGCAACTTGGTTTGCATGGCTGCTGTGGTTGCAGGGCTGTTGGTTTTCAAGGATCCTGTGGACGTGGGGAGAGGGATATAGCGATGGGACAAGTAAAAGCACCCACGTTTGCTGGTTTTGACAAGGGTCATCAGTTTTTCTTTAAAAAACACTCATTGGATTAGCCTCTGACTAATTTCCAGAGTTCTGAAAAAGGTTTTGCCACTGTTGTCGTTAATTTAATGGATAATTGGATTCTCGGCAGTTTTTATTCTGCCATTCTGGAGATGCTCGTCTCAGGTGAACTGTGGTTCAGTCGGGTGTGGACGCAGGAAGAGTCACTGTGTACAGAAGAGCTGTCAGGAACCTGACCTTGCAGTTAATGTGCTGCCCGCTGCCCCCTGGAATCGCAGGGAGTAGAATGTCTGCAGATTACAGAGCACTTGGCTGCCTTGGCCACATCTCATTGAACAGCCCACCCTACCACCTTGTACACCCCAAGGTGTTCTAGAAGATCAAGTTTTGGGGGTGATGGTGGGGTGGTGTCCAGAGCTGATGGCCAAGAAAGAATTCTTGAGGTATCTTTGTTGCAAAAATGATGATTTCATTAAAGCATGGGAACCCTCTGGAGAGACTGGTTATACATTTGGTAGTTGGGGAGGGGGTTACAAAAAGGGGGAGGTTCCAAAGAGATTTTCATATGCTAAAGAAGTCTTATAGGATACAAGAGGCCTAGCTGTTGTCAAGCTAAGGTCCCCCCTCCCCACCCCTCCGCAACACATTAGCATTAAGATAATAGGGTTAGGGTTAGTTCCTGGAGAAATATTTTACCCTGCCTGCCTCTAGTGTTTGTCAGTGGGCTGCATTTTACAAGGAAATACAGTTTTATCTGCCATTTCCCTCTGCCTTTGTTTCCCAGGTCAGTAGGTACTTTCTGAAGTGCCGGGCAGTTCCTCCTCCACCGACCAGGGAACTGGTGGCAATGTTTTCAGTTTGTCTAGGAGAGTTTTTGGAGCACCCAGAACTTTGGAAAGACCCTGTCAACCTGATGGGGTTTTGGAGTGATGGTGGGGTTCATGGGGTTCAGAGCTGATGGCCAAGAAAGAATTCTTGAAGACGTCTTTGCTGCAAAAAGGTGATTTTATGAAAGCACGGGGACAGGACCTGTGGGCAGGAAGAGCTGCACTGGGGTTGGGAAGCATGACTGGTTATACACCGTGGAATCTGGGGAGGTAAAGACAAAAGGGAGGCCTCCTCAGGGACTGTGATGTGCTGTAGAGGCCTCCGAAGATACCTGAGGCTTCACTAATGTCAAGCTAAGGTGGTTTTCCCTCCAGGAAGGCATTAACATCAGGGCAATAGGAGGTTTCTGGAGAAATGTTCTACTCTGTATTTGCTGCGAGTATTTGTCAACGGGCTGCAGGTTATAAGGAAATTTGATTTCACCTGTCATTTCCTTCTAGCCTTTGTTCCCCACATCATTATGGCGTTGAAGGTGATGTTGGGGCTCCAGGAAACTGAGCTATAGGTTTCTGGAGATGAGGCTGTTGATAAGATTGCCTTTTTCTTGTAATTTACTAAGATATTTGTAAACTGATGGAGACTATGTCTTGCATGACTGTGATCTCTATCAGCCAGGAGTGCTTGAGCAATGTCACTCATCTCCCACCCGGGAGGGGAGGGGGGGGGGCGGTGCTGGTGGTGGTGGTGGTGGTGAACAATGCCACACATCTCCCACCTGGAGGGGGGGGGGGGGTTGCTACCTCCTGCTTTGCCCCCAGCCTCCTGCCTCAGGCTCCCTCCTCAGCCCCACCTACACCACAGGAGCACCAAGCAGTAATCTACAGCCCAAGTCATCCCAGCCCCTGGGACACTCTTCGTCTCTACCCTGCTCTCCTGCAGTGGTCTGTGTGGGAGTTGTGTACCCCGCTGACTGTGCCATATGTGAATGAAGCTTATTTTAGTGATTTTAATCAGGAAATGATTAAAACAATTGGTTTTTAAAACTGTATATTTTGTCTGTGTTATTCTTGAATACTCGATTCATATTAACTAGTAGTTTGCCCTAATTAACTTTAATGTTACAGATTTGTGCCTTTTGAACTCAGCATGCAGATTTATGCAAATTATATAAAGCTTTTAAGCTAGGAGCCCTGGCATTTACATTTACAATCTCATCTATCCCGTCAGTATGTCACTAATTCGCCAAAGAAAGACATCGAACTGTTGGGATGGACAATGCTTGATCATTTTAACTTGACTACTGTGCAAGCCAGGGAGCACACAGTGAGTGTCTTCCCAGAGATGTACCTAGGTACCGACGTAGAGAAACCACCAATACCCGGGTGTGTTGATTTTGAGCTCGGCCCCTGCTCATTTTCTTGAATTGCAGTTTATGTACCTGAACCGTAGCGCATATGTAAGTGTGCTGTATTTTAGTGATTTCAGAATTAGTGTGTGAAATAGAAGGGACGGAACAGCAACATAATTAGACGTGGTAAGTAGTAATAACACTATTGGAAAGGAAGAGAGAGAAGGAAAAATGTATCATTGTTTGCAAATGATGTCTTTGTCTCTCCAGAAAATCCAAAGTAATTGATTGAAACTATTAATTTGAGAGTTCCTATTGATGAAGTTTTTGGGGTGATGTTGGGGGTCCCGAGCTGACAGCCGAGAAAATTCTTGAAGACATCTTTGGTGCAAAAAGGTGATTTTATTAAAGTACAGGGAAAGAACCCGTGGGCAGGAAGAGCTGCCCTGGGCTTTGATGGGTAAGAGATGATGTATCCTCAGGTTGGGAGGGGTTTAGGGATAGAATCCGTCTCTGAGGTGTTTTGGAATCAAGGACTCCAGGACTTTGAGGGGATAGGCACTGTCGAGAAAACACCATTCATTACCGTTTAGTGAAACCCCAGTCACGAGACCCTTCAGATGTATATCAGGAGGGCATAAGCTTGGAGTATGATTGCCAGCGTGTATCTTGGGGCACTTGAGATAAAGGAAGTTTATATGCTAAAGTAGACTTACAGGATCTTGGGGCATCAGGATAATGTTAAGCCAAGATTGTCTTTTGCCCCTGGCAGAGTGTCATCATTCAGGCAGCTGAGCTCCTAGAGGGAGGTCGCTCTGCTGGTTTCCAAGACTTGTCAATGGGTTGTAGGCAGTAAAGGAATTTAATTTTTCATTTGCCTTAGTTTCTCACATCACCAGGGCAAGCACTTAAACCCCTCTCTTTGGTCTTGGGGGACAAGAGTGTCCAAGGAACATCACACATGTTCCACCTGGGGGGCGGGGGTGCTGTTAGCCTGCACTTTGCCTGCAGCGTGCCACGCGCTTCCTCGTCACTGCATTGTGGCGATTATGAAGGTATATCCTTGCCGTGTGGGTTTGTATCCCAGGTCAACCACGTGCTGCTGTGAGGTTTTTAGCAAATTAACCTCTCTATAAACGTTCTCTTCATCTGTAAAGTGGGGGTAATAATAGTACCTACCTAAGTTGTTTTAAGGATTAGTGAAAATAATATATATGTATATATTATTTTATATATTTATATATAAATATATATTTAATATGTTTATATATTTAAATATATATATTTATATATATAAAGCATTTAGAACTGTACTAACCACATAACAGTTTAAATAATATGAAGTAGCTGTTTTTGTAGATCAAAATGGCTGGATATTGGCAATTTCATCTAGTTTGACCTAAAAGCAGTAGAGAAACAAAACAAATGAACAAGGTTGGGGAAGAGGGAGGACAGAGAGACACCCCAAGAAACAGACTCTTAACTATAGAGAACAGACTGGTGGTTACCAGAGTGGAGGTGGGTGGGGGATGGGTGAATTAGGTGATGGGGATTAAAAAGTACACTTATCATGATGAGCACTGAGTAACGTACAGAATTATAGAATTAGTGTATTGTACACCTGAAACTAATATAACACTGTATGTTAACTATACTGGAATTTAAATACTTAATAGAATTTTAAAACAAGTTTAAAAATAAAAGCAATGTATAAATGTTCTCTTTTTAGCATTTTTGCCACCAGTAAGATAAGTCAGTAAGAATGATTAGTCAAAAAATGAATATTAAAAAATCAGATGATATCAACCTCTAGCCTCACAGTGTGAAGAGCTCCACTGACCTACTCCACGGTAAAACTAATGAAAATTATTTTTAAAAAAACCCCAGCATTTAAAGACTCTAGAAATTGTCCTGAGCACAAGCAACAAATAAAAATCTGTTGAAGAAAAGCTACAGAAATCCTTTTAGAAAGGTGAGAGTCTGTGGAATTTAAATCAAGCCTGCGCCTTCCTCATCATTCCCAGCTTCATCAAGGTAGACAGTCCACTCCAGAGTGCAAGGCCAGGCACACAGGGCTCCTTCTGCCTCCAGATCCCCATTAGAGGGCTTTTTTTTTTCCAAGAAGGGCGGGACATCAGTGTTTTTTATCCTGCTGCAGCTCCCTGTTGGATTGTAAGGCAATGGTTCCATGCCAGGAGAGGTAAGCTAAGAGGACCTCAGGCTTCTACCCTACCCCTCCCCTTGGAGCTCAGCTCCTAGAAGAGGCAGATGGGGCATGAAGCTCAGAAATTGGCTATTGTCCCCACTCCTAGCTCCAATACCCTGGCTAAGAAATTTTTCCTGGCAAGCAACGGGAGGGAGGTCCTCGTGAAGTGAGAACAAATGGCGGACACCGGCTTCAAAAGCCCTTCTTCCAGGGACTCCTGGGTGGCTCAGTCCGTTGAGCGTCTGACTTCGCCTCAGGTCATGATCTCATGGTCCGTGAATTTGAGTCCCGCATCGGGCTCTGTGCTGACAGCTCGGAGCCTGGAGCCTGCTTCCGATTCTGTGTCTCCTTCACTCTGTGTTCCTCCCCTGCTCACACCCTGTTTCTCTCTCAAGAATAAATAAAGATAAAACAAATTAAAAAAAAAAATTCTTCCAGAGAAGCCAGAAAGTGATTAAGTTCATTTGTTGACTAATTTAGGCCTTGGGCTATTATTGGAAACAATAAAGCAGTCAACTGGAAATTAGTAGAGTTTAACAGCTGGGCATGTTCATGAAAAGAAAGGAAGAGACCCCTACAAAAACCACTGTTACACCAGGGTGACCATCAGTATCCCCACAGAGCAACATTGGAAGCTTATCATTCTTGGGGGGAAATACGCTTTACTAAAATAATGCAGCCAGTCAATAAATAAGTAGTAACAAGCCCCATGGGGCGGGGGGGGGGGGGGGGGGGGGGCGCAGTACCCTGAACTGCAACAATATATTTTCTAAAATGTCCAGTTTCCAAAAGAAAACTGATGCATGCAAAGAAACAGGAAAAGTGTGTGGCATACATTGAGGAGGGGTGGGGGGAAGCAGTCCACAGAAGCTGCTTGTGAGAGTGACCAGATGTCAGATTTATCAGAAAAGCCTTGAATTCACCATTATAAATGTGTTCACATAACTAATGGAAACCACAGTTAAGTTAGGTATAATGAAAAATTTGTACCAAATAGATGATATCAGCAAACAATTTATATACAGGAACCAAGTGGAAATTCTAAAGTTGGAAAGTACAATAATTGAAATTAAAAAAAAAAATTGACTAGAAGGGCTAACAGTAGATTTGAACTGGCAGGAGGAATATACAAACTTGAAAATCTGCTGATAGTGTTATGAAAGCCAAAGAACAAAGAGAATACAGAATGAAGAAAAATGAAAAAAAGCTCAGAGAAATGTGACACCATTAAGCACACCAACATATGCAAAATGGGAATACCAAAAGGAGAGAGAGAGAGAGAGAGAGAGAGAGAGAGAGAGAGAAAGGAGCAGGAAAAAAAATATGAAGAAATAATGGCTGGAAGCATCCCCAATTTATTGAAAAATAACCCATCCATCCAGGATGCTCAATGAACTCTATATAGGATAAAGACCAAAGAGATCCATGAACAGATGCATTGGAATAAAAATGCTGAAAGTCAAAGACCGAGAAAAATCTTGAAAGCAGCAAAAGAGAAGAATGGGTTGTTACTTGCCAGGGAAGTCCAGTAAGCTTAACATTTGGCTTCTCATCAGAAACACTAGAAGCCAAAAAAGCAGTGGGATAACATACAACCTGCTCAGAGGAAAAAACTTGACAACCACGAATCTTACATCTTATAAACATATCCTTTAAAAACAAAGGTAAAAACTTTCCCAACTAAACAAAAATTGAAGTTGTTGGTATCAGGTCTTCCTTATAAGAAACACTAAAGGAACTTCTTCAGGCTAAAAGCAAATGACTCTAGAAGGTAGTTTGAATCCACATGAGAAAACCAATCACACTGGTAAAGATCCATCAGGGAATTAAGGTCACAGGGCAGACCTCCACCCCAGAGGCTGAGAGACAGGTGAATACAGAGAATCACAACTGAGGTCAGGCACCTAAACAGAAGCCACCACACCACTAGATGACCAGAACACTAAGTGGTAGGTCTTGATGTATTACTGGAGGCTGACTCTGCACCGGCTTGAAATTTAAAACTCCTGGAGGCTCAGTCTTAGGGGGCTTCCCCACGTTTGTAGGGTTTATCTCCTGGAATCTCACCTGATTTTTACTGTAAACATGGAAGAAAAGTTCTCTCATTGCAGGCAGGGAAGAGAAAAATTAACCATTCTGAGACACACCCAGACCATTCTCCCTATGAAGTCCAGCTCTGTAGGGAAAACTATCTCATCAGAGCCTTATCTGACCTTGGAACAGGGCAATTAGCCACTCTCAGAATCCTGCAGCCTTCTTGTCTCGTGTAAGAGAAGAGAAAAATGGTCTAGTGTACTTCTATAGGTCTCAGCCCAAGGACTCAGGCCCACTAAACACTGGGACTTAACATTAAGATCACAGAATACTCTCCTTCCCAGGCATCTATCACCACATCAGCAGGGCTGCTACATAACCACTGTGGAGGGCAACTGGGACAGCTGCAAGACACAGACTGTATTTAAGAAGAGTTTTTAAGACCCCAAAGACAACAGGAACACAAGGGACAACAACAAGGGAACTTTTTTCTGGCACTACAGCTACAGAAAATGTTAAATACAGTCCAGCAACTAGTCAGCCTAACATAACACCTCACACTAAATACCTCCTCACATCAGTTTCTGTTATCCCTTCCATCATTCCTGGCTTTCAAAGAAAATTATAAGGCATGCTGAATAAAGAGCAGGAAAAATCAGTCCTAATAGTCAAATCAGGCGTCAGAACCAGACTCAGATATGACAGAGATTATGGAATTACCAGATAGAGAATTTATAATAAGTATGATTGATATTTTAAGGATTCTAATGAAAAAAAAAAAAAGATAACATGCAGCCATAGGTAGTATAAGCAGAGAGATGGAAACTCCAAAGAAGAATCAAAGGGAATGCTAGAAATAAAAAACTGTTAAAAAAAAAAAAAGAAAAAAGTCTTCAGTGGGGTCATTAGTCATGTGGGCATGGATGAGGAAAGAATCAGTGAGCTGGAAGATACGTCAATAGAAACTTCTCAAAGTGGAATGTAAGGAGAAAAAACACAATGAAAAAATATCCAAGAACTATTGGACAATTAACAAAAAGTGTAGCAGATGATAATAAGAATGGGACACCTGGGTGGCTCAGTGAGTTAAGTGTCCAATTTGCAGTTTGCATTCCAATTTGCAGTCATGATTTATGAGTTCAAACCCCACATCGGGCTCCATGCTGACAGCAGGGAGCCTACTTGGGATTCTCTCTCCCTCTTTCTCTGCCCCTTACCCCCTCACATGTGTGTTGTCTCTTCTCTCTCAAAATAGTTAACAAAGAAAATAAGAGGAAGAACCATATCTAAAGGAGGGGTGCCTGGGTGGCTCAGCTGGCTGAGTGTCCAACTCTTGGTTTCAGCTAAGGTCATGATCCCAGGGTCATGGGATTGAGCCTCACGCTGGGCTCCAGGCTGAGTGTGGAGCCTACTTATGATTCTCCCACCCCCCGACTCTATCTCTCCATTCTCTGCCCCACTCCCCCACTCATGCTCTCTCTCAAAAAAAAAAAAAAAAAAAAAAAAAAAAAAGAAAAGAAATATTTGAAGTAATAATAGCTGAGAATTCTCCAAATTAATTACAAATACCAAACCTCTAGCTACTCCAAGAAACTCCTAGAACACCAATTAGGATAAATTCCAAGAAGTCTACTATTAGGCACATTCAAAATATTGGGGGAAGAAAACAGACTGAGGAAAATGCATTACTTAGCAAGGAATAAGAATAAGAAATACATTGGGGTGCCTGGGTGGCTCAGTTGGTTAAGCATCCAACTTTGGCTCAGGTCATAATCTCACGGTTCATGGGTTTGAGCCCCGTGTTGGGCTCTGTGCTGAGAGCTCAGAGCCTGGAGCCTGCTTTGGATCTGTGTCTACCTCTCTCTCTGTCCCTCCTCCACTCATGCTCTCTCTCTCTCTGTCTCTCAAAAATAAATAAACATTAAAACAATATATAAAAAAGTAAGATTTATATTAGAAGTCTTGCTGGAAATCATTCAAGCAAAGAGAGAGCAGAGTGTAATCAAAGCATTAAATTAAAAAAAGAAAACGAAAACAGCAACCTAGAATTCTATATCCAACAAAAATTATCCTTCAGAAGTGACTTTCTCAAACAAAAGACAAACAGTAGACTTTCTCAAACAAAAACTGAAGAATTTATTGCCAGCAGACCAGCCTTGCAAGAAATGTTCAAAGGAGCGCTTAGGAGACAAGGAAAATAACTCTGCTCAACATAAAGAATGGAAGAGCGTTGGGGTGCCCGGGTGGCTCAGTTGGTTAAGTGTCTGACTTCGGCTCAGGTCATGATCTCGCGGTTCGTGAGTTTGAACCCTGCGCCGGGTTCTGAGCTGACAGCTCAGAGAGCCTGGATCCTACTTCAGATTTTGTGTCTCCCTCTCTTTCTGTTCCTCTCCCACTAGCACTCTGTCTCTCTCTCTCAAAAATAAAGAATAAAAAGAAATTTTTTAAAAATGGAAGAGCATCGTGGAGGGAATAAATTAATGTGAAACACTGTATTTTATTTTTTGTATTCTTAATTTAAAAGTTCAGTATCTTAGAATAGCTGTTTTATAATTCCATTTTTATATTGTTCAAAATATGGGCAAAACTAAATTATGTGTAGAGATGAACACATAGATGTATCAAGAAATGTATCAGTACACTTGGGAGCCTTTCATTTTGATGTGAAGAGGAGTGATTCTTGCAGGGGTCTCAGGCAGGAATGTTCCAAGGTTCTGTATTTTGAGCTGGGTCATAGTTCCATTTATTTTTATTTTGTATACTTTTTGATATGTGTTCTTGCACAATGTAAGAATTTTTTTCAGTTAGCTTTCCTGTATAACTCGCAGTAACCATATTAGAAAACATCTGGAAGGGGGGGGGGAGCCTGGGTGGCTCAGTCGGTTAAGCGGCCGACTTCAGCTCAGGTCATGATCTCACGGTCCGTGAGTTCGAGCCCCGCGTCGGGCTCTGTGCTGCCAGCTCAGAGCCTGGATCCTGTTTCGGATTCTGTGTCTCCCTCTCTCTGACCCTCCCCCATTCATGCTCTGTCTCTCTCTGTCTCAAAAATAAATAAACGTTAAAAAAAATTAAAAAAAAAAACATCTGGAAGGAAATTCGCAAAGCATTGTAATGTCTGGAGCAAGTATACTACGCTGTGTATAAGACCTCTGTGAGGCAAGTCTAAATTTACAAAGGAAGAGAAATAAAATCTTTGGCTATGCAATCCCATTTCCTGATTGGGAAAACTCAACACTGTGAGGTACTGTTTCCCTCTAAATTGATCAATAGATGGGCTTAATGAGGTCTCAGACTCCTGGAAGATACCTGTGGCACTTTGATAAAATAATACTTAAGTTCTGAAGATGCTAAATAATTTAGCAGTAAGAAGACAAAAGTTTGAAGCAAAATAAAAGACCCTTTAAGAGCAACAAAGATGGAACAAGAAAGCAGTGATTATAAAAATGACTTTCCAGTAAGTATTGAGGCAGATGGCTACTAAGTCCCTAGAAAATGATGTTATATAGAAACTTGGGGGATGGGGGTTGCAGGTGTGGTGACAAACAGGGTGTCACACAAGAACTGCCAGTAGCAGGTAGATGTATGGAAAAAACATCCTCGTTGGTAATTAAAGTTGCAGTTTAAAACATCAATAACCGTATTACCATTGTTACTTTGAAATAAGACAACGTTTAGAAAATACCAGTACTGTCATTAGTGCTTATGTGTACTTTTTTTTTTTTTTTAATGTTTTTTCATTTTTTGAGAGAGAGAAAGACAAGAGCACTAGTCAGGGAGGGCAAGAGAGGTAGGGAGACACAGAATCTGAAGCAGGCTCCACGCTCTGAGCTGTCAGCACAGAGCCTGACCCGGGGCTTGAACCCATAAACCGTGAGATCATGACCTGAGCCGGAATCGGACGCTTGACCGACTGAGCCACCCAGCGCCCCTTGTGCTTGTGTGTACTTTGAAGGACACGTACTTTGAGTAACATGTTTGCTGTGCTGTTTTCTGGAGGGATACAGGCCACTATTTACTGAAGGCATTTGAACTTAGGTAGCATTTGGAATTCTCTTCTTAGGAATTTATTCTGAAAGCTGTTCAAACATGCTATGGACTCTGTGTGCTAAGACATTATGCTCGGTCCCGGGGCTCAAGAAGGTACAGAAGGAAGCTGGCTACATGCCGATGAAGACAGGAAGACAAACATGGACTAAATAAGAGAGAAATTAAGTGATCAAAGAGGAAGTGCTAGACATAATGAGCGCCTTCCACCGGAGGGTTTAGCCTGGCCTGGGTGTGAGTACCTGTGTGTGCTGGGGATGGCCATCGGGCAGTTTTCCCTGGAGAAGCTGTAAAGGCCGAAACACGAAAAAGTAGTAAGAGTCAGGGAGAAGAGGGTGGGGGGTGTCGTGTGTGAAGGCCAGCAGTGGCGCAGGGAGGACACAGAGGAGGGGCTCGTGATGGCTCTGGGAAGGCGGGAGGGGTCACACTGCGTGAGGCTTTCCATGCGCATTAAAGATTTGACCCAGGAAACTGATAGGAAAAACAGTGTTTTCAAAGAAGACACTGATTCAGTCTTACAGTATATAATTTTAATGTCTTAATACAAGTGTGTGGTCATTATTATATTGTGTATCATAATGACTAAGACTATATTGAATATCATTTGATAAGCATATAATTGTTAATATTATCTCATAATACTTAACACCTAATGATACAATATATAATATGATATGAAATGGATGCAAACAGCAGGTGCAGTTTAATCTCAGTTTTGAAAAACAAAATTGTGTGCCTATACATGCAAAAACTGAAACTTCTCCTAATGGCTGTGCCGGAGTTTTCTGTGTGCTGGGATGAAGGTGCTTTTCATATTCTCCTTTATTTTCTTAATTCTCTTAAATGGATAGGTGTTACTGTTTACTTAGAAAGATATGTATTGTTTCAGGAAAATACTTTTGGTTTTATCTTGGAAAAGTTAAATGAGTGGTCTGTATATATTAAAATGGGCTTAAGACATGATGCAGGCAAACACCCATTAAATGGCATAGAGTCTGGGCTCATGCTGGCTTTGTCCCTTTGAGGTCTCCTTCAGTATACGCTTTCCCATTAAGGACCCTGAAGCTTCGACGTTTTTATTGAACTATATTATTCAATCATATGGATCTGAGAGAGACCGAAACCAGCTAGCCCTGGGCTAGCTTTAGAAATTCTAATACATGTTCAGTTTCTTCATGCTTCATGTATTGAACTGTAAAAATTCTGGTTTTGTTACCATAGGAAAATCATAGGGTGAATTAAGTCTCATTCCTGTTTTATTTGACTGGGAGCAAAAACAAATCTTAAAATTCAAAAGTACGTGATGCAACCATATAATTACTGTACGTAAGCTCAGCCCAACTACTGCATGCTTTTATTTTCAGTGTTATTCACAGCATCGCTACAGTTCAGGGATATCCGATTTGTCATATCTAGATAAATTTTTCCTTTTGTACAGAAATTCATGAACAATAATGATATTCGGGGCCACTAGGATGGCTCAGTAGGTTGAGTGGCCGACTTCGGCTCAGGTCATAATCTTGCAGTTCGTGAGTTTGAACCCTGCATGGGGTTCACTGCTGTCAGCACAGAGCCCACTTTGGATCCTGTGTGTGTGTGTGTGTGTGTGTGTGTGTGTGTGTGTCTCCCCTTCCCTTGCGTGTGGTCTTTCTCTGTCTCTCTTAAAAAAAAAATTTTTTTTTTTAAAAAGCAATAATGATATTCTGGTTTAGGTTAAATTTCGGGATAGCGGGGAATAAAGGCACAAACCTTATGTAGACGAAACATGCCAGTAATGGGAATTTTTTGACAGATCGTATTCTCACTATTCCGTGCCTCCGGAATCTAATCGGACAGTCGAATGGATGAATGCACTAAAGAGGGAGAATACCGCCTCTTGATCTGAAATAAGAAAAGAGAGCAATGTTCTGATTTAATGACAGAAGTGGCCCTGCTGCTTAGTCTAGACCCTTCCCCTGCGCCAGCTTGCTCACAGCTAAACCCTAGCGCGGCAAGAGGAAAGGCACGTCGCGTCCCTTCTGCCCGCTGTAAGGTGCCGGGAGCCATGGCCTGCGCTCCTCTTGGGCTGACGCACGGGGCTGGTGCAGCAGAGCTCCAGCCTCCCATGGGCCAACGGTAGTAACGTGCCCTACAGCTCCCCAGGCTGGAGCCCTCTTGATGTAAAAAGCAGCAAAAAACATTAATTCGGACATAGTCAGGGCTCTAAAGAAACAAAGTGAAAACAGAATCTCCCCTCTGCCAGCTGGGTGTTCCAGCGTACCTTGGTCTGAGTTGTTGCTAGCATCCGGATTTTTTTCACACTCTTTAATACAAAGCTCATGCGGGCCTTTACAGACTATGGTCAGATGTGTCTTTAGGGACCAAGACAGGATTTATTTGTCTAGCATGAGATTGACCTAATCTATTGAATAAAATTGGCAAAGATGTTTTACTCTCAGAATATATGGTTATTTTGCCTTGCTTCAATTAAAAATCACTTAATAGTATCAGTTTATCATGGCCAAGAAGGACTGGAGATTTAGTAAGATCTTACAGGCATCTCTAAAGGAAGATGCTTGATTCAAGAAAAAAAAAAGTGAGTAGATGGACAACAAGGAATGTGAAAGAGGTGTTAATTGCATTGCAGACAAGTGAGTAATAAGGCAAACCATTTAATTTTGACGTCCCCTTTCATGTGCCAAATCAACAAGTGTAAAAGTATTTAAATGTGTCACTTATAGGCGATGCTGTCTCTAGGTATACTAATGAAATAAAAGATACTTGGTGGAGTCAAATGGGATAAAAGATTCCTGTTTTACCATCTATGCACACCTTTCTCTTCTTCACCTTTTTCTGCCTAAATCACGTGACGATGCCTGATGGCGGTGACCGCAGAGCAGACAGACGAGGGATGTGTCAAGGCTATGCTTCTTTGTGAAATAATCGCGTGCAGAACCTTTCCTTCCTGAGAATTTACTTTTTCCTTCTAGAATGGGCCTGCAGGCACAGCAGTACCTCGAGGCTCCATGTTGCTGTCCCAGAGAAAGCCGTGGGAGCCCCTCTCTGTGTGGGTCTATTGTGCTCCCGCTGGTCCCTGCCTGACTGCCAGCCCTGGGGGCTAGCATTTCCGACATGCCAGGACTTTTGGGCCCTGACTGACATGAAACTTAAATTTCAGCCACTGGTTTTCATGTGCATTTCAGCCTTCTGAAGGTCTGATATTTCTCAAGGTATCAAATAAAAAGCTACAAAACTAGGATGATGCCCTCTTTATTTCCTGTCCCATAAACCTTGAAGTCGGTGCCTGCGTTCATAATTCATTGCCGTGCCCACAGCGTCTCACCTCAGGATGCTGCGCGTAGCAAACAGAATGTGAGGGCAGGGCCAGATATGCCGGCCGCAAGAAAGGAGAGCTTGGGGGGCAAGGGGTGGCAAGTGCGGCTAACTTCTCAAAAGCCTAAAGCCTACTTAGCCAGCGTTAATTGTCCAGCGTGGACTATTTTCACAGGCCTGAGTCTCGTCCGGTGAGGATTCGCTGACAGCCGTACAGACTTCCTCTTGAAAGGTCCTTTTTCTCAAAAATTATTTAACGCTTTGTTGACGATGGTGCCGAGCTCTGATCAGACATAGCTGACGGGTTCTGGGAAGGGTCCGAGACGGGACATGTGCTGGGGGCCCTGGGGCCGCCTTATTCAGCGATGGACACACCTGAGCTGTGACAGCCCTCCTGGTCACTTTCCTCTGATGACCACTGTCCCCTGAAAGCCTCAGGAAAGTTGTTTCCTACTTCCATTTCTTCTCCTGATTCACTTGTAAAATCCGTGTGGGTATATCTAATTTAAAAACAAACAGACAAAAAAACACCACAAATGATGGGCCAGAGACTAAGACAGTATTTCACGTGAGGCATATTCCCACTGAGCAGAGGATGAAATAAACTCTTTACCAACGGAAAAAGTGTGTCTTTCACCTTGTGTGATTTACATTTCATAACAACCTTTTGGTAGAAAGTTAACTAATTAAACGCTTTCTAAGTTGCTGCATATGTGAATGAATAGAATATATATTGCAACTTTTGTTTTCATCTTACCCGGCCTGATGGTGAGCCTGAAACTGACTTTGTTAACTTGTCTTCCATAAGCTTTTATTCACTGTTATTAAGAACTGCAATTTATGTAATGAATTTATTAGATCAATTATTTTTATCTTAATGCATGTTTAGGACTTCAAAGACTCTTTTCTTTTGGTTTTCTTTCATTTAAATCATTTCCTGAACATCACAGTTCCAGTGCCTTCACTTTGATACATAATTACTATTCTGCAAGAGCTCCCAATACTTTTAATGTCATCTGACCTTAGGATTTTAATAGAATTAAATGCAAACAAGATGAGAAAATAAGGGTCATGGGGAAACTTTATTTGTGACTGAGCATTGGGAGAAGTTTTAAACCTTGGTCAAAGTGCATTTCTGTGTTTAAGAAATCAAAAAAATACGCCAGGAGATGCCTTCACAAACGGCATTTTCAGAAATTGCTTTTTTGAGAGTTCGATTTTAGAATTCTAGCGTGAATTTATATCATCTGGGTCTATATAGGGTTCATTTCTTTCTTTGCATTTTTATTGTTATAAATCAAGAGACTCATCTTCCAAGGCAAAAACCTTATTATTGGAAACAATGTGTGAAAACTTTTGATTTGTTACCTGTAAATAAGTAGTGAGTCTTGTCAACCTTTACAAGAAAAAGGTAAGCACTTTAGCCAGCAAAATCGAGTTTACTCAGGAAGAGCAGAGGAATTAAGGACAGCACAGATCGAGGCAAACCGCAGGCAAGTCTAGAGAGCAAAGGAAGGGAGGGTTCTGTAATAAAGCAGGGGGTGGGGGTGGGAGGGGTTGTTCTGAACAAAGTTTGGAGGGGACTGAGAGTTTGGGGTTGGGGTGGCTTCTCATTGGCCAAGTTCTTGTTTCTCATTGGCTGGGTTATGGTTTCTCGTTGGCTGAGTTCTGCTTTGTCATCGGCCGTGGTCTCTAATTGGCTGTGTTGTTGCCGGGCCAGGAGAAAATCTTGCTTCTTCCTGCAGGAGTATATAAGGTATGTTGCCGTGGTGTGGTGTGTGCATGGTAACCCTCCCTTCGTTGCTTCCCCACTCCATTTTGATTTTATTTGTCTTCACAGTCTGTTACATTTACTCTCCCCGTGAAATTACAACAGTATTTGTAGTAAAGAGATAGGAAGTATATTTGAATATTTTTTTGATCTAGTTTTGTTATCTCAGCTTTAAATTCCAACTTTTACTAATTTCTGTCCCCCTACCCGAAAAGATGAAGGTCAATGCTGATGCTGCTCGTTCTCTAACTAAATAAAAGAACAGGCACTGAACTCCCAAGTGGTCTTTGAATTCTGTTGCCATATGATCAGTAGGATGTCTGAGATGATGATCAAAAATTTGGAGAACCCAAGGGTTGGGGGGCACTGTTTCCAGATATACTAATTCATAACTAGGTATCATAACTAGTTTATGATTTACTTGATCTGGAAATAGTCTAGTATAATTTTGGTAGTAATTTTATAGTAATTTCTTTACTATTTTTATAACCTGAATTTATGGACATAAAAAGTATAAACTCTGTCATTTTATGAACCTGATTTCTGAATTCTCCAGGAAACTTTAGATGTCCAGGCCATATTTCATTATTGTAAAACATCATTGACAGTAAATAAGCAGAAACATCACCATCGCTGTTAGTAAGAGAGACAAGGAATGAACATTTTCTAAACCAGAGGTAGTGCCACTTAACCTTTATAGCAAAGGAAGAGAAATGCTCGGCAGAAGCCTTTTGCCGGAGAGAAGCAGGAATAAACGTGGTGGGGTTGCAGCCACCCCAAGACAGGAAAAGTTCTTGCAGATTGGCTCTTGACCCTCTTGACCCTCCCTCTAGAAAGCTGGAGCATGTGTAGACCTGTGTGTCACAGGGAGGCTCTGAGGACCCTGACTATAGTGGAATTTTTCTCATCAGTGAGATCCTCAAATGACCCTCCTAGGTGCGTGAAGTGGGTTTTGTGGCTGAATATGGCTGTGATTTGCGAATAGCACATTCCTAAAAGGCATGCCTTGAAGTAGCAACAACTGGACCCTTTGCTATTTGCTGCCTTTTTTTTTTTTTTTAATCTTTATACTATAGTCAATAAAATACTGGTATACGGGTAAACTGGTAAGAATTCAACATCACCTAATAAAATTCTGAAGAAGAGTAAAATGCAAACAAAAAAACATACACAAAAAACAACCACATGATTTGATGAGGAATATCTTTCTAAAAGAAAACTTGCTATTTCTAACATTCCTCTTGGCTTTCCATTGAAGAGTTCTGCCCAAAGTATAAGCATAAATGACTAGGCCGTATGGAAATTGGTTGTAAAAGATGTTTTAAATTAGCCAGCCACTCCAAGAGTCTTGGAACATCACATACATTGATGTTATGCTGGCTAATGAAGTTGCCTCTTGGAGAGTTTTTATTCAACCAAACTGAAATTCTTTGAGAAATTCATATTACTTTTTAATACAATTGTCTTGGTTCATACCCCAGGGATATATTTAAGTTATAATTGAATATTGCATTTTTAAGAAGGTTCTTTAATTTATTGCTTCTTTCAGCGAATTTTGCTTGGTGTTGTTCTGTCAGAATAATTTAATTTTACATCAGCTAATTTAGCTCATATTAATATTTCCCCTGAAATTCAGATAGCTTGGCAAGCTGTTTTACGTGGTGAGGAAGAAAACTCTTTTATAGGAAGCATTAAAATGTTAAATTATTGTGAAGTGAGATCATTTTATCGGTCCTGGGAGGCAGTCCATTACTACTTCCGTTGTATCCTTTCAAGCAAAGTCAACTTTTACTAAAAAAGCCGATTCCTTTTTCCTCCTTCGTCCTCTTTCCCTGTTTTCCCTGACACCATCCTTCCTTCCTGTCTCCTGGTGCCTCGAAGCCGTCCAGCACTGTGGACAGCAGCCGCAGCCCCAGCTGGTTTCTGAGTCCCTCTCGGTGGTTACAACATTCAGTGAAAAATTCGACGTGATGAAAGAAAGCCTCATTTGATGAGATTGTACGGGTTTCCCCAGACAGCTAGTGGGCACCTAAGGACAGCGTTAGTTGGGGAAATACGGGGGTTCAAAGGGCTTGGTGATTCTGAAAGTGGATGGCAGCACAGGGAGTGTCCTTTCTCCTGTTCAGCTGTGGCCCAGAGCATCCTGCCCTGCTGCTTGTGTGGTGCCTGGGTGACGTTCTATCCAATTTCTGATAAGGCTTTTGTTTTATAAAGTGGTCTTGCTTCTGTGAAAATAAACCCAGAGCAAAGGAGAAAAGCAGAAGCTAATTGGTTCATAGTTTGCTCTAGCAGGGGAGCCCTGCTCCTGGGGGTACACAGAGGCAGGCCAAGGGAAGGCAGGGCTGAGGAGGGAGAGAAGGGGAGGCTGGGTGTCTGGTTGGAGGCTGTTGGCCTGGGAAGCTCGCTAGAAGGGGGCATCCCAAGGGCTGCTTTGGGGGCATATTTGGCTTTCTAGGTTGGTCCTGAGCTGGAAAGGGTTTGGGGGGATGAAAGTAAAGAAGTCATGGTCATTGACCCAGTCCCAACAGTCCTGGGCCATTGGCACAGAGGGTGTGTTTGTCTTCTGGACTTTTCATGGGGCCTGGAGTTCTCTTGTCCTCCAGTGCCTGGCCAGGGGCTTTTTGTGTATTCATTCTCTTACTTTGTACTGAGAAATAAGTCTAGCAAAGTGTGAATTGAATATATACTTCAGGAAATTTTAAATTAAGGATAATTGGATATTTTTAAAATTTACTTTTTAATTTGTATCTAGTAAAATTCACTCTTTCTGAAAGACGTAGAGTCTAGTAACCAGTGCCACAATCAAGATACAGAATGTCCCCTCCACAGGTTCCCCTGATGTTCCTTTGTAGTCAGCCTTTCCCTCACCCCTGATCCCAAGGAACCATGGACCTGTTTTCTGACCCTACGATTTGGCCTTTCCCAGAGGATCGTATAAGTGGAACGTACAGAATGGAGCTTTTGCTCTGGCTTCTTTGACATAGCACAAGGCATATGACACATCCACATTGTCATATGTATGTCAGTAGTTCATACCCTTAAAAAAAAAAACAAAACTTTAGTCTTGATTTCTCTTTCACCACTTTTTCTCCTCACTTCCTTTTCCTGGCCTAGGATCCCCCCAGGGCCTCAAGTTTCATTTTGTTGTCATGTTTCCTTAGTCTCTCCTCCAACCTGTGACAGTTTCTCGGTCTTCCCATATTTTTATGACCTTGGTTGGCACTTCTGAAGAGTCTGGTCGGATGTTTTGTGGAATTCCTCCCCTTGGGTTTGTGTGATGTTTTCTCATGATTAGACTGGGGTTATGGGTTTGGGGGGAAAATACCACAGAGGCGAAGTGCCCTTTCCATGACATCGTCTCTGGGGGTGCATATCATCGTGACTTACTCCTGGTGATAGGAACTTTGATCACTTGGTGAAGGTAGGGTTTGACAAGTTTCTCCAGGGTACACTTCCTATTTTTTCCCAACATTCTATTCCTGAAAGATTTTTTCCTTATTCCAACCAAATATTTGATGTTTTTCCACACCAATTCTCCAATTCTCTGACACTCCAGTTCAGCTCTGACACCAACTTCCAGAGTCAGCACAGACCCTACAAGACTGCCTCTACATCAGGTGGCAACCACAAATGGGGTTCCAACACTGCCTACATTTCCACCCAGCCAATTGCAAATTCAGGGGTTCTCATGACCCCACTCCCCAGGTTTGATAATTCACTAGAATGACCTGAGAAAGTGCTTTATTTGTCTATCATAATTGGTTTATTATAAAGGATGCAACTCAGAAACAGCCACCGGAGGAGGGGCACAAGCAAAGATACGGGTCGGCGACTGGGTAGGGGTGAGGTGCCAAGTTTCCATGCCCTCTCTGAGCACGCCACCCTCTTAGCACCTACATGTGTTCACCAGCCTAAAAGCTCGATACACCCCTTAGCTTAGTGGTGTTTGTGGAAGTTTCATTTTACGGGCATGATTGATGAATTCACTGGCCATTGGTGATTAACTCAGTCTCCAGTCCCTTGCCCCTCCCCAGAGGCTGGGGGAGTTGAAGGGCAAGTTCTAAGCTTCCAGTCAGTGCTCAGCCTTTGGGGCAACCAACCTCTGCCCTCTGAAGCTATGTGGGAGCCCTCCAAGAATTGCAACCTTGGAGCCAAAGATGTTCCTGTCACCCTTATCACTCAGAAAATTCCAAGGGTTTTAAGAAATCTATGCCAGGACCCCAGACAGAGAGCAGATGTAGATTTCCTATTATGCTGTAATTCCTTAGAAGCAAGTCACTGGTCCAGCCCACCCTCAGGCGGAGGGGAGCTGTGCTCCACAGTGGAGGGGAGAGCATCCGGTCCTCTGCAGGCAGATGCTGATCGGTAGGCATTCCGGGGGAGGCACTTGGAGGCTGTGCACACGTCTGTGTCTCCTAACACTCGCATCCACCAAATCTCGCGTTTGCCGGCGGGTCTTGCTTGTAGCAGTTATCACGGTTATGTTCTGTTTCCTTTATTTCTTCCGCAGTTATTATTTGAAATTCTTCTGTAATGAAGATTTGTCCCTTTCCTCATCTATTTTTTTTTATTCAGTCATTTATTTTATCATGTGGACATTTATGTTATTCCTTGGGTTTTCATCTGTTTTTAATTTGTGGCTCACATTGTTTCAACTTTGACCTTGGAGCTTCTTTGGATTGGCTCCTCTGTCCCTTTGATTTTTTCCTAGGAACATCCTCACCCTCTGGCACCTCACCAGGTCTCTCTTACATATCCCCTGCACCAGCCCCAGAATCAGCAGTTTCTAATGGTTCATTAACCAGATCCCTGGTTTCTTTTTTTTTTTTTTTTAATTTTTTTTTTTTTTAATTTTTTTTTTTTTTCAACGTTTTTTATTTATTTTTGGGACAGAGAGAGACAGAGCATGAACGGGGGAGGGGCAGAGAGAGAGGGAGACACAGAATCGGAAACAGGCTCCAGGCTCCGAGCCGTCAGCCCAGAGCCTGACGCGGGGCTCGAACTCACGGACCGCGAGATCGTGACCTGGCTGAAGTCGGACGCCCAACCGACTGCGCCACCCAGGCGCCCCATCCCTGGTTTCTTTTATTGGCAAGTGAGATTAGAAACTAGGATCTGAGTGCCGGGTTCTGGTCACTGCTGGACTGTTACATTTCCAGGTTTCTCCACAGACCGAGCATATTCTAACCTGCATAAACGTGCAAGTCTCTTTTCCTAGCTGTCTGTGTGCACATTTAAATGTATTTTTTTATGTTTTTATTTCTTTTTGAGAGAGAGAGAGAGAGAGAGAGAGAGAGACAGTGCAAGCCGGGGAGGGACAGAGAGAGAGGGAGACACAGAACCTGAAGACAGGCTACAGACTCTGAGCTGTCAGCACAGAGCCCGACGTGGGGCTCGAACTCACGAACCATGAGACCATGATGTGAGCTGGAGTCAGACGCTTAACCGACTGCGCCACCTAGGCGCCCCTGTGTGTGCACATCTTTCAAAAACCATGAGTTCATGCAGGCATCTCTGATTGTAACGGAGGACCACGGGTTCACTCCGTCTTCCTCTGTTCCATGTTTGTCATTTCTTTCTCTGACAGCGAGAAGTCTACGATTCACTCACTCAGCCCTGTCATCCACGTACACTGCTTCAGAATCGCTACCTCACACCCCTGTGAGAAACAAAGGCACCACCTAAGCCGCGTCTGTAGGGAGCCCCTTTCTGGGCCAGCCTTCCGGGGACCAGACCCTGCTTTGCAAAGCTGTCCCGGCAGCCCCGTCCCCGCCCGCGAGGCCCTGTGGCCCAAGTGCATTTCATTCGGTGGCCGCTCCCCGATCACAGCCTGCGTCCCTCCTGCCTCTCACCCCCGCCACCGCCACCCCCCGCCCCAGTCCGGACTCACTTTTCTTTGTCAGCAGCGAAGTTCTTTCTGTGGCGAGCCTTTCTTGATTTTGTTGTTGCTCGTTTGTTTTCATTCCGATCAGTTAATGTAGAGTGTTATGCTGGCTCCAGGTGGACAGGACAGTGATTCGAGGCTTCCAAGCCTCGCACGCTGCTCATCACCAGTGCGAGCCTTCCTCCCCCCCCCCCCCACCTCCCCTCCATGGGGAGCCTTTCCGTGAGACTCACAGAAGCATAGAGTTGCCAGACCAGTTGCGCCGCCCTCCAAACCCTGTGTGTCTTCCCTGTAAGCCAGTCCTTCCCTCCAGCCCCCGGCAAACCACTGCTCTGCTCCTGACCACACGGTATTGCCTTTCTCGTGTGTGTCGTCTAAATGGCATCTTCGAGTCTTTTGTCTGGCAAAGTGCATTTAAAATTGAGTCACGCCCTCGTGTGAATCAACAGTTCATCCCCTTTAGTGCTGAGTAGTAGTCCATTGTCTCGATGTATCGCGATACGCTCCTATATTCATCTGTTGGAGGATGTTTGAGTTTTGGGGGTGATGATAAATAAAGCCGCTACAAACACTTGCCTACATAATCTTTTGTAAACTTACATTTTTAGTTCACTTGGGCTGATACACAGGAGTGGGTCACGTGTTACACATTTCATTTTAATGTAAGCATTTGCAGAACTTTTGTTTATCTAGAATATAAACATCATCTAGAATATATACATAGTCTATATGTAGATAATGTAGATAATAAATCTAGAATATAAACATATAAAAATATAAAAAGGAATAGCACCTTTCCTCCCTGGGCATTTTGATTGCCAAATTGCATATGGCTTTTTCAAGCTGACTGATTTTTTTTTTGCCTGTAATTTCTTTGAAAAAGCCCAGTAGTTATTGTATTCATCAAGCACAGTTTTCTTGTGATCCTTGATCCATACTTGGTGATCAATTTAGTTATTTGGTGGAAGCTCATCTAAATGAACGAATTCATGGACCATTGCACCATTTCTTGCCTTAAAAAACTAGGTGTAATCATTGTACAGGGATGATGGGGGTGGGGAGAAGAGAGAGAGAGAGAGAGGGAGACACACCCAAAGGCAGACAACATCTAGAATGTTGGGGAGGAATGGAGAGGACATAGGAATGACTCAGGAGTTTTGACACAAACTTGATTAGGGTGGGATGTAGCCCGGCAGCAGTTGCGAAGTCACTCGTGGAGGCGGGAACGGTCACATTATGAGATCACGTGGCACTGCAACACTGAGGTTGAATTCTCTGAAAATTGAAAACCAAATCAGAAGAGTAATGTTTAAGGACAAATGTGAAGTTTTTGCATTTGCTTTAAGTTTTGAGTAGTAGAATGTGGAGCTTTTCACTTTCAGCTCAGGGGTTTAAATCCAGACCGAGGCAGGAATAAGCAAATACTGTTTTCATATGACAGTAATTTTTTTTTTAATTTTGTATTGTTTGTTTATATTTGATAGAGAGCATGAGAGGGGGAGGGGCAGACAGAGAGGGAGACACAGAATCCGAAGGAGGCTCCGAGCTGTCAGCACAGAGCCCGACGTAGGGCTCGAACCCACGAACCACGAGATCATGACCTGAGCCGAAGTCAGATGCCTAACCGACTGAGCGACCCAGGTGCCCCTCACATGACAGTTCTTTAGCTGCTCTTTGAAATGCTTTTTTTGTGGCCAACTACAGTCACAAAATATCAGTAGTGACTGTGTGCCTGAGTAGATCTTTGTGGGGTTGTGTTGTTTTCGACCACAACTTGGCCACAGACTGTTTAAAGAGATTGAAAGTGTTTCTACATGAAATGAGCTGGGAGTGAATACATGCTGGCCTCCTAATTCTGTTTCGGGGAAGATGTCTCTGCTGTTAAGATCTAGATGTTTCTAAAACAGTCCATTATCCCTCTCAGGTTGGTGTTGGTGGAGGTAGTACTGCCTCCCGTTGGGTGTTTGTGGGGACATTTCTGGTCGTCCCAGTGATGGCAGTCATCGAGAGGACAGGAGCCAGGCTAGAATACCTGCAGGGCCCAGGATGGGTCTCCGTGACAAAGACACTTCTGTGTCCTCACGTCTTTCGCGTGTCCCTTTGGATGTTTACACAGGTTAAACACACACACACACACACACACACACACACACACACACACACCCTGTTGATCACAGAGCCTACTCTCCCATTTTTTAAATAAAAAGTAGCACTTTTGTAGTGTCTTAACATGGACTGAAATTCTCCACAAATGCAGTTACTGAGTAAATACAGGGAAAATTGT
The DNA here is from genome assembly GCF_018350215.1 of Panthera leo. Lineage (NCBI taxonomy): Eukaryota > Metazoa > Chordata > Mammalia > Carnivora > Felidae > Panthera > Panthera leo. The sequence continues at coordinate 3,012,522 of NC_056694.1, forward strand.
ACTTTGTTTTGTTGGGAACTGTACCAGCAGCCACTCACCATTTCCGCAAGGCCCTGTAGAGTCTGGGCTGCCAGCAAACACACCTGTGCCCACCTTCCTTTCCGGCTGTGGCGTGCAACCATGTGACGGGGCGTCTGAGTTCCGTGGCAATAGACTTCAAACCAGATGCTTTTTACTTAGTAGAGGAACGTGAAGTGTGAAGATGATCACATTTTAAAGGTTTTTTTTTTTTTTTAATCCCTGTACTAACAGAAGTTGTGAAGATGTTATTGTCATCCTCTGTATTTTGTTCATTTTTGCAATATGATCCTATGAAATAGGTTAGAGAATCACATAATTGGGTGGTTGATTTCGGGCGTTGCCTCCTGTTTTTTTCCATCTCCCCCCGGGGTTGCTTGCCCCCAGTAGTCCACAGTGTCATTCCGTCCATTGTGTCACAGCCCCTCAGTTCTTGTCCTGTTAGTATCGGAGGCCCGATCTGAGCTGTTGGTTGGCACATGATGGGGATTCAAGACGTGAGGTATATTTTCTGAGATACTGTGTCGGTACCCCATCCTGCATGAGCACGGCAAATTGTTTTAACACTGCATTTAAAAGTAATCCTCCTTATTCATATTCCTTTTCTTCACTTTAATAATGTGTAATTTGTCTAGGAGCTTTATTTCAATAAATATTATTTCCTCTTTCTCTCATCATTTACAGATAAGCTTAGTCCATTATTACTTACCCTAACCTTCGTATTTTTAATTGTCTAATAGTTAAAAATTTTTTCTTGAGAAATAACTTACATATAATAAAGTACACAGATCTTAAGTATACACCTTGATGAATTTTTTCAGCATTATATTATGAACATTTTCAAACATAGAAATGATTATAAAGTAAACACCCTTACACCCACTGCCGAGATTCTGCAATTAATATTTTGCTATATTTGCTTCATCACGCGTCCACCCGTGCACTCTTCTATTTTTCCACCAGTCCGTCAGGGTAAGTTGTAGACATTAGTACACTTTACCCCTAAACACTTCACCACACATACTATTAACTAGTGTTCAACATTTGTTTATCTTTTTTAAGGTAAATTTTGCATGCAATGAAATGCATAAAATGTAAGTGTACCATTCGAGTCACTTTTACAAATGCATACTTCTGTGTACAGCAGGTCCCGACTCTATGGAAAATCACTATCGCCCTGATCACTTCCCTGATGCCCCTTTCCGGCCAAACTGTCCTGAGCCCCAGAGAATACCACTTTTCTGGATATTTGTTGTCATTGGTTAGCTTAGCTCTGATCTGGGACGCGTGGGTGACCGTCAAACCCTCAAAGGAGGACCGTGGGGTCCACGTGAGTTTTGTCATATTTAGATGTTAGTTGCCCTTTTCCATCTCATTCTCTGATGACTGGCCAGTGGGGTTTCCCAGTTCCACAGTAATGTTTTATGTGGTTGTGCCCTTGCTGGCGGGCTCTATGTTTCAGTGAGGATGATGAGCTAAGGGAGGAATCAATACTTAAAACAGGATCTAAGGCACTATCTTCAATGCTCCTGAACAAAATACCTGCCCCCTTTTTATACCAAATATTTAATCATGCTTCCTCACTCTCCTGCAATGAAATTCATAGATTAAAAAAAAAAAGCCACACATACAATTTCAAAAAATCAATATAATGTGGCAGCCTTGATAGTATGGAGAAATAAAAGAAAGCAATTCATAATGAATATGTATTTTAATATGTAAATTGAATGCAGAAGCAGATATGAGAATCCAGCTGTCTTCTATTAAGCCAAACATTAAAGAGATTTTCAAAAATGTAAAACAGGACCATTATCTTAACTATTTGTTTTAGAAAATATAATTATCTTTCATAAAATATATGTTAATATGTAAGGTTTGTTATTACCATCTTTAACGAATTAAATATTTGTAAGTGTCTCAGTTTAAAATTTAATATGATAAATAGAAATAGGTATCAACATAAGTCAGAGCTTTGGGGGGTTCTCAGAATTACAGTTTTAGGACTGTATGACAACACTTAGCCCCCAAAAAACTGACAGTCGTTGCTTTAGTCCATACTAGAACTTCATACAAATGGAATCCTACAGAATGTTTATGCTTTGTATAGGGGTAAGGTTTATTTTACTCGACATAATGGTTTTGAGATTCACCCATGTCATTTGGTGTACCAGTAGTTCGTTCCTTTTTTATTGGTAAATAATATTCCATTGTATGAATGTACCATACCCAATGAATTTTCAAATATTAATACATCCATGAAAGCCCCATCTCGGTGGGAATGTAAAATGTTTCCATGACGAACTACCCCCCCAAAGGTAACTATTATTCTGACATCTAGGAATCCCATGTGAATGGAACATCATGAATTCGGTCTTTTATATCTGTCTCCTTAGCACAGCCCTTGCTTGGGAGCTTCTGCTGCTTTGATGTGTGTGTGCTCTCCTTACTTTTAACGCTGGGTCTTGCTCTGGTGTCCACCTGTATATACCTCTACTCTCTTGTCCTCCTGTGCCGTCTTACTGAATGGTTTTTTTAAACATATATTTCTACACACAGACATATTCATCCAAAAAGGTACAGGCATCCAGTGCCTCCAGTGTCATCAGGCTTACACATTTACAGATTAAAATGCATGGTCAATGTACATTGTTTCCCCTTTTCCACCCTTTCTATTGCGGTTGGGGCATAATAATGATTTCTTGAAATTATATGTGAAGGCTGGTTGCTTTATCTATGAATTTCACTTCAGAAGAGTAAAGTTGGCGTTGTTAAATATTTGTTTTTAAAAGGGGGCAGACATTGGGTCCAACAGGATTGAGAATACTTCTTGGATCACATTTTAAATTATTTATTTCCTTCTCAGTTCATCATCCTCACTGAAAGACAAAACCTAGTAGCAATAAGATCACAGTGCAAAAAATTAATCATTTGCTTCATAAGAACTTGTTTTTAATAAGTTCATCATTTATTTGAAAATGGCTGTTTTCCAAGAGGTGACATTTCTGGCCAGTTGGGCAAGATTTGCTGTGATGGATAGAAATGTCGTGTTTGAGGATTGGCATTTCTTCGAACTATGTGCAAAATTCTAATATTAATTTATAGAGGGCATTATTCTTGTATACGATTATAATATTTATCTCCTTGGTATCTGATTTGCATTGGTTAATGTAAAATAGGAAAACTAGTTATCCATTTTTTCTCAGTCTGAACATTTTCTAAATTCATGCCTTAGGAAGTTCTTTTATTCCAAGAAAATGATCCAGCCACCATGAATTGCAAAGCGTGTTATCTTATTTTTTACCTTGGGAAATAAGAAGAATGGTAGCTACAAGTGAGGTCTCTGAAGCCACAGTAGGTTGATTGGTATGCTGGCTCTAGCAGACAAGTCATGTCTGTGCCTCAGTTTCCTTATCTGTTAAGTGAGAGTAATTGTACCTACTTCATAGAGTTGTCGTCATTATTAAATGGAATAATATAACGTGAAACACTTAGAATAGTGCCTGACTTTTACTAAAGGATCAATAAAAAGTAGGTTTTGGTTATTAGTTTTTCTTAGAAATACTAGTTAATGGTGAAATTAGGAATTGTGTTGCTCTGATAAATTTTTTGGAATTAGTTTTCTTGGTAGACAACAAGTATATATTGAGCTATTAGGTGAAGACACTTGGGAATTGAAGATATGAAGGGATAATGATTATTCCTTGGGGCAAGCTCAGGTAAATGCCTCTCCAATAATATACCCAAAGGTGGTTGTATTTAAATGTCATCAAAGACAAGTGGCAGTATCAGGCAGAGTGTCTGGTCCCAGGGGTCCTGTTTGGCTTTGGAAATGAGGAGCCTATTAGTAGTCTTAGTAGGAAAAGCCAGAGGAATTGTGGTAGGGAGGAAGTAGAAATAGTATATCCACTTGGGGAAGTTTGGAGAGGAATGGAACAGCATCAAGGAGGCCCCTTGGTAAGGATGGGAGAGGAGAAGGCAGAGGCCATAGGGGTGGGGTGGCCATGGAGGTGCTATGGAGAAAAGATTGGAGAGGCCCGTGGGGGGTCAGGAGACCCACTGAGGCTGGGAATCCCACTTATGCTCAGGGACTGGCATCAGGGAGTTGACCTGGGGGCTCAGTGAAGAAGGTTTGAAATTACCGCCGGGGAGAATGAGAACACAGCAGCCCAGAAAGATGTTTTTTAAAAAGTGCAGGGCAGTGCCGAGAGCCTACTGGGACGAGACCCACAAGGGTGAGGGTATGGTCAGGTTTCCTCCTGTTAAATCCCCATTATTTTCATCGTAACTATTCATGTTAACACAAAATGAAATCCGTGATAGCTAACGCCTCCCGAATGCAGGCACCGTTCTTGGCTAACGATGTGAGCTCCCTTCACCGGCCAGCAGCCATAAGAGGCAGGCGCTCTCCTCCTTGTCACTTTACAGATGAGGAAATAGGGCAACTGAGGTGCCAGGTTGCAGGCCCAGGCACCAGGGTTAGGCGGAGGAGCTGGACTGGAACCAGGCAATCTGAGGCCTGACTCTAGGCTCTAAACTAGGATGTGTTGCCTCACAAAACAATGCAAGACAAAAAAACAACTTTGGAATTCTCCAGAAGGAAACAAACAGTCTAGGAAGACAAAGTTAGGGTTTTCTTCCTTCAGGGTCCTCATTGTCATGGGCTGGCTTCTTAGCAAAGCAACGAGAGATAATTTCTGTGCACTTACCTGGGGCCAGTTACCTTTCTGAGTCATTTCCATGACTCTCCCCTCCAGGCCTCACAACACAGAAGGGTCGGTGTCGGTTGGCACTGCTGACTTCACCCTTGTTCACACAGGTGGAAACCAGAAAGCACTCATCTGCCCAGGGATGCACAGCAAGTGGGAGGCAGAAGGCTGGTGCCGTCCCAGGCTCCTGACTGCCATGCTGGCACTCAATAATGTCCATCCATTCTCTGGGTTGTTAGTTCCCTTCTCTTTAAGGTGGCTGTGGCTGCAGGTGTAGCAACGGTTTCTCCCCTATGGAAGTTTCAACAGACACTTGCTTTGAAGGACATGTGGCAGATCGGTGTACTGGACGTAAAGTAGAGGCGTAACGGCCCCCACATTCGAGGAGAACATTGTAATGGGCGGCGACCGCAGAGGTAACATGCTGACGAAATATTTCATTATCATCTTGTCCCTTACATTTGAAGGACATGAAATAAAAAATCCCTAACCTCGAAGACAGTATTGCATTAAATAAGCAAGTCTTTATATTAAACTCTTGCGTACTTCTTGGCCTAGCGGCAGTCTCTGAGGCCGTCTGACAATTTGATAAGATCACGTGGGCGTGGGTCCTGCATGCGGAATGTCTCGAGCTGCTTTTTGAAAACTCCAGTGCCGCCGAAGGTCTGCAGTGAAGTGTACGCATGTTCTCACGTGCTGACAGGAAGTCTTTACACTCTGCCCCTGCAGAGCCTGGAGCCGCGGTGCACAGCGCGATAGTCACCAGCGATCAAGTCTTCTGAACCTCCCGTGCCCGTCCCTCTGAAGCCTGCTCTCTCTCTTCCTCCGCCCTCTCCCGTGACACGGTGTCCTTTGTCCGCTTTCCTCTTGCCCTTCCCTTCCATCCCGTTGGGTGCATCTGCTGTGGGAGCACGGCAGGGTGAAGCACTTCCCTGGGGAGCCAGAAGTCCCCAGGGGCTGTGTTCTATCATGACCACAACTCGTCCCTGTGCTGAGTGATAGATGTGAAATGGCTGCCGTAATGCTGCTTTCTGTCGGTGCCCTATCTGTGGCTTCCCCCGGCTTCTGAGCAGTACAGCTTTGAAAACGAAACCTTGGATTCTGAAACAATTGTTGAATCACACGCACTTGTAAGAAATAATACAGAGATCCCATGTCCCCTTTACCCCATTTTACACGATGGTGATTTCTTGCAAATGTGTGCTACAGTATCACAACCCGAATAGGAACATTGGAGACATTGACCAATCTGGTTCAGATTTCCCCAGACTTACTTGTGCTCATTGTGTGTGTATTTAGAGTTGTGTGATTTAGAGCTGTGTGATTTTGTCACATGTGTGGGTTCGTGTGTCTCTACCACAGTCAAGATTCAGAATAGTGCCAGACCACAAGGGACCCTCTTGCCCTTTTACAGTCACCCCCCCACACACTGACTCCACCTCATCTCCTTTGTCCTCTGGCAACCACAGTCTGTGATTAGGTCATTTCACGGTTGTAGAAATGGCATCCTGTGGCCTGCCTGTAACCTTTTGATAGTGGTTTTGAGATTGGACCTCAGCATAAGTCCCTTGACGTCCATCATGTTGTTTTGCCTATCAGTGGTTCATTCATCTTTATTGCTAAGTAGCATTCCATGGTGTGAACGTAGCACAGTGTTGTTAATCATTAAGCCATTGATGGACACCTGGTTTAGTCACAGTTTTTGGCTATTATGAATACAGTTGCTGTGCACATTTGTGTATGAGTTCTACGTGAACAGAAGCTTTCATTTCCCGGAGAGAAATATCCAAGATGTTATCGTGTCGTCACCGTATGTTTAGTTGTACAAGAAGTTGCCAAACTGCTTTCCAGAGTGCCTGTGTGTACCATTGTCCACCCCACCAGCCACGTCGGAGCGGTCTGGTTTCCCGGCGTCCCTGCCAGCACTTGGTCTTGTCACTGTATTTTAGCCATCCTGATAGGTGAGCAGTGCTGTCTCATTGTGGTTTTAGTTTGCATTTGCCTAATGGCTAATAATGTGAATATGTTTGCTATCCACATACTCCATTTATGTGTTCATATTATTTCCCCGTTTTCGAATTCACTTTTTTTGGCTTTGAGTTTTAAGAGTTCTTTATGTATTCTAGATACTAGTCCTTTGTTGGATGTGTAGGTTGCAGATATTTTCTCCCAGTCTGTATCTTGTCTTCTCATCCACCTCACATACTCTTTGGCAGAGCAAAGATTTTAAATTTCGATGAGGTCTCATTTATTGTGTTTTGGTTTTTTTTTTTCTTTTTTGGATCACGCTAATGGAGTCAAGCCTAAGAACTCTTCAAGTCCTAAGCCCCAAAGAATTTTTCCTATGTATTCTTCTAAAAGTGTTGTAGTTCTACATTTACATTTACAATCGATTTGAGTTAATTTTATATAGACGTGAAGGTTAGGTTGAGGTTAATTTTCTTTTTCCCCATGAGTGTCCAATTGTTCAAAACACTATCCTTCCTCTATGAAATTATTCTTGTGCCTTTGTCAAAAGTTAATTCTTCATATTTCTGGTTTTCTGGGTTGTCTTTTCTGTTTTACTCATCTGTGTGTCTGTCTGTCTGCCACTACCATATTGTTTGATTATGGTAGCTTTGTATCAAGTCTTAACATAGGGTAGAGTGATTCCTTTTATTTTAATATTCTTTTTCAAAACTGTTATAGCTATTCTAGTCTCGTGCCTTTTGGCTTTCCATGTAAGTTTTAGAATAGTTTGTATAGATCTACAGGATTTTTGCTGGGATTTTGACTGGAGTTGCACTAACCCTACAGACCTATTTAGAGATAACCAACATCTTTACCATGAGGCATCCTCCATTCAGTGAACACAGTGTGTCTCCCCATCTCTTTAATTCTCTGATTTCTTTCATCAACATTTTGCAATTTTTAGTGTACAGAGTGTGTACTCTTTTAAGTTTGTAGTTGAGTTTTTCATTTTGTTTGGAGTGAGTGTAAATCGTATTGTGTCATTAATTGTAATTTCAACATGTTTATTGTTGATGTATGGAAATGTGATTGATTTTTGTGTTTGTCTTGTATCCTGTGACTGTGCTCAACTAAGGCATTTGTTCCAGGAGGTTTTTCTTCGTAGATTCCTTGGAATTTTCTACATACGTAATCATATCATCTGTAAATGGAGATGATTTCACTTTTCCCTTTGCAATCTGCATGCCTCCTACTCCACCTTCTTTCCTTGCCATTGTGGTTAGAACTTCCACTACTGCACAGGATAACGGTGGTGAGAGCAGACATCCTTGCCTTACTCTCAAACTTAAGGCTAAACGTTGTCTTTCACCCTTAAGTATCAAGTTCAGTGTAGGTTTGTGGTAGATATTTTTTATTAAGTGGAGATAATTCCACTGTATACTCACTGTGAGTTTTTATTGGGAATATTGGATTTTGTCAAATGGTTTTTCTGTATCAATGGATATTGTGTGATTTTTCTTTTTTAGCCTGTCTTTAGGATGGATTACATGAATTGATTTCCAGATGTTGAACCAGCTTTGCACACACAATATAAATCCTACATGGTCATAAGTATGTAATTCTTTTTATACACTCTTGGATTCAGTTCACTAATATTTTATGGAGGATTTTAACATCAGAGTTATTGACAGATATTTATCTGTAGTTTTCCTTTTTGTGCCATTGTTGGTTTTGGTATCAGGGTAATACTGGCCTCATAAGATTAGTTTGGTGTGTTCTTTTCTATCTTCTTGATGAGATTATATAAAGTTGGTGTTAATTTGTATTTCAGTGTTTGGTAAAATTCTCCAGTGAAACCATTTGGGTTGGGAGCTTTCTTTTTGGGAGTGTCAAGTTTTGTTGTGGTTTTACAAATTTAATTTCTTTAATGGCGTAGGACTATTCACGTTGTCTGTTTCATCTGGGCTGAACTTTGATAGTTTGTGATCAAAGAATTGGGCCATTTCATTTGCACTGTCAAATTTACAACAATGATAATTTAGTTTTCAGAGCCCTTGTGATGCTATTTCAGTCTGCTGGGTTTGTCTGGTGCCTCCAGGTTTCCCACTAGTTTTCTGCTGCCGTCCGATGTGACAGAAAGAGTTCCAGGCTGGGCTGCCTGGTGCCTCCTGTCTGATGGGACAGAAAGAGTTCTGGGCTGGGCTGCCTGGTGCCTCTGGGTTGGGAGAGTGTGTTCAGGCTTGAGGGAAAAGACAGAGCTTCTGATACCAGGCTCTTGTTTTGGTTGGGTTCCTTTGCCTGTGGGGGGTGGGAAGCACTTCCCAGGCTCAGGACACCTGGCTATGTGGGGAGGTCTCACTTGTGAGAACCCCCTGGGTCCTTGTGGAGAGAGTCCCCTTGTCTTGGCTGCCAGCCACATGCTATGTCTTGGTGAGGAAAGGGATCTTAGGCCTGCTAAGGAAGAAAAGCCCTTCTTTGGGCTGCTTATTCTCAGTGGGCTCCTGACTGATAGACCCCTTGCTTGTTTATAGGAGCTGCTGGGCTCACCTTTTGTTGTTGAGAGGACCTCTGTTTGCTTCATGTGAGGGAGGAGCCTGCCTTGGCTGCTTTCTCTGCCATGTTGGGGGCTGGGGAACACCGGGGGGGGGGGGTTACTTTCTTTTGTTGGCTGGGCAGGTGATAAATGCCCCATGTGATCTTTCTCTGACCAGTTTGCCTCCCTGTTCACTGTTAGCATTTCTTATTGCTCATGCGTGTCTGGGTCACCTCTGTGCATTTTCTGGTTTGGGCCGGGTCAGCCCAAACGTGCTGACCGCGTGGTTGTGGTCAGTGGGAGGTCAGGCAGGTGGCTCTGCTGATCTAGACTGGCTTCCGCACACATGTGGGGATTGCTTGGCTGTGGGCCGATCAAGGGTGGGAGGTAGCAGCCCTCCTCCAAGCGTGGTCTCCGACCCCTCAGCGGACCAGCCGGAGCCCGTGTGCGTGGCGGTTACAGCATTGCAGGAGAGGGGACCTTGGCTCGGAACTGGCACACCACCCCTTCCCCTGCGTCGTGTCAGCCGAGCCAGGTCACGGGACCAGCCCAGATCCAAAGAAGGGGAGGTAGGCCCCATCTTACATTGGGAGGCACTTCAAAGTCATTGCAAAGACTGTAGAGACAGGGGAGGAGGAAGAATCAAGGCCATTCTTATTAATAATAAGTTTACCTCATCCTCCCTGTCACCTGTATGAATGACTGAATTGGGTTCTGAATCCCTTTAAATTTTTTTTTTTTCAACGTTTTTAATTTATTTGAGGGGCAGAGAGAGAGGGAGACACAGAATCGGAAACAGGCTGCAGGCTCCGAGCCATCAGCCCAGAGCCCGACGCGGGGCTCGAACTCACGGACCGTGAGATCGTGACCTGGCTGAAGTCGGCCGCTTAACCGACTGCGCCACCCAGGCGCCCCAGGTTCTGAATCCCTTTAACCTGTCTGGGGGATGCTGACACAGACTGACGTCTGTGGCATTTCTCTTTGCTTCATGGGAAGCATTTGGTTTTCAAACAAATACAGTTTAAGCCATCCACCATGGAAAGCAATACGCTTTACCTTCTCAGAAACTGGTATCTTTGCCAGATTATTTCTTGACAGTTTTCTGTATTTTCCAAGTTTTCTAAGAGAATTACACATCGATTTTATAATCTGAAAACTAGTTCTCAAAGTTGGAGGTATTTTTCCAGGGTTTCTAATCCTCTAAACTCTCTATTCTTTGAGCTCTTAAAATTATTTTGTGGTATTAATATCTAGGTAACTCTGATCCTCAGAGTCTAACAAACCATGACGGGCCACTAACTGAGATTATTAAATTGTCAAACTCGGGCTTTCCCATCTGAGGGAATCCTTTTGCCTCTGTGGTAATTCCTCTCTGGAGGGTCCACCGGTGGAAGGCTCGTGAAGGCTGGAGTGCCCAGATGCTGGTCGGCAAGCTCAGCTCCGTGGGCAGTCCTGTTCCCATGCCTCCGCTACCGTTCCTGGAGAAAATCCCCTCACGAGTGTTCCGTCCCAGTTACTGTGGAGTTACCTGGGCCGCTGCTCTTCATGTGCTGGTTTTCAGGAAATACAGGTGAAACTAAAGGTTTAGAAATAGTTCTAGGTGTTTGTTCTTATGCGCTCCTAACAGTGTCTCCTCACTGTTTCGCCTTCTTCAGGCCTTCTTGATTTCTGCTGGGCTGAACCGTGTGCAGCTGCCATTTCTCAGGTCAGAGGCATTGAATGTTGGCAGTTGCATACGGTTCAACCTAATGCTCTGTGTTTTCCCTGAAGCTGTTTGTGGCTTTGCTTGGATAGCCTCCCAACCTTCCAAGGAAGCTTCCCTTAGTGTGCACAGGTGGGCTTGTCCCAGGCCTGATGTCTTTCCGTCCTTGACACATACAGGTTGGTCCTGGCCTTCAGGCTGATGTTTTTATTTTTTATTTTATTTTTTTTTATTTAGGGAGGAAATATTTTATTTTTTATTTTATGTTTTTATTTTGTATATATATAACTTATTGTCAGGTTGGCTAACATATAGTGTATACAGTGTGCTCTTGGCTTTAGAAGTAGATTCCCATGATTCATTGCTTACGTACATCACCCAGTGCTCATCCCAACAAGTGCCTTCCTCCATGTCCATCACCCCTTTAGCCCATCCCCCCACCCACCTCCCCCCCATCAACCCTCGGTTTGTTTTCTGTATTTAAGGGTCTCTTACAGTTTGCCTCCCTCTTTGTAACTGTCTATTTCTTTCCCCTTCCCCCATGATCTTCTGTTAAGTTTCTCAACTTACGCATATGAGTGAAAACATATGATATCTGTCTTTCTCTGACTTATTTCACTTAGCACAATACCCTCTAGTTCCATCTACGTTGTTGCAAATGGCAGGATTTAATTCTTTTTCATTACCAAGTAGTATTCTGTTGTATATATAAGCCACATCTTCTTTATCCATTCATCAGTTGATGGACATTTAGGCTCTTTCCATAATTAGGCTATCGTTGAAAACGCTGCTATAAACCTTGCAGTACATGTGCCCCTATGAATTACAGGCTGGTGTTTTAAAAGTAGTTTTCAGCCTTCCATAACATTTTTATTCTCATTTTTTCCTGTTTAATTCCTATGCTTAGTCATTATTACCTTTTAAATGAAATAATTATTTTATTAATGTCTTTGATTCTTCCTTGACTGTTACCAGTCTTTGCACTGATTGACTTGTTGCTGTCTTAGTCAACTGTACTCTGTTTCCCACCCTGTGTCATCCACGGTGTCCTTCATTCAGCACCTGCTGTGTGCCTCAGGCCACAGTCCTCAGGCCGTGAATATTCTAGGAAACACTAAGAGTGTGTGCTCAATAAGTGTGTGTTGAATGAATAAATATATTAGAGTGAGGGAATGAATGAAAGGTATTTGCTTTGGAGGAACTTTCTGTTCTCAGGGGAGATAAACTCATAAGCAGGCAGTTTCAATTCAGTGTGTAAAGGACAGTTTATTGGAGATGTACATACAAGGGGCTTTGGGAACACAGAAGAGACACTTGTTTTTCATATCTGTATTGTACCCCTGTTCTGCTTCCCAGTTACATCCTGAAAACATATTCTGTCAGGTTCATGTTTGGATAACTTAAGGCCTCTATTTCTACCACTTGAACAAATAGGATCGGTTTCTGCATCTCATTTGACATTTCTTGCCCTATGTGAAGAGCTGGGCCAGGTCGATTGCTGTGTGACCCTTCTCCACCATGCCGCCCCCTCACCTGTCTCACAGAGTTCCTGCAAGGCTTGGATGGAAACGATACAGGACTGGGTGTAAACCACCGAGCAAGGGGCGGGGATTTCTAGGATGCATTTACTACGTATGATAGCTTTTGACCATAGCAAATTATTAATGGCCCACAATAAATAACTTGGGAAATAACCACTAGAAAAAAGAAAAGGAGATAGTTGGCTAACATACTTTGTCTGGAACAATGAAAGCAGAGACCTAAATCGTGTACCCATGAGATGCTTTCCCAGACAAGGATAAATCCGGAAAGGACACAAAATGGAAACCAACCTTGGTTTTGTTACAGAGACGTAAGAATGTCAGCAGTAGTCTTGCATAACCGTGTAGTAAAACTTCTCAGAGTCTCCATGGTAACACGCAGAGAGCTGTATCACAGAGAGCTGTGTATACCCGCACGAATGCCGATCCGGCAAGAGATCTGTATCCGTTCCCCACTCACCAAGGGCTCATTTTCATCTCTGTGCTTTTCCAGTGCCTCAGACACCTGCCTCCCTCATTGCTAATAATGATGATATTTTTGTCTGAAATCTGTTTCATAGCTCACCCTTTCCAGTGTTGCTCTCCACACCCTTGGCACTTATGTAGGATGAGATAAAGGTGTCACCGAAGGGCTGTAAACTTTGTATTCTGATAAAAACACTTGAGACATAAAATGAATGTTTTAACTGCGGACCTGAGTGAAACACAAGTCTGATCTTCAAGTGACTTTTGTCCCACCCTTTACATTCAGACGGCTGTGCCCTAATTTGCCTTTATTAGTATGCTGCTTAATAGATATCCCTAAGTCTTTTAACAAATAGTCTAGTGTTTAACTACGACTTTGTGGCTGTCATAGTGTTTACTCCTGTAACCCGACTTGATCCTCACCTTGTGTGTAGTCCGGGCAGGTAGTACGGCTGTCATTTTGCAGGAGAGGAACCGTCCTCCGATGTGGATTAGCAAATTCGTGGCAGAGCCGGCCTGGAACGAGACCCGTGTCCTTGTCCTGATGCTGCCACGGCAGACTTGTCGGGAGCCAGAGTCCTCTCTCTGCCACTTGTATCCGCTCTCGCAGCTACTGTGTCACGTGTTGCCTGGAGCCTGGCGCGGCTCTTGGAGACCTTTTTTTTTTTTTTTTTTTTTTTTTTTTTTTTTTCCAACGTTTTTTATTTATTTTTGGGACAGAGAGAGACAGAGCATGAACGGGGGAGGGGCAGAGAGAGAGGGAGACACAGAATCGGAAACAGGCTCCAGGCTCCGAGCCATCAGCCCAGAGCCTGACGCGGGGCTCGAACTCACGGACCGCGAGATCGTGACCTGGCTGAAGTCGGACGCTTAACCGACTGCGCCACCCAGGCGCCCCGGCTCTTGGAGACTTTTGACTGACCATCGCTTCACAGCTTTTCGTGTCATCTTACAATGTGTGTTTACATATTATCTTGCAGTAATTGTCTTAAGCTTAGGGACTTCACAGAAATCCTTAAGTTATTGCGACTTTAAGGTGATTATGAAAGGAGATGCGGTCCCCCACCTGGTCAGTTCTGGATAGTACCAACTCTAGCTTCCTGCCGAGAAATAATCACGGAGGATGATGGGCATTGTTATTTGGTAGCTAGTATTTTCAGATGATTTTATTTCACATAAATAGCCTGACGTCTTTCTGGATTATTCTCTCCTTTTCCTTTCAGGCAAAGGGGACCTTCTGGGTCTGTGTTCAGAGAACTCAAATGGTGCCACACATTTTCTGTGACATGGCCACCATCTTGGTAACGACCACTAGCATACAAGATGAAAGTCATTTCTACCTTTTCAAGTGCATTTCATTTTTCCTATTGAGAAAGGTTAATCTGAAGCCAGAATTTTCTGTACTAACATGAGTCCACATTTTAATAGCATTTTCCTAAAAGAAATACGTCAGCCTGAAAAAGCAAGGTGATACCCTATATTGTAGAACAAGGCTTCATGGCTTAGATTTTAAAAATAATTCCTTTGTTAAGTGCTTTGGACTTTGAACAAAAGCCTCCTTGAGAAACTCGATTTAACTGGCTGGGTTAGAGTTCACGTTCTTTATCTTGTCGTATCTGACAAAAATAGCCAGAGAATGTTTCTGTTTCATCTAGTCATTCCCACCCATCTGAACAGACGGCCCCCATGTATCTGTATTTATGCATTGACAACACAAGTGTGTATTTTGTATGTCTCTAGGAGGCCGAAGTGTATTTAGATCAAACATGAATCTAGCATGATCCATAAACTAAAACATACTTCACTCTAACAGAACAGACTCAGTGGAGTGGCTGGTTTTAAACACAAGCTTGAACAAAATGATGAGTTCATAATTATTTAATGTAAACTGAGTAAGGTTGAAGGGCCCCGTGGGGTCGATTATTTCCAGGGCTTCAATGATTACACATCATGAACCGCCTCTCCAGTCCAGCGCTGTTCAGGTGGGAGGCGAGCTGGCAGCACCGTAAAGTACCTGGACGGTTTCAGACTCAAGAATCTGTTAGTTGTGTACGTTTAACATCCTTGACACTTAATAGGATTTGGGATCCGTTGAAGCAGCAGCTTTTATGCATGACACTTTAATTGAATGCCTTAGAGGAAAATGAAATTAACAAAGACAGTATTAAATTATGGATGTTCCTTTTTTATCATTTGGCTAAGAATTCTGCAGAGTTTCCTTTGTAATTGTATTATTTTAAATTGATTGATATAAAAAATAAACACACTGTCTTTAAGACTAGGTGTACGTACCATCTGGTCCAAGAACTCCTGCCTAGCTTTGGTGTGGAGTTGAAGTTACGCAAATTGTCTGCTGAGCTTGGGAAAGCAACTCTTTCAGGACCAGCAGAGTTTAAAAACGGCCTGCAGCAAATGCCCATTCCTGAGCGGGTGAGGGCCACAGCCACCTGAATTACAAATGATTCTAAGGAGAGATGGGAGGCCCTGAACAACAGCTGGTTTTTGTTCCGGAAGTCACGCTCTTTTAGTGTCGCAAAAACAAGCATCCCATACGTGTTATGGTCAAGGCCAAAGTCAGCTGAGTCCACCGTGGTTCTGTGTAAACATCCATGAATGATGATCTTAATATCGTATCTCTTTTCCTTTAATGCCACTTAAAACGAATAATCTAACTGAAGATCTGGGGGAAAAATTATATAATTAATCAGCTGAGGCCAGTCTGCCTAGAAAATGTGAAAACAGAAGAGAAAATATGGGAAAGCATTGCAAATTAAATAATAATTTTGTTAACAGGATATTGTTGTAAATGCTTCATAACGTAATTGTCTGCTGGAGGGAAAGGGGGTAGAAAACCGAATATATTTGGAAAACTAGTCAATGAGTGCAGGCATGTAGCTCGAAAAATACAATTGCCCATGATTACGAGCGCCCTCCCGAGCTCCGCGTTTGAAGGGTGGAAGGAGGGAGGAGGCAGTTTCTCACAAATGTCCTAAAGCGTCCCAGACTCAGAGGCCCACGCCCACGGTTTTTGCTCCCCTGTGACTCACATTACCGTCCTGTTAAAATGACCCCGCGCTTGTTTCCCTATGTAAATCATGAGGTAAATATTGAGTAAATATGGTATTAATCTCAGCTGAACACAGGTTTAGTGCACTACCTCCTTTTGTCAGATTGCGGATCTGGTCATCTGACGTTGTCAGATAATACGGTTGTGCTCATGTACGTGACGCACACATGGGATCAGTTCCAAAAAGGAAAGGCTGCTGTGTACTGGAGCCCTCACGGGTACGTTGCTTCCCGTGTTGCGTTTTGCTTCTTTCTTGGGGTTCTGTCTGGTGGTCTCCCTCTCCTCCCTCTCCCCCTTCCCTTCCCTCCTTCTGGGGCGTAGCATTTGCGAGGTTCACAGAAGCACGTCCAAGCCGACTTGGGGCTCCGTCCTCTTGTACAGCTGCCATCTCTTTGCAGAACCCGTCGCTGTGTTGTGTGCTGCTGCAGGGTCGAAAGGTGTTTTCTCGTGACTGTGACTCTGCAAGGGAGGAACGCTCGGAGCACTTGGGGCAGATCACCGGTTTTGTAGCCTCTACTTAGTAGCTTTTCTCTTCTTTTCCACCTAAAAACATACCAGATGGTTTTGGGGTCTGGATCTTAAAGTCTGGCCAAATGACAGTCATGTTCGTGGAGCACAAAAGAGGGAGACAGGATTCCAGCTTGTGCCTTTACGAGCCTCTCCACATAGAAGGATGCAGGTAAAAATGCAGAGGATGCCCCTGGATGGATGTCTTGAGATTAGCGCAGCTGCGTCCGTGTCCCAGGGAATGGAAGGAAGCCGTGTGCCACCTTTGCCCTGATAACACATGAACTTTTCCCGATAAATGCTCTTCACGGTCTTTGCTTCTCTGCCATGAGACAAGTGCTTGCATCAGAGCTGCGGGGAGAGAAGGGGTGAGCCCACCTGTTCCTGGGCACTTTATAGTTTGCGCTTCCTTTAAAGTTTTTTTTCGAACGTGCGTAAGTAGTGCTACCCTACATGTGGGGCCCTACGGGTCCGGGTCCCTCCGGCTCTTCTCATTCCCCTCCCGAAACGCACTAGCTCATCTCAAATGTATCACCAGAGCTCTGCATCATCTTATTTAAAACATGACAATGGCAGGAGAATCGGTGGGTTAGAAACATTGTTCTCTCCCTTTATTCAAAGCGAATTGATGGACATCGGTTCCCTTTCGCTGTGGTGGTGGTTGACGTAACATTGCTCTTGTTTTCAGGTTGCAAATAGGAAATGTGACTTCTCTGGACAATATATTCATTGTCATTAAAATTCTCTCATCCCAGAGAAGACTTACTATTGAAATCATTTTTTTTAAATCCCATAAAGAAAACTTTTCTGCATGTAGCGTAGTCCTTAATCTTCTTTCCCTGTTGCCCACTTAATTTAAATTTTCCGGCATTGTTTGAATACTAATTATACTTGACAAGATTCTTTTTTCTAACTATGTGCATCTAAATTCTGATTAACTCGGGAGAGGATGAAGAAAATACTGTTTTCATTTGCAGAAATGCAAGGGTGCCAAAGCCCAGCAACAAAGTAAAAATGATCTCACTGAAGACATTCTTGTGTCTTTCCTCCCTCACTGGTCTGAAGAACATCTTCTTCACCTAGACATGAACCTATATGAGCAGAAGAAATAAATGCAGCAACCAGTTTTAAAATACTGTTTTTTTCTCAGGCTTTGGTGCAAAATCTCCTCTGGTTCCCCTAATTTCTGTATCTCAGGGATTCCCCAAGTACCTTTTTGTAAATAGTAAGACTTGTTCCTCTAGATGATGATTCCTTTTTTCCTAGGCCGGCCCTATCCAGTCTTCCTTTCTTTATGGCCAGTTCACCATAAAACAGCTAACTCAGAGACGTGCTCCCAAACCGCAGTGAAGCTGACCGCTTGGCAGAAATGTAGCTTATCTGTCTCCGCTGTCCCTTACGTGTAGACGCTTTGTGAAGCGCTGCATAAAAGCATTTCCAAACCTAAGAGGTCGCGTTGTTGGGCCGCTCCTTCCTCAGGAGCACCGGAGTTCTGCCGCTGCCATCGTCGGAGGCAGACAGACAGAAGCCACTGTCGACAGTCCTGTCTGCAGACGCCAGACGGAGGGGGAGCTACGTGCTCGCAGAGCCCTCAGCAGTGGGGCTGGCTCTGGGAATGACTTGGGAATGACTCCCAGCTTAGTGCAAGGGCCTGGCCCCCTCTGGGGAGTGGGGTTCCCGGGAGGAGCAGGAGGCGGGCAGTCCCAAAGCTGTGCCACCAGGGCTGGCCCCACACCCCCTCTGCTGGGCCAGGAGGCAGGAAGCTACATCTGTGTGGCCCGTTGGCTCCGGGAAAGAGCCTCTCAGGTGTCGACGTCTGCGGAAACGTATCCTGCCGCCCAGGAAGTAAAAGACTTAGTCCTCGGAAGCTCTGTGGTCGCTGCTGCCCACAAGGGGACACCCCGTGTCTGTGCTCTTCAGGAGAAACAGACATGTGAACGCCTCTCTCCTCCACCGCCTGCAACGGTGCGTGCAGTCGACACGTGAAAGCCGGAATCTGCAAATGTCTCCTTGAGCTTTTTGGCTTCTGCCGAGCTGGACGGTCGGCCACAGGGGATGGGATGGAGTTGAGCGGCCATCTGTGCTGTCGGCCACCCTGTCTGCGTTTGAAATGCAGTTAGCTCCTGTAGGCAAATAAGCCATATTTTATAATGTTCTCCACTAGAATTCTGTGTGCTGCACTATTCTCATGTCATCATTTCTTTACCTTTAGGTTATTCGTATGCGGTTCTGAGCAGTGCTCTCTAAAAGCCCCTCAGAAAGCATTGCTTTATGAGAACATGGCGTCTCCCAGGACGAGATGAACGCATAGAAGCTGGGCCTGCGTCTCCAGGCTGCATGGGCCTCCTCCAGCCCTGGGGGCAAGGCCTGGGGCACAGGCTGCGAAAGAAGCGAGGGGCTGGAGGGGCCGTGCTCCGGGAGCACGGTGGGCTCCTGGGGCACACTGTCATGGCCAACAGCCCCAACGGTTGGCTAGGGGAAGGAGTCCCTTCTCTTCCTGCCTTCGAGTGTCTCTCGGGCCGATCATTGACTGAGCAGATGGTTGGCCAGCACAGGACTCTGCAAACCAGTCTGCAGAGCCCCAGCCCAGCATCCCAGGGCCAGGGACTGTCCCAGGGTAGGGTATGGGGCTGGGGTCACTGGCAACTGGCCCATATGGAGGCAAATAACATTTGCCAAAGCTAAAGGCTGGAAAGTGATTGTCTCTGAGAGTGGGCCCGGGGGCCTGGTGCGAAGTGGGACGGGGGACCGCTGGGGTCAGAGAGAGTCAAAAGTGTGGGGAGATTAGCTAGAGCTTTTACAGTGGTCAGGGGAGCTTTGCCCCGGAGCCTTTGCTTGGGTTTGAACACCGGCTCTACCCCTCATTAGCTATGTCACCTTGGACAAGTTACTTCTCTGAGCCTGTTTCTAGTACCACTGCCTACCTCCCAGCCTGTCATGTGGAGTATTTCACATTTGGGAGATTGCACGATGTCTGATATGCAGTTAAGGTTGCTGCTGGTTAAACGGAAACCCCCAGACCATGGCTTGCGCTGTTAAGTCCTGAGCTGCTAGACAAAGAAACCCAAAATTTAGGTGAACAGGAGCATAAAGTTCTAGATGAGCCCACCTTGTAGGACTACAGCTAGTAAGATGGGAGTTTGGAAGCAGATTTGGCCCTTGGGAAGAGGTTTGAGTGATTTAGATGTCAGGGCTTCAGATATTACAAAGGAATATGGCAGAAACCGTGTCACATGGACCATGTCATGGTAGAGACCTGAGCAAAGACTTTGTGGCAGCTGTGGTTCAAAGGCCCCTCCAGGCCCATTGGTCATGAGTCCAAAGCACTACAATGTTCCAGATCCTACTAACGGAACAAGGCTGCTGATGTGACCCCTGCTTGGTCTTCCTTCCTTCCAGACCCCGTGTGAGGCTGAGTGGGATGATGCCAACACTGGGGAAGGCAGGGACTCAAACCAAGTTCCCTCTCAGCTGCAGGAAGCCTCCAGTTCCCTGTCTCTGAAGAGAGTCCGTTTTGAAATCGACCTTAGTCAAGCGTGATCAGTGCAAGGTGTGGAGGGTGTATTCAATTCTGGATCCTTTGGCCATATATGGAACAAAGGTCCCATATACCTGAAGTAGGCCTCTTAGAAGTGCCTGGCTCTAGACCATCCTGGACCCCCACTTCTGTGCCCCTAACGGCTGGTTCCTGACCTGCAGCTGTCGCGGGGGTTGGGAGCCGGGCACCTGAGTGCCACTTCCTCCTTTCCTTCTTGCGTTCCTGCTCCCTTTCTTCTTCAGTCATTTCTAGTAAACGCTGAAGGGTTAATGCTTTCATTTGCCTTACTAATATTATGTTCTTACCTCTTAAAGATGTATCTTACACATCTTTTTATTCAGTGCTCCCCTGCCAAGCAGGCCCAGCAAAGAGCTGACCCGTGTTTGTTGATGAATAAGTGAGTGATACATATCAGCCTTTTATGCTCTCACTTTCTTTCCCACTGTCCAACTGAATGTCCCTTTCTTCTCTCTCTCCCATTCATCCATACATTTATCTATCCACTTACTCATCGGCACAGCAGTTTACCCATCCAGACACACATCCACCTACCCATCCATCCATCCCCCCACCCCCACCGATCCACTCATTTATCCGTCCATCCAGAAACACATTCACCTATTTATCCATCCATCCATCCATCCATCCATCCATCCATCCATCCATGCTATTTGGTTCTCTATACATCTCACTCTGAGTTTGTTTACTTAGCATCAGAGCCTTTGTCGTTCCTGCTTAGATTCCAATACACTGTAACTTCCAGCATTCATTCCAGCCTAGCTTTTAACATAGAAAGCAAAGCTTAGTGAATGTATTTAGTTGTAGCTTTGAAACACTGAAATATTAACATTGCACTAACTCCTCAAGCCTTTCATACATGGGAAGGAAAAACATTCACTTCACAGTGATATACAGAATTGTGTGGGAGATAATGGAAAAAAGGTCAAAGGCTGAAATCCTACAAATGGGATGATGATAAAATTCATACTATTAAGAAGACCGATGTCCTGTTAGGAAACTCTCTACCCAGTGTCCTTTAAAAAAAAGTTACAGTAACGTGTAAGGGTTATAGGTTCAATATTGTGGTCTGTTTCTATATAAGAAAGATAATATTTCTAGATTTGAAGGCAACCCTTCACTATTGTTAAGACCCTAGAAGTGATTCACTCACTTAGCTTCAAATCTTGTCTTCTACTCCTCTTTGAAAAGACATGAGCATTATTAATAGATTAATCAGCTACACATAGGATGTATTTTCTAATGGATAGGAAAGCTGTGTACTTGAAGATCTTCATGCTCTACAAAGAAAACCCTGCCCAGCCGTTGACATGACCGACACTGCATATTTCTGCACACAATGATGGTCACTTTGAGCTTATGAAGGTTTCCTTGTGCTTTCGATAGTCTTGGTTTCTTTGTTCGTGCAGACTTTTAAATAGACCCTTGAGCCTCTGCCCTTTCAGCCTCTGCTGCCTTCTCATCTGCCTGCTCTGTAGCTTTTGTCAGCAACTGAGCAATCTTGTTTTTACTTCAGATTTGGGAAGCTATAAACCGCATCTTTTTTAACCTTCCACTCCTCTGCCACTTACGGAGCTGTTGAAAGCGAGATTTAAAGTATAAATGGGTGTCAGCATTCAGATTGCTGGTTCTTTAATAGCTGGGCAGCGCTGTTATCCCGGGTCACAAAAAGGGCATGGGCTGAGCCGGGGGAAGGGGTGTGTGTGTGGGGGGGCACACTCTCACACAGCTGTAGTCCCCTGGGAGAGCGGAGCTCCGTCAGCCTGAGCCTGGTGAGGACCCCTCCCTGCCGTGCTCTCGGGAGAGTGCTAAAATCTCCACTCCTGAAGCCTCTTACTCCGAAGTGCCTGCGTGTGGGAGTGGGGTCCCGGACTTGGCATTGGTCCAGTTGTCTTCGTTTTAATAAACGTTACCTCTGTACCATTTTATTTTGTCATGATAAGGGCACCCTTCCACCCATCCCCCATCCCCCATCCCCTCCCCCGTGGGAACCGTCAGTTTGTTGTCTATATAAACATAGTACCAGGGCGCCTGGGTGGCTCAGTCGGTTGAGCGTCCGACTTCGGCTCAGGTCACGATCTCACGGTATGTGAGTTCGAGCCCCGCGTCGGGCTCTGTGCTGACTGCTCAGAGCCTGGAGCCTGTTTCGGATTCTGTGTCTCCCTCTCTCTCTGACCCTCCCCCGTTCATGCTCTGTCTCTCTCTGTCTCAAAAATAAATAAACGTTAAAAAAAATTTTTTTTAAAGAAAAAATAAACATAGTACCTTTGTAGGGCATCTCTGGTATGTTCCTTGAGTTCATTTTGCATATTATAATTGTATCTCCTTTAAAAAACGTTATAAATTATTTTTAAGTTTTACAAAAATACTTAAAGGAGAATGGCACGAATGCCCACCACCCAGCTTGCAGTTGAAGGCATAAAGCGCTGCCCATGTGAGGTGTCCCGGCCTCAGGTCAAACACACTGGCCCAAGTTTCCTACTTAACATGCCCATTATGGGAATTTTATTTTATATTTCACGATACTTTTTTTAAATAAAAGAAAGATTTCAATACACCAGTTATTTCTCAGTAAGGCTGGAAAACGTTCACAAAGGAAAGAAAGAAAAGAAAGAAGGCAAGAAAACACTATGTAGCAAGGAGACGAGCTCTGGATTCAGGGTCCAGGCGCCACCCTGGCCCCTTCATGCGCCTGACCCAGCAGACACCTGCTTTAGACCCTCTGTTGCCTTATGTGAAATCTCAGGCACTCAATTTGTCCTTTAAGGAAACATGACTGGGCTAATCATAAAAGACAATGGCGGGATTGTATCGCTGTTGTCCTTACTCTTCTGTGAAGTGTGGGCTGTGTGCCAGACACTCCGCTGGGAGCGTGGCTGGTGGTGGTTCGTGCCCTTGGGTGGTGGGGCCTTGATGGGATTCGGGAACTTTCCCGAGGTGAGCGTACAGCTCACTGACTCCAGAACCTCCTGCCCAAAGCAAGACGTCCTCGCACATGAGGTGGATCCCATCGGTGGGGACTCGGCCACCTCCCCTGGACGACGTGCCGTGCTGCGGGGTTTTTTTATTTTTCTGTACAGGAATATTGGATATGGTGTCTCATCAACTGATGTCACCTGGCGTGCCAGGCCGAACGAGACTTGGCCGGTCAGTGCACCCTCCCCACCCCTGCCCCGCCTGTAGGAAGGGCCAGTCAAGTCTTACAGACCGTTTTGTGAGTTTATGACAGAGGGAGCAGTTTAAGGGCCTAGAAACAAACACAGAATTCACAGAACTCCTTCGGAAGTGGAGCCTGAGGGGCGCCTGGGTGGCTCTGGCAGTTAAGCCTCTGACTCTTGATTTTGGCTCAGGTCACGATCTCACAGTTCGTGGGATCGAGCCCCACGTTGGGCTATGTGCTGATGGTGCAGAACCTGCTTGGGATTCTCTCTCTCTCCCTCTGGCTGCCCCTCCTGCATTTACGC
Source organism: Panthera leo (assembly GCF_018350215.1). Lineage (NCBI taxonomy): Eukaryota > Metazoa > Chordata > Mammalia > Carnivora > Felidae > Panthera > Panthera leo. The sequence continues at coordinate 3,036,031 of NC_056694.1, forward strand.
TCTCATGCGCTGTCTCTCAAAATAAATAAACTTAAAAAAATTTTTTTTTTTTTTGAAAAGGAAGTGGGGCACGAGAGGGGCATCAGTGTCTGTAAAGAGCAGCGGGAGGAGCACAGGCTGCGCTCGTGGAAATTCTTCCCTGGGGGCAGCTAGTTGTTAAATGTCTGTCTTTCAGCTGCATCCTCTCCTTTCTGGTTTCTGCAAGGAAAAGTGAAATCACAGTAAATTGAAAAGCGACACTGATGTGTTACAACCCATCACAGTAGACTGAGAGCTGAGTCCTGACGTGAAATGTCCCTTTCTGAGGTGTCACCTCTAGGAAGTGGCAGGTGTCCTCCCCATGCCACCTGGCTCCACGATAAAGTCACAGCGTGGGTTTGTACCCATTTGAATTTTTCCTCGAGTCAAGTAGTAACATCTGTGGAATTGACTGGTTACATTCCGCATAATATCAGAGAGACAATGAATCTAGCTGTAGCTCTCATAAAACGTGTTTCTGCGAAGGTAATGACTCATGATCGGACGCACGCACAGACAGCACGAGAGTGCGAGGAAATAGAATTCATAACCTTTGGCTTTAGAACTCACGGACTGCTCTGCAGGCCCAGGCAGCTGGCTGGGGCCGGCAACGCGGAACCGTGTGCTTTGTGCGGCCTTTCTTTCCCTCTCTGGGTTCTTACAGTCCTACCTTCTGTTTCCTGGGACATTTTAGGAAGAAAAATGAGTAAAGGGATAGAAAATAGTTCTGCAGTTAATCAGTATAGGCTAACAAAGGGAAGGTGAATGAGATCTTTAAGTATGAGCGAGTGGGATGCCCGATGGAAGACCAGATAAAAATGAATGAGGCTCAAATAGACAAAGGGTACTTTGGCTGTGAACAAGCATTTCTTACTCAAGAAGATACTGGAAGGTAGAAGTGGGTCTCAGAGCGAGACTTTGAGGCTACTTTCCTGTTTGCAAGTCGGTGTCCTTCGCCGGAAGCAGACCTCCCTGAAGCCGGATACAACTTTGTGCCTCCTGCCCAACTCAGTGCCGGCTCCATTCATCTTGGGCCCCCCTCTCTCTTACACCTGACACCCAGCCCAGAGCACCCCCGTTGGCCCCACCCGCACAGACTCCCAGGATGCAACGGTCCCTCACCGTCTCCCCGTGGCCCCTTGGGTCCTAGCACTGGACTGCGCTGTGTGCCTCTGGATTGGACAGCCAGTAGTGGCCCTCCTTGTTTTTGTTTGCTTTCCTGTGGTAATTCACAGTGCTGAGCAGTTTTCAAACGCACAGTATTCATTTTTAACTGTTTAGTGAATTTTGTACTTGTTTTCTACATTTTTACCAGTTTGCCTTTCAATTTTCTTGTTTTTATTTAAGATAAGCTAAAATTACAAATGTTTATGTAGTCAGGTTTATTAATCTCTTGTAATTTAAATGTTATGTAATTTTTACATTCAGAAAACTACACTGAAACTTTCAGCAATTAGTAAATTTTTGTTTTATAATGTTTAATTCTTAAAATTTAATATTTTCAAACACGTGCACATTATAATTTTAAATGTGCAGAAATATGCTCATGTATGTGTTTTTCTGTTCATCTTTTCGCCCTTTCCTTGCTGCTTCCTTTGTCTCTTTTCGTCCGGTCCGTGTTGGTAGCCTAAACTGTATCTTCTTTTTCTTTGCATAGTCCTATAGTCCCGTGATATGCACGCACACACACAAAGACACAGCCACACAGTTTTTATTGCCAGCCGCCATTTGTAAAAATGGGATCCCATTTTATATGCTTTTCTATGTCTTTCCCTTCCTTTTCCTTCTCAACGGTACATACAGAACGGTCATTGAACTCGAGTTTCTACAGTTCAGTCTTCTAAACGGTTGTGGGATATGTGCAACATCTTCATTTATAAAGTCTCTTTCCATTATTTCTTTTCCACTGGGAAATCGCACTGGAGTTTCATGTTGCTGTGTGGTGTGAGGTAAGGATCTAATTCCTTCTCTCTCCTGAGTGGCTGGCTAGCATTTCCCTGATGTTTTGTTGGATTCTCTCTTCCCATTCTGTTGACCTCCAGCTCTTCCTTTTCTGCCTGTTATTTGTGTGTGTATCATGGTCTGCCTGGAGGCTCTCTACTCTGTACAGATGTCCCCTTTTTGTTGTTTTCTTTGCTTTCATTTTCAAACACCTTTTTATTTTTGAATAATTGTAGAATGATAGCCAAGAGCCATAAGAGAGTTCGAAGTCTGCTTCACCCAGCTTCCCTTAACATCAACATCTTACATAACTATTGTGTATTTATCAAAACTAAGAAATTAACTTTGGTACAATGCTGTTAACTATGTTAGAGACTTTGTTCAGATTGTCCTAGTTTTTCTCCTCATGCCCTTTCCCCGGCCGAGGTTCCAATCCAGACCCCATGTGGCATTCCGTCCTCATGTCTCTGGTCTCCCTCAACCCATGACCCTTTTCTGTCTTTTCTTATCTTGTGTGACCTTCACAGTCTTGATGAGGAGCACTGGCTAGTTGTTTTATAAAATGTCCCACAATTTGGGCTCGTCTGGAGTTTTCTCATGTTGGGGCTGTGTTGTAGAAAAGGAGGAAGCATCCCAGAGGGTGAACTCCTTACTCATCAGATTGGGGCCTGTGACACTGGCCCCGGTGACAGCTGCAGATGTCAGCCGTGTCACTTGGTCCAGGTGCTATCAGCTGGGTGCGTCCCCTGCAAAGTCACTGCTTCTTCCCCACGTTGTGTTCTCAGTCCAGCCACACGCAAGCCCCACCCACCGGAGAGAATTTGTGGACATAATTTAAACCGCCACAAACAATAAATACTTTGGGGTAGATCCTTTGAGGTCCTACAAATATCCTGTTTTTCTGAAAATTCTGCTTGCTCATTCTGCCATTCATCAGTGGCTCTTGTCTGCGCCAACTATTTCTGTGAACTTCTTGCAGTGGCTGTTATACTTTTCCCATTCTTTCTATATTTATTAATCCAGATTCTCCTGTCAGGAGAATATGTCCTTCCTCCTTCGATCATCTACCATTCGATCATTATTTATGGTAGTATGGATTTATGTCATTCTCTATCTGATAGGAGCTTTATTCTTCCTTTAAACAACAATTTTGCGTCTTTTATTCATTCCTCTTATAAACTTCAAAAATATTTATTTTCCACTTTCAGAAAGTTCACCTGGAGTGTTTTTTAAAATTTTATTAAACTTTTCAACTGAATCTAGAAAGACATTTTATCTTTATGATCCAGTAATTGTCTTGTCTGGAAGCACGGCATGTCTGTCCACTTCCCCCCTTACTCTCTTGAGACCTCTTCTGGCTTCTCCAGGTGGAAGGCACAGGACTGTGTTCGATACCATGTGTTCTAGAATGACAGCTGAGACTCCGTAACTTCTCTCTGCCCTTGCCTGGATTTCCTTGTTCTTGAGCACGGCGAATTTGGAGCTTTCTGCTCTTGGCATCTATTTAGAAATTACCTTACTGACTAAATTGCTATGTCATGACTGCTTGGTTCATGTTTTTTTCCCAACTTCTACACTTTTCTTTTCCTTTTTCGGGTGAAGCTTTGGTTCATTGTCTCTGAGATGGAACAATACGCCTTTCCCAAAATGACGTAGCTAGTAAGGTTTTTACACAGGCTTCATTTGAACCTTCAAGTACGTACAGTAAAAACGGGATATTTTTTGGCTAGATTCCAGCAGGGGTGTGGATTTAGTACTCGATCCGCAACCTTTTATGAGCAGCTTTCAGGACAGTAGGTCCTGAGAAGGGAAGAGAGCAATTCTATTTTCTTATTTTAAAAAAAAATCTTGTCCTATCATCTGTTAGTCAGCTTGGCCTTTGAGTAATGGTATATGCATATCTTTATTCTTGTTCTTCATTGGTTAAAGTGTCCAGGTACGTTGATGTGCTCCTAACTAGTACTTCTCTTTTTGCAAAGTAAACTGCTCTTCACAGTGCTGTCACATACCAGATAATTCATAAAGTACCACAGTATTCAGAGTTACTAGCATCACTCCTACACAGCTTATTCCTGCATCAAAAGAGGAAAGTCCTTTGTGTCCTCTGAGATATCTTACCGCCCGCAGAGGCGTTCTAGAAGCCCAGGTGTACCAGAAGGCTGGCCTCGCTTTTTCTTGGCTCAGCACATTTGTCCTCATCTCGAGTCTGGGTTCTGGGTGACTAACTCCCTTCAACTTTCTCTTCGTATCAGCCCCTTTGTTCCTCCTACCATAACCGAAATGTCCCAAACTCAGGTGTTTGTACAGTCAAATGTAGTTTTTAGCAAATTTCTTTATTTTACTAGTATATTCCACAGCACAGTTGAACTAGCTATACTAAGCAGATAGTTTTTGAGCAAAGGAAGACAGAGATGCTTTTTCATTTAGGAGGCATTAGTGTGTAATTAGCTGTTGCATATGTTGCAGGGTTTAATTAATAGCCAAAAATAATATTTTATCACCGTAACTTTTTTTCTCTGTGGTAGCTTTAATGAAAACTTCTCTAATATGTCTCTACCTTTCTTTGGAGCACAGTGCATGTAATTTATGCTCTTTTCAATATCATTGCAAGGTTATAATTAAAAGCATAAATTCCTGTTTCATGACCCTGAGAGTCTACCGAATTGTTCAATCCCTTTTTTATCTTAGATTTACCGACTGGCCTCAGCTATGCATTTTGCATTCTTGTAACTACATTTGTGTACCTTATTTATGCCCATTGTTGATTGTCACCGTGCTGTCAGTATCCCTGTCTCCTTCATTCTCCCTCCTCAGCCCAGACTGTCTTCAAGCTTGACCAAAGCAGGAAGTGGACTTCCTGTTGATAAGATCTGGAAGGTTCTGGATGATGTAGCTGCTCCCACCTCCTTGGCTTCACGGACCCCCTGTATCACACCACGCCTGTCCCACCTCAGGGCCTTTTGCACCTGGTGCTCTCTGTCTGGATCCTCTAACCTTGGTTTCATGTGGCACGTCCTGTTTTACAGTTCGGTTCCCAAACACCAGCATTTGTCTCTCCTAGTAAACTGGCAAGAACCCTGGACTCTGGAGTGCTCTAGGAGGGTAGAACAGCTTGTTGGTTTTAATTCCCCACCGTTCTGTCCCATGGAATGAGTTCGGAGTGTTCCTTCTGCTTTTCTCTGGCATCAGTTTGGGTTTTTTTTTTTTTTTTGGTTTTATTTTTGCTTAATTTTTATTATGAAATAATTACATATTCATAGAAAGTTGTAAGAATTGTATCTTTCCTCAGAGAGTCACCACGTATCCTTTAGCCAGTGGCCATATTTTACATAACTGCCGTGCACTTTTCAAAACCAGGAGATGGGCACTGGTACCGCGTGTGTGTCTAGTTCTGTGCTGTGTTATTACGTGTGTACGTTGTGTATCCAGCACTGCCGTCAGGACACAGAACCGCCCTGCAACCTCAGAGATCTCCCGAGTGGTTGCACCCACTTCTCTCCCTTACAGCATCCTTACCAGCAACCACTAACCTGTTTTCCATTTCCATAAGTTTGTCATTTCAAGAATGACGATATACGTGGAGTCCTACAGCATGTGATCTTTTGAGATGGGCTTTCTTCACTCAGTAGTGAGGTAGCGCCCTAGAGGTCCATCCGAGCTGTGCGTATCAACAGGTAGCTCCTTTTCACTGCCGGTGTCGTGTTCCGCAGTATGGCGGCAGCAAACTTTGTTCAACTCTTCGCCCGTTGAGGGACATTGGAGTTGCTTCGCGATTTGGACTCTTCCAAATAAAGCTGCTGTGAACGTTTGTGTGTAGGCTTTGGTGTGGATGTGAGTTTTTCTTTTATGTGAGGTAAATGTCCAGGAGTGCAATTGCTGGGTCAAATGGTAAGTATATGTTTAAATTTTTAAAGAAACTGCCAGTTTTCCAGTGTGGCTCTAACATTTCATATTCTCACCAGCGATGAATGAAAGCTGCAGGTTCTCCGTGTCACCATTTTTATTTTTGCTGTTTTAATAAGTGTGTACTCGGAGCTCATCATGGTCTTAATTTGCATTTCCTTCACGGCTAGTGATGTTGAGCATCTTTTCATGGGCTCCTCTGCCATCCGTATATCCTTCCCAGTGACATGCCTCTCAAGTCCTTTGCCTGTTTCCTAATTGGGTTTGTTTTTTTTTTTTTTCACTGTTGACTTTTGAGAGTTCTTTCTGTATTCTAGATATGTGTCCTTATGTCAGTCCTGAATATTGGTTTACAGGTATTTTCTCCCCATCTGTAGCATGCCTTTATCTTTACAGGGTTTTTCACAGAAGTTTTTATTTTGTTCATCTTGTTTATTGATTTTTTTTTTCATTTATGGGTTACGCTTTCACTGTCCTGTCTGAGGACTCCGCACCAAGCTCTAGGTCCCAAAGGGGTTGTCTTGTGTTTCTTCCAGAAATTGTATAGTTTTGCCTTTCACATAGAAATCTTGAATCTATTATGAGTTAATTTTCATTTAAGGTGTATAAGGCTTAGGTCCAGGATAATTTTTTTCCCTGTGAGTGTCCATTCGCTTTCACACCTTTGTTGAAAAGGCTTTTCTTCCTCCGTTGAATTGTGTCGTCACCGTGGTCAAAAATCCGTTGGATGTTTTCCCATGGGTGTTTCTAGGTTCTGTATTCTGTTCCATTGATCTTCGTGTCTGTTTATCTACCAATATCATACTGTTTTATGAATCTTAGAAAAATCTCCCCTGCATCTACAAAAACGTGTCTGGGATTTTGATAGGTATCATGTTAAATTTATTTACCTGTTTGGAAAAAAATGATACCTTTATTATTTTTCAATCTATGAAATTGATATGGCTTTCCATTTATTCAGAGCTTCGGTCTCTCTCTCCAGTGATTTTGTACTTTTTCACATAGAAGTCCTAGTCATACTTTCCAGATACTCACATAAGTATAATTTTCCCATTTGTTGAGCAATCGCGAATGATATTATGTTTTCAATTTTTGTCTTCACATGTTCATTGCCATTACATGGAAATACAATTGGTTTTTGTGTGCTTATCTTGTACCCTGAAACCTTCCTTTCTGATTTGTATGCCTTATTATGCCGAAATCACGCCCTTTCAGGGTCCTGGAAAATTCCTCTGTTGAATCCTGAGCCCTTTCGATGTGACCTAGGCTTTGATCATTTCCAGCCTATGTGATACATGATATTCAAGGCTCATCTTGTACATTCCCTGGCAGAGACCACATTCTGGCATCAGAAATTGGAAACATCACTTTTAACTACTGTGAGAGACTGCCTGACTTCACAGTTCTCTGCTGGAATGTGGCCACTGATTAAACCTCTTGGTACTCCCTTATTTATCAGAGAAGTTCCCAGGAGGGGTTCAATAATTAATTACCAGATGAGGGAATGAATGAATGAGTGAATGAATGAATGAAAGAAATACATCTTGAGCTAGTCTCTGATGATGGCAAAACAAAAAATATAATATGGCCCATCCAAGAAAGAAGTGGTCAGAGCAATTCAGATCACTACCAGTCTTTCAAAGAATTAAACTCCTGCAAACCATAAAACTTGTCTTTCTGTCCTCCCTCACAGTGACCTCCCACAGGCCTGGCCTCTTTGCTCTCCCCCTTCCTTTCTGGATCCTTTCCAGACTTTGTGTTTCTCTCCTCGGTGTGAATTCCCAAGACCCTCCTCTCTGTCTAGACTCTGCACGCCCCCCCCCCCAAACTGCTTGATAAGGCCCCACAGGAAAGGGAGAAGAGATTGCAAATGTTCATGTTTGGAACATCACAAATGCACTCATCGCAAAGTGCACGAATGGTGACACTCAGGAAGCGCTGCGTCCCTCTGCGGTGTGTGAGTGGGACACGAGCTGTTGAATATTGACAGGCCCCAGCCCTGTGCTCAGCACGTGCACATACTTCAGACTTACCTTTTAATACACACGATGGCTCTGTGAGCTGGGTAGAGGTCTCTCATTTCTGTGATGAAGAAACGGAGCCCAAAGAACTAGTTCCTAAGGAGTTTTCTGTGGCTGCTATAACAAATTTCCACAACGTTGCTGACCGAAAACAACACAGATCTGTTTTCTTACCATTCTCGAGGTCAGAAGTCCACAGTGTGTCCGGCAGGGTTAAAATTGACGTGTGTGCAGGGCTCCATTCCTCTGGAGGGTGTGGGGAAGAATCTGTTTCTCACCTCGCCAGCTCTAGAGGCTCCCGGGCTCTGGGACTCGTGGCCCCTCGGCCACCCTCGGAGCCCGCGCTCTCTCTGGCTCTGACTCTCCTGACTGCCTGCCCTTTTGGGGACCCTTGTGATTGTTTGGACCTGCCCACATGGTCCCGCATCGTCTCCCCATCTCGGGATCCTTAATCACATCTGCAGAGTCCCTGTGCTGTGTGACATAACCTATCGACAGGCTCTGGGCGTGAGGACGAGGCCATCTTGGGGGCCATTCTGTAGCCTGGGAGCAGCTGAATGCACTGCACATGGAGGCAAAGAGTTGGGTCGCGCCTTTTCCCACTGCTCCTTGGGGGGGGTCTTGGAGGTCTTTACCTCTGGATAGCTCTGGCACAGTTGGCCGTGGTCTTTCACTGTGTTCACACCTAGCGCCTGGTTCATTTTCCTCATTTTGGGCCAGGGCGCTAGTTACACACGGCTTGTGGCAGACGGAAGATTGAGGAATGTGGCCAAGGACCGCCAGCAAACACACCCGCGCCTGATGGACAATGGTGCGCGTCTCTAAGACAAGTGGAGGCAATTCTGTTTTATGTTACTGGGCTGTGTCTGTCATGGAGATGAACTGCATGGTCATTAACCGCGGCAGGATGTGGAGACAGTTGGGAAAAGTGACTCTTACCCTTTTTTACTATTTTTATCCATTTCCCTCATTGTGTTTTCCTGGGGGGTATCTAGGCACTATGAGTGATACTACCTAAAATTTGCACGCTGTCTTTATCTCACGGGTGCATTGTCATGGTTAATAATGTTTCAATATACTTAGACTTTCCCAAAATGGTCCTCTTTAAGTAATTTACAGCCATATTTTGGGCATATCACCATTTACCCTCGCAAATCTGAGTTGCCTGCCTATTTTCTCATTTTAGACCCATCCTAATGTCCAAATCAAATGGTTTTATAAAGCTTTTCCTGGGCAAGTCCAAAGTGGGTAGTTCTTGAGAAAAAAGATTGTCTGTCTCCAAAGGAAATGATCACTAATCTTCATAGCCGACCCCAAGCCTCTGATTTCTGCCTCTTGTTAGTAGGAACAACAGTTGGACCTAGTAGGGAAGAGAATTCTTACCAGAATTCTCAGGGAGGCCCGGCTTTGCTGTTCTGCCCCGACCCTCAGAGGGACCCTCACCTCTAGCTTCTCTACCTCAGAGGCACGGGGCTCCTCTGTCAAGATCTGGCATATTGTGGAGCACTTGTCCTCCTGGTCGATGTCCACCCATGGGACTTTGTCAAACCCAAGTGCATCACCAGCTCCGTGGCCACCGCCGCATGCTGGGCACTGTCTTAGCTGCTGAGGAGCCAGACATGGGTCCTAGAGAAGTGGGGGAGAGAGAGAGACAGAGATAGCACAGGGAGGGAGAGACAGAGACAGCACAGGGAGGGAGAGGCTTACCCCCGGGGCCTCAACCCTGCTGAATGCCAGGACGAAGGTTTGTGTCAAATACTGTTCCTGGCCTCTTTCCTAACTGGGTCAAGGGAGACTCAGGTGAGGGAACTTTCGGGAATTTGTCTGGGGTGGGGTGGAGGGGACTGGATGAGAGTCTCGATTCTTCAGCTTTCCTCGGGAAAGTCACTTCATCTCTTCGACCTCTGTTTGCTGTCTGTAGAATGGGGAGGAGAATTTAGCTCAGCGTTTTTGAGTCTGGGGCATAGGCCAGGCGTTGGGCCAGTCGCTTTTTCTGTTACCCCATTTGTTTCTCACCCCAGCCTGTGCTACCCCCCACTGACAGACCAGCAGCCTGCTTTGTGTCCGTAGCCTGGGGGGGCCAGTGATGCGTGCCAGGGTGCTGAGCACGATGCCAGGCCCATTGAACATGCTCAGAAAAGTCTGGATCTTCTCATTCTGTGAGGAGCGCAGAGCACCTTTGCGGAGGATGGTCGAAAGGGGCTTACTGCTCCTTCCGCACACCTGCAAGCAGCCCCAGCTGGTGGGACGACTGGGGGTGGCCAGGGAGGTCCGTCCTCAGGGAGACCCCTCCAAACGAACAGGTTCACCACCGCTGAAATGGAACTCAGAGGAGTCCGTCCAAACTCAGGGGAAAACCCCTCCGGCTGTCTCCTAGCCGGCAGCTGTGCCGGGTTCCCCAGCGCGGGGTCGGGGGCAGTAATACGAGGCCGCCCGGGCCCAGCTCAGCCCATGAGGGGCAGCAGCTCTCCCCGGAGAGATTTTCATGTCACGGTAGCAAGGGAGGTGGTAATGGTTCCTGAGGGTTTAGTTCAGCAGCCCGGGGTTTAAGTACCTCCCAGCTTTGTGCATAAGTCTGTTTCTCTCTGTGGACTGACTGTTTCCCGCGTTTGTTTGCCAGGCTGTGTGCGTAAGCGCCTTCTGTTTACATGCATATGCCATGGCCCCTACTCGTGGTTTCCAGAAGGAAAGTCGTTAAGAGAAAGTTGGCTATTCTTCTGGATTTATTTCCATCTTCCTGGCTGACAGTTCTGTCCTTGCGCACGAAGATCTCGCCCTGTAGTCTGGGGAGCTCGCGTTTTCCAGGAGCGCGGCACCGCTGAGGACCAGCTGTAGTCCTTGAGGCCACCTGTGCTCTGAGGGCACAGCTTTGTCCCTTAGTCATCAAACAGACTTTAACAAAGAGTGGAACCTTTTTGTGATAATTACGTTTCTCTAGGAGGAGTGATGGTGGCTGACTTGCTGGGGAGAGCATCCCCAGGAGCCGTGTCCCCGGGGGTCCGCGTCCCCGGGGGTCCGCCAGCGGCCCCGCCTACCTTTCCCTCTTCATGGCAGCTGCTCCTTGTGATTGATCCCGCCAGGAGGACCCACCCCGCCACGGGCGCCGCCCCCGTGGAGCCAGGGTCAGGTGCTCTCTGCCCAGTGCCCCTTCTGCAGAAGGAAGAAAGTCTCCCTGTGCTCTATTCTGAAGAAAAGGAGATGCGGAGAGAAACTGACTTGTCTGATGCTTGAATCGCCAGCCTCAGCCTCCGGACCCACCCTACTAGGTGGGAGTGGCTGGGTCCGCCCCACGTGCTCACTGCTCTGGGAGGGACTGATTGTCACAGAGGTCACATAAGGGCACACACCTGCTCTGCGTCAGTCACTTGGCCATGGCAGTGCCCGTTGACTTTGGGGCTGACCGAGGTCTTGTTTTTATTATGCCATATATAAGATAAAGTGAACTTACATCACGGGCGTCTTCGTGGTTCATTCAGTTGAGCATCCGACTTCGGCTCAGTCATGATCTCACCGTTCACGGGTTTGAGCCCCGCGTCGGGCTCTGTGCTGACAGCTCGGAGCCTGGAGCCTGCTTCAGATTCTGTGTCTCCCCCCTCTCTGCCCCTCCCCTGCCCACACTCTGTCTCTCTCTCTCTCTCTCTCTCTCTCTCTCTCTCTCTCTCTCTCTCAAAAATAAACATTTGAAAAAACTAAAGTGAACTCATTTCAGACTTGTCCACTGATGTGGAGGATCTCAGGAGACCCCCCTCTGGGGAGACTTCCCCTGGTGCCTGCCTGGGTTTTAGCCATCTTTCTGGAATCCTTGTTGATGGTTTCTGGTTTGAGTAGATTTTATGTCTGGGTAAGTTCTCCTCTTTGGGGACCTCAAGACTACATGTTCTTGGTTTTTTTTTTTTCTTGTTTTAATTTTTTGGTTGTTTGTTTTAGTGGGGGGAGGGGAGAAGTGTGCCTGGAAATGTTTATGCCTAAACTTCAGCACTCTAAAGAGTGCTTCCTCTCCTCATCCAACTCCTCTCTTTTGCATATGACCACACCAGAAATTGCTCCTGGTCACTTCCTTGTGCCTAGAGCTAGAACAATTAGTTAAAATAACAAAAGGCCCTGGATCAAGTATAAATTCACTAAAATGCTTTTTTAAAGTAGCTAGAAGTAAGAATAAAAAGTAAAATGAAATGAATGAACTAAAAAAATAAATAAGTAAATAAATCAACGCAGCTAGAAAATTTAAGAAGAGCTGCTGTAAATAGATGTATTTCTCCTGGGCAAAAACCCCTGATGAAATACACCCTCCAGGAATTGTATCAAGTTGCCCTGTAATTTTTCCCTCTCTCTTCCGTCTCTGCTGATATGTGGCATCTTTCCAAGAGGAGGAGGATCGATTCTGTTTACGACACGTCAACATGTGTCGAGAGGAGGCCAGGAATTTTCTGGCATTAAGGTCTTGTACAGTGGGTGTTGCTGCTGGGGCAGTTGATGGATGGAAAGGCCTGGAAATGAGGTTTCCTAGGCCCGCCTGCTGCCGCGTTGGTCCAGCTCCTGCGCGGATGGCTTTAGGTAGTAGCAGCTCTGCATCATTTTATGACGTGAATCTGGTAATTCAGCGACTCGGCCGTGTTTGTATCGCAGTCTGTTAACCAGAATGCTACCAAGTATTTGATATTTCACCCTGGAAGGAGGACATTTGACTGCATTTAGTATTTTACTACCTACACACCGCGCCTGATAGACTGAGGAGCCAGATTCAGGTTCAGCAAACACCGAGTGAGGACGCCGTGTCAGGCTCATTCATGTCGTTGCCTGATTGGTACTTCACGAAGGTCCTTTTGATGGGAGTATGGTCACTCCTGTTGCACAGATGGAAAAACCAAGTAGTGAGCCTGAGGGAACAAATCAGAGCCAGACCTGATTTTGGGCCTGTCCATCCACATGGGCCACACTTGCCTGGTCATTTCGAGGACCTTTCTGCATGTACACAGAGTATTGTGATTACTTCAGCCTGGGTTTATCCATGGAGTTCCTGCCTATCATCTGCCGTGATCTCGTACTGGCGGACAGAGGGGGTGTCTTCTCTGGAGACCGTTGGAGATTTTACCTTGAAGGCAGGCCGTGTTTAATCTCGGGCCGCCAGGAGCTGCTCTTGGAGAAGGTGAAGAAGCTCTGAGCTCTGGTGTCCTTTCTGCTCTCATTCAGAGACAGACATTGTGCCCAGGAGGGTGTCCTCTCCGCTTCTCTTTATGGCACCCGGAAGTTTCTCTGCCACGGCTGGGCCTACTGACCGGGATGCTCACCCCGTACTCGTGCTGCTGGCAAGCAGTCTGCAAAGCCGCAGGCCAGGCCCACGGGTTGGGAGAAATTCGGACGCATTGTCCTTTGGGACATGTGCTGTCTCACAGGAGCCCTGGGCCAGAGCTTTGGGTCGAAGGCCAGACACGTGGGTAGGAAACCGGTCCTTCCTTCCATGTCACCTCCAGGGGCAGCCCCCCTGTTCCTGAGATGTTACATATGTTTTGGGCTAGAGGACCTGGCCTGTCTTTCTAATGTGACATCTGCATTTTACTTCTTAAGGAGCTGTCACCAGGAAGATAGATGTTAGATCTCCACGTTTTCTGGTGGCTTGGCTGACTCTTTGGCTCCTCCTCCTTTAACATTCTATACAGTACGCATTGGGGACTTCATACGGCTGCCATTTTCTTCTTCTGTCTTTTGGATGTGTTCTTCCCTCCTTGTGTTCAGGGACCGTATTCCCTGGTTACCTTCCTTGGACAGTGTCGTTCACACAGCAGTCACTCCATACGAACTCATGGGGTGATTGGATTATCTCTTTCCTGGCCTGGGTTCTGGCACCAAGATGGAGTTGAAAGCTTAAGCATGAAGAGAGAAAAATGAATACCTGTATGTTTTCTTCTTGTTATTCATTCAACATGTATATGTTGATTACATCCTTTCAGTCAGGCTCTGTGCTTAAATACTGGGGGACAAGTGTGCATAAGGCAGAACATGTGAGTGTTGAATATACCTCACATCCAAACAGTTCTAAGGTGGTAATCATCTCAGACATCCTATCCCGTAATGTACTCCCACTTGTATCTGTAATTAAGAGTGGACACTTCATATAGAATAGAAGAATTACGTTGAAGACTTTACCTCTATAAATTTACCTCTATTTCCCCATATACTTGCCCTTATGAAACTACCTGTACATGCTATAGAAAAGAGTCCCTCTGTGGACTAAATTGAAATGTTTGGCAAGGCGTGGACCACAGTGGTAACTAAGCTGGTGGAAAGTTGGCCCAACCCCTCCCTGTCTCTTTCTTCCATCTCTCGTGGTCTTTCTCCTACCACAGAAGGACAGTGTGTGTGTTACCGGACAGCCACCCCTCTCACATTTGATGGCTGTGTTCCCGGTACAATGGTGCTGAATTGCCATCCCAAGTACCCGGTGTTTCCCGCCATCTATCCTGAGTATTCTTGTCTTCTCAGCTCACCTCGTCCTTTCTGTTGGTTTGAAATTCTAAGAAACAGGCCTCCCACATTCTTCACTTGCTTTCAAAATGTTCTTCCTGCACCCACCGCAAACGGTCAGCAGCACGTGTTTACTTTGTGGCTAAATACACATGATGTTCCGGTGCCTTAACGTTTATTGAATATCCAGAGACTCATTATTGCCAAAACTACTCGAAAGCAATCTTAGGTCTTATAACTATACCAGTAATGGGAGTACATTAATTTTGAAGTTGTCTGCCTTGGAGTAGCTGTGAGGCTGTAAGGCTTGAGATGCAGGCTATACTCAGAACAATAAGCCTTAAACCTTTCCATTCAAAACTTAATTGTTTAATTAACATGGAGAACATTTTAGATGTTTGTGTTTTTAAGGACCTAAAAATAATGTCCTTCATTTTCTTGTGCTCTAAAGTTTTTAAAAAAATGTACTTGAATATCAATACAAACTTAATCAAATGCTGCCTTACCATTTGTGATAGTAAAACCACAAACCCAAGTTATACTTTTATGTTTTATGGGCACAGTTCTTATTTTACTGAACCCTTCACTGAATTTTTATCATAATGTATAAATCAATGTATGTATTACCATCCAGTTTGTGTGAACGGTGTCAAGGATCAAAAAACTTACTGATAATCGAAGACCGTTTATCTTTTTTTGAAAGCCCAAGGATGGGTTGCATTGAAAGTTTTGAGGCACATCATGGAGATTTTTTTGGATGTCCCCCGGGACTGCCACTTTGGGCCCACAGCCACTCTTAGGGGAAAGTTAATAAAGTGTTTCCTATTACTTCCTGTAGTTTGTAAAAACACTGAATCTAGGGGGCTCAGTCCAGTAAGCGTCTGAGTCCTAATTTCGGCTCAGGTCACGACCTCGTGGTTCGTGAGTTCAAGCCCCGCATCCAGCTCTGTGCTGACAGTGCAGAGCCTGCTTGGGATTCTCTGTCTCCCTCTCTCTCTCCACCCCTCCCCTGCTTGCTCTCTCTCAAAACTACATAAACATTTTTTAATTAAGTTAAATTTTAAAAAGGAACACTGAATCTGAGCTCCTTGGGATATGGGCAGTGTGCACTTGGTTCAGCTTCGTATCTCCTCCACTCCGAGTTAGGCCTGGGGACTCCAGGCTGACTGAACAGTGGACACAGTTACTTACGTCTCTTCCTGTGGCAGTCCGTGCGAACATCTGCCCTTCCATTCCTGCAGCTCCAAGGTGAGGTGCATGCTGGGCTGTTTTCTTCCACCGCCAAGGGCACTTCTGTAATTAATGTATCTGTGCCACAGGTTGGAAAGCAGGTGTTCTTTATGGCGTCCAGAATGTGACGTCCTCGGACGTTGGCAGGTGTGGCGGGAAACTCACTTGTAGCTGTGCCCCCTGGTTGGCTCCCCACCCCCACCCCACACATCACATGCATAAGCCCTTGGGTCTAGGCGCCCAGGGGCGTTTTTCCCTCACAGGGGATTCTGATCAGTGCTGGCGGTCAGAGACCCCAAGGAACTCTCTGAGGTTTTAACTTTCCCGAAATAGAGAATTCTTATTTTGCTTACTGCCTCAAGAAAGTATTGGGAGAATCAAGTGCAGAGTCAAAGGCACTTGGAACGTTCCCTTTAAAATGAGCTCTCTTGTGAATCACAGCATCTCCTCCTTAGGGCAGCCCCACGACGAAGGACAGCTGATAGGTTTCTCTCTGAAAACTCCCTGTGCTTATAGTCAGTAGCAGGTGACCCTTTAACTTGTCCTTCATGAGTCTGACACTCTGGTTTCCCAAGCTGTGGTGCATTTTACCCATACTGGATTACGTTTTTAAGTTAGTGTATTCCTATCTTTATCACTATCCCAAAGAATTAGAATTACAAGATTTCATTTTGAAATGTAGAATTAAAATGGGGAAGACTAAGGAAATCGTTTTATGTAAAACCATACATACGTTTATTTTAATAAAGTTAAAATAAAGGAAGAATCTCTCTGGCTTAATACTATAATTTTCCTGCAGAGTCAATGTAAGTTTTAAATTAGTACTTCGGAATTATGTGATAAAAAAGCCACGTAGTCCGTATTATGGGCAAAGTATTCAGTGCGTGCCCTCGCGTTCATTTTGAAAGCTGTTCTTCTGTAACAAAAGTGATTTATCCTGGAAAAATTGGAAAAATATTTTAAAACACAGAAGTCGAAAGAAAATAAGTTATAATCGTACCACTCAACAGGAACTATTAACATTTTGTGCACCGAGAATGCCTTCTTCTCTTTTTGAACTCTAAAGGGACGCTACTGTATATGCTGTCTCTGGATTCATGTGACTTCTGGTAACAGAAACCCCAACTTACACAAGTTCGGACATGAACGAAGTACCTCATTCCCCGAAATAGCAAGCCCAGAGACGGGATGGGCTGCGGGATGTGGTTCATTGACTGGGGCAGCGGGCAAGGTGCAAGACCCCAGTTCTTTCTTTTTTCTCTCTCCTGCTGCCGACGTCATAAGCGTCACACTAAGGTGGCTGTCTTCGTGGTCACCCCATTGCCGCTGTGAACATCCGGACAACACGCTTCCTTGCTCGCATCTAGTGGCGGGAGAAAAGCCCTGGTGCCCAGCCCTGGAAACCCTGTCCTTCCACCTGGTGAGAGGGGCCTAGAGGCAGCTGCCCCAGAGCAGGGACGGTCACCACATACATGCCAAAGCCACCTGGTTCAAGCCCGGTCTCCTTTGTCAGTCACTGGCAAGAGGGGTCGGATTACGATGATCGGCTTAGACTAGTTGGGGTCAATTCTGCAAACCACTTTGCTAGTGTAAAATGCTGGAGATGTGGAATCAGTGGTGGAAGTCAGCCCCCACCTCAGTAACCAGACGTTTTCCCAGAATATTTCACGGACACATGTAAGAGTCCTGTTGAAGGATCACTTAGCATACTTCCTCATCATTGCCTTCGGGTTGTTGACCAATTTGCTCTGACTCTCAAAGTTCTGTCCCTCCTCCTGCTCTTATCTACGCACCGCCTTTCCTCTGCATTGCCACGGTGGCTGCCTGCAGCTCAGGACAGCACATTTCCTCCTGGCCTCCAGGAGGGGCGAGAGCTCCCCGCCAAGCAAGCTCCGCCTCCTTCAGCCGCTGGGCAACTCGGGTCCCGGACCAGCCCCTGACGGTCTTGAGCGTGGCACCGGTACCCGTACTGGCCTCCGATGACCAAGAGACACGCCTGGTGCTGCGAATGGGCCGATTTGCCTGCATGTGTGGTGCCCCACACAAGGTGTGGGCTCAGCAGAATCAAGGTCTGTTGGGGAAGAAGAATGAACGTGTGCTACCTGCTCCACTGTCCTTAAGAATTGCTCTTTTCAGAGGCGCCTGGGTGGCTCAGTCGTTTAAGCGTCTGACTTCGGCCCAGGTCATGATCTCACGGTTCATGGGTTTGGGCCCCGCGTCGGGCTCTGTGCTGACAGCTCGGAGCCTGGAGCCTGCTTCGGATTCTGTGTCCCCGTGTCTCTTTTGCCGCTCCCCCACTCACACTGTCTCTCTCTCAAAAATAAACATTTAAAAAAAATTTTTAAATTTTCTCTTTTCGCCACCATTATAACAATTATCTGAATTATCTGAAATTAAGATAACTGTCTTTAGATAGTTTAATTTTCATTAAAAAAATCAGTTTCTTCGTTAGACATGCTCTGTTCAGAAAGAGTTGGAGAGGAAGAAAGAATAAAGTACTCATTAATCTAATGTTCTCCAAAGCTTTGGCATTTTTGCGGTGTCTTTTTTGGCATAGACAAGTTTTTCCTCATAAGTTTTGACTTAAAATGGTCTAGAAATTAAAAACTAGAAGAAAAAATGGGCTTAAAGATACAAATTATCATAGATGTAAACTTTAATATTTTTGTTCTTTATGTACTTTTTTATTTTTAATAGCCTTGAGACAATGTCATATATAATATAGAGAATTAATAGGCATTTTTGCAGAATAATTCTGAGAAATCATAGGCATATTTGAAATTACTATGGCAAAAATCAGATGTTAAGGAAAAAAGTTATGACATACTCAGTTTTTAAAGTTATACTATTAAGGTGTAACTTCAGGTGTAATAAATATTCATGTTTAATTTTAGGTGCTGGTGTGACGTGCACTAAAATAAAATGGAACAATTTCTGTGGTTCTATAAAGGAATCTATAAAGGAGTCATAAATAATTATAGTAAAGCTTCTTTGAGGTATTTTTATGGGAATAAAAATTGAAAACTTGTTAATAGGGAAATTTTTGTGAGAAAGAGGTGAGTTAGTCTTAGAGACCTCAAGCTGCAATATATCGTATGGGAACCCTGAATAAGCAGTTAACTTCTCAAGATAATCTTGTATAATGTATAAAAGTTGAGAGTTTTTGAAAAAGCTTTCCAGAAGGTAGCAGGAAGGAAAAAATTATTATTATAGTAAAATTCCCCGTGACAGATCACCCAGTTTCTGTGTTTTTTCTGTTACCGGAATGGAGACCTGATCTGGATTTGGAAGGGCTACGACTGCCTAGGATTAAAATGAACAAATAGGGGCGCCTGGGTGGCCCAGGTGGTTGAGCGTCCGGCTCTTGATTTGGGCTCAGGTCATGATCCCAGGGTCGTGGGATCGAGCCCCAAGTTGAGCTTCACGTTGAGCGTAGGGCCTCCTCTGCCTCTTGCCGCTGTTTGCGTGCTTGCTCGCTTGCCCTCTCTGTGTCTCTCTAAAATAAATGGATTAATTAATCAAAATAAAATAAACAAATAAACGTATTTCCTGTAGAATGACAACTTGTGTGCAGCCGTGGGATTCACTTCAGGTCCCAAGGTGCTCCCAGCATTGGGAACTAAGAGCCCTTTGGTGCTCAGAAGGTGTCTTACTCTCAGTGGGAGGCCTCCCTTTGTATTTTGTGTTTTGTAGCAAAATCTACAAATGCTAGCAAGAGCAGAGGATACCAGGACAGCTTATTTTAATTAAAAGCTGCTTGGATTTACGGAAGTTGTGTCTTTGTTGTTCTTCGTCCTCTTCTTTTGAATAACCTGATGAGTCTGGGTGTGATCTGGTTGGCAGAGCATCTGTTCATACGTGGGAAGATCGTGTTCTCCCTCTGGTATTGTTACCTTGCTAGGTTACCTTGAACGAATAAGTTAACCTCCCTGTTCCTCAGTTTTCTCATTTCTGAAGAGAGGGTGGCTGGTCAAATGTGTCTCCCAGGTTCTTTCCTGCAGCAGAATTGGGCTCTACGGGAAGTCTCCGTGAGGAGGGGTCAGACTGTGAAATGGGTGGGGCGGGGAGATGGCTGGGGTGAAGGACGAGCAGGCCTGGCATCAGCAGTTATGAGAGAATCCAGTTGAAAGGGCCAGCACCATGCCCACTGGCGACTTTTCTTCTACCCGCCAGTTGAGAAATAGAGGTACAGAAACTCTAATGAGGTTCCTTGAGAGGCGGAGAAAACCGCAGCAAATTCATTTGCCCCCCGGTCTAGGTTTTGGCCGGTTCCGCCTTCCATCTGAGAGTGTATTTATAGTTTGTGGCCATGGTGTGATCTCACGGCCCTGCCTGAAAGAAAAAGACCAGCCCTTCTGGGATTTCTTGAACTTGTTACAAGTTCCCAGGGGAAGCTCTGAGTTTTTAACTAACCCTGGATATGTGAGTGCCTCAAAACCGAGGGTCAGTAGGGAAGCAGAGGGCTCAAAGCCTCCCTACAGGAGTGTGGACGAGGCCAGAGGAGGCTCAGCCACCGCCATGTGCCTCAGCTCGGCCTGTGTGTTTTTGTCCTTCGAGATCTTTTTAAAGCCCTGGCCACGCCTCTCTCGTTGGCCTGATAAACTAATTTGCCTTAGGAACAAGAAGCGCTGTGGAGTGGCTCTGACGCTGTCTCTTGTCTGACACAGAGCCATCACACTGGAAAATCAACTGGTGATCCTTGCAGCGACATCGGGTGATGCCAGGGTTTACTACGCGCAGGCCGTCAACGAACGCAACGGAGACAGCAAGACCAGCCCGCTCGTTCACCTGAGCGTAGCAGGTGAGTTTTGAGACGCCACATGATAATTCTGAAAGCAATAAAGTCTTGATTTAATTAATACATGTCTCACGGGCCCTTTGCAATCAATCTTCTGTCTCTAGGATGGTGGCCATGGTTCAATATTGATCCACTGTCAATAGTTGCTTTCTTTGAAGCTGTACGCGTAAAACGTGAACACAACAGGTGATGCCCACTGCGAGATCTTATTCGTTTTGGGGGTTTCAAAAATCGTTTTTAACGCGTATTGTTTTTAACAACAAATCTTGGTTTATAAGGAATTCCATCAATGAACCTTATTTGAGACTAGATTAGGCACAGGTTATGTTAATTTAATAATAAAATCCTTGAGAAAACATAAATATTGTGTTCAAATTAGCAGTGTTTCTTAATCATAATGAGCTGACCATTTTTTCTACCTGATTTAACGGAATTGTGAAGAGAACACGCACAATTACCGTTACACCTGCAGTTTATTTACAGAAATGTTAGTCTGAGGAAACTTAGTTTAAACATTTGGACTTTGAAGAGGTCTCTAGGAATTCTCCCAGAGTTGATTGCTGGAGAAGGGGAAAATGACCAGAAGCAAAAACTCTGACCTAAAAGATTAAAGCATGCGTCTCACGGGGCCCGTCGCCAGGCGTTTGCAGCATGAAGCTTCATGGGATGAAATGAGGTGATTTTGTGTTGAGAAAATACAGGTGGGAAATAGTTGTAGACTTCAGAATTCCATGATCACATCAGACAAGAGTGAAGTAAGTGATTTTGTCTGTATGGTAGCAGACGTCACCTTTTTGAGAAACGTCTCTGAGCAGTGGCTTCCCCCTCGGGTTTGAAAAGTTTCCTTTCATTCATGGGTTGGGATCATAGCGTTTGCTGCTTGTGCTCCCCAAGGGATACGATTGCACGAAGCCAAGTAGGGCTGGCCGAGGGAATGTCTGTGGCAAACATGGGGTAGGAGACCCCGGGGTTACCTGGTCGGCTTCTACGTCCCCTCACGTTCCTGGTAAGTGCCCCCAAGTGGCCATTATCCTGCCATCAGCCCCTTCGTTCCTGGGAATTGAAACCTGATCTCCAGATTATAGACTGGGCACAGACTGGGCTGTCCCCATGGCCTTTTTAAGGCTTTGGAGAGTTATGTGCATCGACTAGGTGTGGTGTTCACAAAATATAGGCCAGGCGGTACTGATATTTAAAGGACCAGAGTGGAAATAAATATGACTTCTCAAGAATTTTTTTCAGTATCGATAACAACAGATGGAAATCACATCTTTAAATAGATTGATTGCTTTAGTGATTTCCAAGTTTTACAATTACAGCCATTTCTTCTATTTAGAAAATAGATTTATCACTCAATTGTGATATACCTACCAGGATAATAATTGGTCAAACTGGTAAAACTCTAGGTTAGAAACAAGGAAATTGGCCTCAGTCCGTTGGAAGAGAGAAAAAAATTCCACAAATGTTCTGGTTAATGTAATGCTAACATCAGAGAGTTATGAAATAGTCTGAACCCATGGTGTTCTGCATTGCCTATTGTAGAAAGGCCAGTAGGAAACAAAACTAATACAGTGATTTTGCAAGTTGCCATATTAATGGATACCGTAGCGTTAGGTAATTGGGATATGTAAATGCTTTTTCAGTAATTCCAGTTTCTACTCCAACCCAGAAGTGTATTGGGAGTAGCTCATAAATATTATAATTAACTGCCTTGCATTTTGCTCCTTGTGTATTTTTATCTTTTCATTGGCACCAGGTAAAATGTGTAGAAGGTGGGTTATAAAGAGGTTGGTGATACGGACGGACTTGTTTTAAATCTCAGGAGAAAAGCTGCCTACTGTTTCCTTATATAGTCTTTGCTTTTTATTGGGTCCAAGTAAAATGTGAAGAATGAGAAGGTTGAGGAACCGGCCTTATTTTGATTCTTAGGATAACATTCTGTTGACATATTGGATTTAGCTGAAAGTTAAATGGCACTCAATTATGCGCTTTCTCACTAAAAATCCTATTTTGAAACCTCTAAAGATCAGGAAATTGATAAATCTGCAGAAACCCCAGAACTGTGTGTTTACATGTTGCTTCCTTCCGGAACAGTGGCAGAACCTATAGTTCAGGACTCCCTGCAGCACCGGGGGGGCTGCTTGGGGATGAGGTGTCCTCAGCACACTTACACATCTTTTGTTTCTTTTTTTTTTTTTTTTTCTGATGGAGGCTTTGTAAAAACACCAAACAAGATTGATGAAATTTTTTTTTCAAAACTTGCCAGCCAGCATTTCTGAAGAATCCAAAGATGCTACAGCCAATTATCATTTAACGAAGATAAATTTTTCTTCGACATCAGGGGAGTAAAATAAAGAATGTTTCTGTAGTGAATACGACTGAGGTTGGTAGGGGTAACTGGAGATTAAGTTCCTGGTGCCTTGTACTGTAACTGATTTGAAATTGGAGAGTGCCCGGCGGCCCCACCTCTCGTGTCCTATCGTAAGAATAAGCTGTTCCTCCTGCAGGACAGCCCAGTGTCAGGTGGGAGAGCACAGGGGGGCCGGCCTTGCCTCCAAACATCTAAATGAGCGATGCCCTAACAGCCAGCCCCCCAGGGAGAATGATGTATCTTCCCCAACAACTGTGGACTTGAGAGTTCAAAACCTCACCACCGTTTCGGTTGCCAAACGCTTTACCTACACTGGAAGCGTATGGGAAGCAAAAGATAAAGAGGATTTAAATAGAAATAAATAAATGTTTACAAAAGCATGACAATTAGAGGGGAAATGCAGTCCCATAATGGTGCCGCCTGCTGTTGGTGCATGGTTAGTGGCTGGGGTTCTCATCTCTTCACGTTTCTCCCCCTTTTGTCTGGCCAAGAAGATAAATTGCAGCATGTGCTGCACAGATACCTCCTGTCCTGAAGGAGAGGCCATCTCTGAACTCTCCGTTCTCCTCCCCCGTGAAAGCTTGCTGCCATCTCAGGGGTGGATTTGCTTTGAAGTTGTGATGTGACGTGAAGCCAGCAGATGTCAAGGACATAGGTGGGACCGTTGAAGCGCCCTGCATGAATTTTTCATCGCTGGCTCCCGCGGTTCAGGTGCACGCCAGAAAAAGAATGGGCTGAACTCACCCGAGAGTAGACGTTTCTATTCTGAGGTCAGACCCAGGCAAGCTTTTATAAACCTGTCGACCTGCTTTTGGTTTTTGCTTTGAAGATTTTACATTGAGTTAACTTTTGTGGATCAGATCTTCCGAACTGAATGAATATGTGAATAAGAGCTCTCCTTAAAATCAGAGAAAAGGGTAGAGTCAGGAGATGAGAGGAATTCCGCACGATGATCAATCCATCATTGTGTGACGGCCGCCTGCACACCTCGACACATCATCACTTCTGACCCGATGCGCAGGACGCCAGGCGTAATGAGAGTCTCTGCTGGGGAGGAGGCTTAGGGGGAGAGAGACACGGCCGCCTGCCTCCTTCCTGTGTTTTCACGTCTTTCATTTCAATGCCTGCTCTTCAAACAAAGTCCTTAGCTAGCATATCATTTTAGCTGATCCTCCTTCGGGCTGACAAACCGTTGCTTTTCATTCTGAAGACCACTTAACATTCTTTTGTCCTCTATAATGCTAATTTGACTGCAGACCTCATATACACTTAGTAGTTGAGACCGGATTCCTGAGAATAATGTCCAGGAACAGTCAAACAGTCGTCTGAGAGAACTGCCCAGTAAAACCTGACTTTTGTGTGCCCAGATAAGATTCTCTCTTGTTTTCTTTGTGCCTTAAAATTTCAGGGAGAGAGGGGGCAAGGCATAAGCCTGTCAAGTGTACTCTGACGTGGGTTGGAATCCCAAAGCAATAGTAGCAGTTTGAAATATTACTGGAAACCTGTCTAGAGACTGTGGCCCTCCCACAAATGATCAATTTAGAATCATGCTACAGCTTTACATATTGTATGGACCTTTACTGCCAGAACTTTGAGAAACACATATAGCAAGTGTCGTGTGCTTTATGGTAGAGTGATGAGTTAATCATTTAGGACGGATTGAACCTTCTAAGTAGGGTGTGTAATGAGACGTGCTCTGGCCCGGGGATCCTGGGGCTGGGCGTGAGAAGAACTGAGTGTAGGCTGTGGTCTCTAAAGCCTGTTTGTAGGCACTCCATCAGGAAATAAGCCTTGAGCCTTCACCCTAACATATGCACACTCAGTTGTTTATAGATTATAAGCATAAGAGATACAAAAGAGATAAGTGGTATCTTTAGTGTCTTGCTAATCTTGAACATCTTATTAATCTTAAAAAATAAGAAAAGTAGTTATTTTACCAGTAGAAGTGAGTTTATTCAGGAATAACAGAACATTGCAATTCAGGACAAGCAAACCATGGCAAAACGATAGGCAAATCCAAGAAACAAAGGAGAGGAACGTTGTTTTATGGAGAAGAAGGAGGAAGTTGTATGTGGCGGGGGCGGGGATTGAACAAACATCCATTGGGGAAAGACAAGGATTCATGGTGGTGACAGTCCCTGGTTGGCTGAGTTTCAGGGTGGTTGATTTTCTTTAGGGCATGCATTGCATTATCTTGGCCTGCCGGGCCCTGTAGTTGAGGTTTCTTTCCTGTTGATTGTTCTTCTCTTGGGTCTGTAATAGACATTTCTTCCTGTGAGAGACATCGAGTGATGTCACTCCAGCCTCCTGTTCTAGCCCCCGAGCCGACTTCAGTGAGGTTCCCCTTCATTAATTTTTAGATTCATTCCATCTTTAGTTCATGTCTCATGGCACAATAGACACTTCTTGAGTGGAAATCCATATTTTACGTCGTCTTCCTGCTGTTTAGTTTTTTGGACAAATTCTTGCAACCTCTGTTTAAGGAGGACTATGTATCCAGTATCATTGCCGATGCAGAGCCACTGTTCGTCGTCCTCTTCTGTGCTGCCTGTGGAGTGACTCCAATCTGTGCCTCTTGCCAGGAACGCTTGTGTCTGGTTATCTATTCTGTGACAGTTAGTTTAGTTAAAACCAAATATAGCTGGTCCTTGAAGAACACGAGTTTGAACTGCATGGGTCCACTTACATGCACGTTTTTTTCCCGATAAACACAGTATGGCTCTGTAAATGTATTTTCTCTTCCTTATGATTTTCTTAATGATGTTTTTTCTCTAGCTTATTTTATTATAAGAATATAGCATGTAATACATAAAACCTACAAAATTTTATGTTAATCGAGTGTTATGTTATTGGCAACAGTAGGCTGTTAGGAGTTAAGTTTGGGGGAGTCAAAGTTAAACACAGATTTTCAACTGTGCGGGGTGTCAGCAACCCAACCCCCATGTTGTTCCAGGGTCCACTCGACACAAATACGTCTATCTGGGCGAAGGTGAAACCACAGCCCATTGGCAAGTTCTGAGAGCAGACAGATACATGAGGGCATCCTGTCTACCTCCTTGAAAATGCACATTTTTGGTTCTCCCCTTGAGAGAATGTGCATTAATTACAGTGTATGCTGTGGGGCCGTCCCACCAACACACCTGGCATTATCAAAGGTTAGTTTTCTTCTTATGGCTTTGCTTTAAAAACATAGATTAGGGGCGCCTGGGTGGCTCAGTCAATTGAGCATCCAACTCTTGATTCCAGCTCAGGTTGTGATCTCAGGGTCATGAGTTCAAGCCCTGTGTTCAAGCCCTTACTTAAAAAAAAAAAAAAAAAAAAAAAGCTAGTTCTGTTTTGTTTCTCAACCCCAGGCATATGTTTATATGGGTTAGTGACAGGCTTAGAATCAAGTTCACCTGGTGATTCTCAACCAGACTTAGTTTAAAACAAAACAAAACAAACAACAACAACAACAAAAAAGACCAGTGAGGCCCGGCAGATGAGACAAAACTGGGTTATTTCCATTACCTACCTGCTCTCATCCGTCTTCTCTTCCCATGCTGCCTTTCTTTCCCCTTTATGGCTGATTGCAGCCTGATCTCACCATTGGCAAGTCTGAGAGAGTCAGTTTAAACCATAAATTGTAACTTGCCCTCGACTTTTCAATGTATTCAGGGTAACCAAGTATCCTTAGTCTCCCAAAGCAGCCTATGCGGACCTCTCAGGGCACACACACACACATTTCCAAGGGGGTAAGCAGGCACGCATAATCTTTGCGGAATCTATTTCCAGGTGCTTTCATATACTCTTCCTGAAGCCAGATCTGCCTGAGCATGCCTGAGTTTCAGGGAGCTCTCTTCCTTCCACGGTTGCCTCTCTTACTGGGCACAAATCACACTCATCCCGATTCTTTAACACAGGCATTAAGTGAGGGTGTGAGTGTCCAGGTGCCAAACAAAGGGGTAATCCTAAATGTCAGTATCGAGATTGAGAAAGTGAAGGACTCTAATAAGTCATTGTATAAATTAGGTGCTTCGGTGCCTTGCTGTCTGCAAAATGAGGCAGGACCAAAACGCAGTGTCAGTTGACTTTTTATGACAAATAATTTTTGAAGATTGCTGATATCAGTGCAGCCTCTGCTTGTAGGACAGGAAGACATTTCTGGCCTCTTTGTGGTTTGGGGGCGATTCGCCTAACACTAGTCAATGAAATGTGAGTGGAATGAAGCACATCGCTTCCAGGCCAGGGATTTAAGAGGCAGCAAGTGACCTTCACGCTCTCCCTTCCCTGTGGCCAGGCCACTTTTGGAGATGGTGGAGCCCAGGCTGGAAGCTGTCCAGATACTGGAAGTACAGCCCGAGAGAGCCCCCAGTGGAATGACGCCTTAGGGAGCGGGGAACGCACCTCTGTGTGCCAAGCACTGTGATTCCACGCTTTATTTGCTACTGGAACAAAAAACGATCTATCCCAACTAATAAATGACCATGTGGAGTTCAGAAGGGGCTAAAAGAACTGAGAGAAACCCAGGTAACAAAATTCCTTCCACTGTCGTCTGCTTTTCTACGAGCATAGTTTCACAGGAGTTATATATACGGAAAAGAAGTAGGATTAGAGTGAGGGTACACGGCTATCCATTTCTGGGAGAGAGGCATTTTCAGTGATTTTTTTTTTTATGTATAATATTCATCAAAATCGGTTATACTTTTGATTAATTGAGTACAAATAACAATTGTAACAGTAACTCAATCCAAGAGAACTTTTTTTTTTTTTTAACCCCAGAGCCATATGGTTGCTGGGAAATTTTAATTTATATGCATATTTTGTCAGAGGCTATGATAGGGTGATCAATAAAATACTTGGAATCGTTAAATGTAATAAATTAGGATAAAATTCTGTGGGAGGTATAGAATGAAAGTACAGGTTCAAGATGAAAAAGGAATGAGGTCAGATTTCTGGCTACTAAAAATTAAAGCTTGTTGATGTCTTTTTTTCAAATGGGTGATAACGTGCATCAAATCCTTAGACCTGCTCTATCAAATGCCTAGATTCCTTCGGATACATATAAAAGAGGCCGCAGACTTCTACTTTATTAAAATACACTAACATATCCAAAATTAAAATACACGTGAAATTCCCTTCTCTGTAGTCCTTCAAATGTGTGTTAAAAAGCGTTAGATGTTAACGTTAGCTGTGGAACAACCCAGTTTGGCAAAATTCTTCTAGGTGATGTAGGAGCAGAAACTGTTCTGAGCTATATGCAGCTCTGATGCTAATTTATAAATAAGTGTGCTGTTAAGTGATTCCCCAAGGGAGAGGCAGAAGCAGGGCCCTGATGAGCCTTGAGCTGCAGGTAGGTGTTTCACGGACATTTTCCCTGTTGAATCCCACAACAGCCTGTGAGTCCGTGATCAACACCATTACCGAGCTGAGGGCTCCAAGGCCCCAAAAAAGGTTGGGGTCATCGACCAAAATCACAAGAATAGCGACTAGGGGATTAGGGACTCAATACAAAGTTTCTCTGAGCCCCCAACACCCTAGATTTTCCTTTTAAAAAGGAACAGCATGTATTTTGCACACTGGGTGTGCTTTGGTGGCCATCCCGTGTCCAGGCCAGAGGAGAAGGCATAGAGAGCTCAAGAAGCAGCCTTCCCGTTGAACTGGACATTCTGTTAAGAGCTTCTCCACACTCAAACCTCAGAGGAGCTTGGTTTTGTTTTCAAAAGGAAGCTCTGTTTTGAGCTCAGAACCACTCCCCATAAACATTCAGTCTCCGTGTACTGTTCATGCACGTGCAGCTCGGAGGCTGGCACCCTTTTGCAGCTGCCAGGGGTACACTTGGGTGGCCGTGAGTGAGAGTGTGAGCACAGGTGTGCCGAAGTGTGTGGTGGGAGAGGAGATAGTCAGCACTCGGTGACGGAGCATTCGTAACAGCAGGGTGTGTTGTCACTTGTCACCCAGGATGCAGTAGACACTATGTGGGCGTAGAACAGGACGTGGTCTGCTCTGGTGACACGCACGGCCATCCTCATCTTCCCAGCCATTGCTGGTGACCGGCCTTGGCGGACGCTGCCCCCAGAGCAAGCCACAGCCGGCGGGGTGGAGCACAGCTGCTCCAGCTGGTGCATTCAGTAGACAGAGGGTCGGCATTCACTTGCTTCTTCCAGGATAGGATGATTATCCAAGGGCACATACTGTCACCTAGTAGTGACTTCGTAATCAGACCTTAAATCTCCCCCAAAGCCCACCTTTAATGTTTTTCACAACTACCCCTCCTCCTGTCCCCTTGTGAAATACATCAATTTAAATTCTTTTGTCCAGACATCTCGACACAGGAGTCTTCTGACTGGCGCTTCTAAGGCTGCAGCTGGATGTAACCCTAATAATTTTACCCTTGACCCTGGGATCTAATTTCTTAACCTTAGCCAACAAGCAGCCGCATGCTTGCATTCAGGTGACTGAGAATTTGACATCCTTTCATTGCAGGTTCTTAATAATTAAACAGAACATTTCAAAACTTGTCATGTATTGAGAGGGACTCAACATTGTGACTTACTCATGCAGTAAGTACCTTCCCAGCCTGGATCACTTCGGATGTCACATTCATTGAAGTACTTCATCTGCTTTCCCTGTCGCTATAATTGATATGAAAAGATAAGCAATTTTTAGAGGGCACAAGCAAGGGGGATGGAAAATTGAATTTTCCTCGCAATCATTTTTATCAAATCTAACATACATCCATTACCCATCTCGTCTGGGGAAATCCTAAACAAAGTAATGGTTATCAGCCAAGATGAGGCCACAGAACCAGTTGTTAGCTGTAAATAGAGTTTTCTGTGAAAAACTGTGTTTACTCAGTAGTTGGATACAGATGGTGACCGTGGTTAGTTCCCTTGTGTCGCAGCTTTTGCTCTTTCCTGGACTAAATAATCCCACTCTTACCTTCATGTTGTCCCCTGGCCTTTTATGAAAGGGCCCAGTGTTCTGAAGTCACTGATTAAGAAACACATGTTTATTTTGTCTTAATTCAGAGTTTCCAAGGTTTGCAAACTCACATTGTCCTACTTGCTGGGCTAAAATGTCTTTGTGGATCGTGCTTCAGAAAAATGAGATATGTGGTTTTCTGATTTGGAGGGAACGTGGAGAGAGGAAGCAGCCTCAGTGACTGCAGGGTGTCGTGGAGGGCAGGCCCGATTCCCTCCCGTGCTAACATCCATTTCGGGCTTTCCCCGAAGGATAGGAAGACAGGATGTTGCCTAATGTGTGATGAAAGCCTGTGATACTCGTTGTCTTAGCTTGGGCGCTGCAGCAGGACACCACAGGCTGGTTGGCTTGTGGACAACAGACATTTACTCCTCTCGACTCCGGAGGCTGGGGACTGCCAGTCTGGTCAGGTTCTGGGAAGAACCTTCTTCTGGGATGCCGAGTTCCTACTATATACTCACATGGTGGAAAGGGTCCCTTTAGGAGGGCACGAATCTCCTTCATGAGGGCTCCATTCTCATGACCTAATTACCCCCCAAAGGCCCCACATCCTGATGTCATCACCTCCTGCCTCCACACTGGGGGGTTAGGATGTCAGCATAAGAGCTTGGAGGGGACCCAAAAATGCAGTCCATTGCAACAGTAGGAGCAGCAGTCATTTACCGAAGTCTGCTCTGGGTCCAGTATGCAGATATTCTACATGATTTCATCCCCCATTTTTAAAAAAGCCCTAGGAGGTCACTGTCATCCCCATTTAACACACAAGGAAACAAAGGGAAGAGATAATGTGTGCAAGGCCGCACAGTTAATTACGTGGCTTACTTTCCACCCAAGTCTGTCTTCTCCCAAAGAGACGGTCTCTGTTTTCTTTATTGACATTATTTATATTGCAGATCATTTTCAATTTTTAAAATCACGTTGAAAGTTCTTAATCTGGTGGCTGCTTTTCTGTTTGCAGCCTGACAACCAGCCACCTTCTGATAACAGTTCAGTTCTGCCTTTACAACTAAGTCATAATGTTTTATGGCTGATCACTGTAAATGATGTTCTTTCAGCTCTCATAGAAGGCAATTACAGCGGGTGATTAAAGCTGGAGATCTTTACAGGATGCATGTGAATACTAAATTAAGCTTTAAGAAAATCAGGTAAAGCGTCTGTTAAAGTAAAATGTCACTCAGCTGCTCTAAAAACCATTACTGAATCCAGAGAGCTGGACTCCCCACTTTTCCAAGAACATGTGCGTCTGAGATGTGAAAACCCATGGAATTTGTATCAGAAATAAGAGGAACCAGAAATAGATATTAAGATGTAGACACTGTATGTCCTAATGAGCCAGTTCTTAGCAACAGTCTCCACCTGTGAGTTTTTGTTCTTCCGGGTAATTACTCCGCCTATACCCTCTCCCCTTTTATGATCTCCAGCCATATCCTCCTTGGCACAAAGTCAGTTCCTACCATCAGAGCCTGGTATGGCTCTGTATTTGGTAGAGATGTCATAGGGCCTGTGAGACATGTAACCCCTGATTCTCAGTGTGACCTGCTGTTTGCCCAGGGGTATTGGGGGGGTGGGGCTTTTTCAGGTCACGGCCCAAAGACTGTTACTTTAAGTGGTTGCATAGATTAGGAAACCGTGAGCTGAGAATTCCCTGGTTCACCCTAGCTCCACACCTGAATGACCACCTGCGAGGTCTGTGGGCCATCATGGTTTTGTGATATTCCTAGGGAGCAGCATTGAGACACAAGCCCACAAGTGCCAAAGCACTGATGGAACTCCTGAAAGTACGGCTGTTCTTCCACGTGGGTCCCCAGCATGGACTTGACAGTCGGCGTCAGAGCTGGAAAAGCAGCCGTGCTGGCGACCCACTCGGCTGGCTCTGCACGGTTAGCTGTGTGTTTGCTCATCTTACTGGGAATGGACTTGGGGGCTGTATCCCACCTGCATGGTAGGCCCCACGCTGTGCCCTCCCTTCACTTTCCTGGAAAGACCACAGCACACTCCAGTATACTCCCCCATCAGGATGTCACTCTGTGGCTATATTAATGCACACAGGCTGGAATTACACAAATGTTTGCCCTCACGTGGGAAGGTTTCCAGCACAAACGTGCTTCCAATTTCAGACTTCTCCCTTTCTATTCTTTGAGACTTTGGGAAGCACCCTTGTCAAAATGACCTCGGTATAAGACCATATACAGGACTCGACCTTTGGTTATTAGTTGATTTCAGAAAGTTGACGTGGTTTCACACTTTTTTAGCCTATGGAGGAAAGCTTCTCCTGCAATGAGAAAATAGTCTTGGGAAAAAAAATATGCAAAAAATGTTACTGTTATAAAGAAGTATAAAATGAGTAGGCAGTGTTCTGAGCCTTTTATTTCTTTGTTCATTTTAGTTATAGTGTTTAAAAAATCATGACAGTAAGCATGTACTGGATAGAAATCCAGGAGGCTCTAGTTCCTTGGACACTGTGTTCCCATTAAGATGGGCAGGATCGTGGGGTGCCTGGGTGGCTCAGTCGGTTAGGTGTCTGACTTCAGCTCAGATCATCATCTCATGGTCCGTGAGTTCAAGCCCCGCATCGGGCTCTGTGCTGACAACTTGGAGCCTGGAGCCTGCTTCAGATTCTGTGTCTCCCTCTCTCTCTGCCCCTCCCCCTCTCGCGCTCTGTCTCTCTCTCAAAAATAAATAAACATTAAAAAATTATAAAAAAAAAAAGATGGGCTGGATCATACCCATCGCTCAAGTTTTACCTGCTGGACTGAAGGTGAGCCCTTGTGCCCCTGCCAGCTTCTGTTCTGAATGGCTGGTGCCCCTACCACCACGTTGGCATGTCCATCAGTATATATTCTGAATATCACTCCAGCCTGGAAGAATCCTCAAGGACGAATAAGAAAGTAAACCTCTCATCATTGTGGAAGGACTTCGCATATTTTGCTGTTCTGGAGTCCCCCCAGGCCATCGCTCCACACACGTCTGAATGGAAGGGGCAGTGGGCAGGGCTGCCCTGTGATTTCTCTGGGCCTTTACAGTCTGTGTGCCTCCTTTTTGTCCCAGCGTATATGACCCCTCCTTTTAAAAATTGAGATTTCGTGTCTGCTATTTCACTCAGAAAACGCTGAGCATCTAGCATGATGCTTGATGCTGAGGAAATGACATGAATAAGGCACACACCTTCTTGCCTTTCATGAGCTCAAGCTTTGCTGACCAGAGAGGCAGACCCCGAGCAGATGGCAGGGTCGTGATGTGGGGGACGCCCTGTGGAGTGGATGTAGGGGCTGGTGAGTTCTGCCGCCAGCTTGGGAAAACATCATCAGACGAGCTCTTTGGTCCTTGCCTCCATCTACAGAGACACGCACTCCCAGCGAGATGGTGAAGACCAGGAGGTTTGGGGCGGAACTACGCTCCATTCCACTCAGGACGGTTACAACTGCTGCCCTCTTGTCTGTTCCGTTTTCCATACCAGTGTCCCCAGGACGCGCGTTCCAGTTAAGTGTAGCATCCTGATCTCTTACCAGAATGCGTGTTCCCCGAGGGCAGGCTGCCCCTCGTTCCACCAGCAGAGCGTGAGAATCCATGGGGCCTGCCAGTGCTTGTTCCATGAAGGA
Organism: Panthera leo; assembly: GCF_018350215.1. Lineage (NCBI taxonomy): Eukaryota > Metazoa > Chordata > Mammalia > Carnivora > Felidae > Panthera > Panthera leo. Next base: position 3,069,337 of record NC_056694.1, read on the forward strand.
GCGAGAGTGCTAGACCCCAGCACGTTATTTCCCATCTTCATCCTTCAGCACCAGGGACAGGGACGGGCGCCTCCTCCTGCTCGCCCAGCCTCCGCATCCCCCGCCTCCACTTCCGCAGGAGCCTTCCCTCCAACCCTGTCCTGGCCTTTCCTCCGGCCCTGCCACTTCTGTTTCGCTCTTCATAGCTCCTTCTGGTTCTCATTGCCCCCAGATGTGAGGAGCTGCATTGTGTAGGCCTTTGGTACAAAACTTCTTTTTGTTTCTCTGCAGTTTTCATTCTCCTTGGAGAACCAACCCCTTCATTCTTGTGACTTTATGTATCACTTTGATCACATGTTATCTCCAGACCCTAATGCCAGTCTGAGCATTTGGCCTTCAAGCGAAACGCTGGATGAAATGACTTAAGTCCTCTATGGCTGTGACATTCTGATTATCTTCTAATTGTTTAATTTCTTTGTCTGATTCAGTTAAGGTGCCTGAAGTGGCAGGCACGCCCCCAGGCATCTCCTCAGCTATTGACTGACTTCTTTCCTGTTCTATGATTTCCCTTGACCCCCTGGGGTCTGGCTTCCCTCTGTGGGTCAGTCTCTCTACCAGTTCTGCTGCTGCGTGCAGTGCAGTGGGCAAAGCTTGCCCAGTCTAACGTGGTTCGTGGGAGGTGGTGCCTTAGAGTGAGATCCATGCTGTTGCTGCACAGTTGCACTTGGAAGTTAGATGAGCCTGTCTCCTTAGACTTCCTGTCCAAAGCAGCATCTTCTCCTAAACTCCCTGGAGAGTCACCTCACTGCCTTTCTGCGTTTCCACCTCTTTGCTGTCCCTGAACGTTTCACCTAAACCCCTGCTTCTTTCAGAATATTTATACATCCATCCGTCCATCTATCCATCTGTTAATATGTTCACTCGGCCTATATTTATTGACTTAGTAAGTGCCAGCACTATGTTGGGCATTGGGAATATAACCGTGATTGAGGTAGACTGGTTTCTGCCATCACTGCTTGCATTAGTGGGACAGAAAAGCAAGCAAGCATGTTTGATGTGGTAGGGGATGTCCTAAGTGAGGGAATAGTAATTTTCCCACTCGTCCTGGGCTTCTGTCTCCTCCATGTCTAATCTTTTGCCTGTTGGAAAAGGTCTAATTGGCAAATATAAAGACACACAAGATTGCATGCTGAAGAAACACTTCTGGGGGGAAGAGTTATAATAGTTCTTATTTGTATGACTATTGGCGTAGGCATATATAAAGAAAATATGGAAAATTTTCAAAAGATGGATTGTGTGAGAAATAGGGCAAGTCAGTAGAATTACAGCCATCACGCTGTGGGCCTCATTATCCTCACGAGCAGGTCCCTTCTGTGGGCAAAAGTAACTGAGCCACGTGAAAGAGTGCCAGCTCACGCCTGTGCTCTGCAAGCCCAGGGTGTCAGACTGTAATTTAAAAGATGAGTTGCTTTACAAATGGACTATTAATATAGGTTCTTCATCTCTTAAGCCATTCAATATGTGATTTGTAAAAATTGATCTCCTTATAACTTATATATAAGTTACATATAGAACTTCTATACATTTACATAAAATGACCTAGATGTGTAAGTTACAACTACAACATGAGTCAGCTAGAACTGCCATGGCAAGATACCGCCAACTGGGGTTTAAAAAACTGACATTTATTTTCTCACAATTCCTGAGGCTAGAAGTCCAAGAACAAGGTGCCAGCAGAGTTGACCTCTTTTCCTGGCTCGCTGATGGCTGCTTTCTCCCAGTGTCCTCACGTGGCTTTTCCTCTGTGCACATGGAGAGAGGGAGAGAAAGATCTGGTGCCTTTTTCTCTTCTTATATGGACACCAGTCCCATCGAATTAGGGCCCCGTCCTTTCGAGCCCATTTTTCCTTAATTACCTCATTAATTAGAGGCCCTTTCTCCAAATACATATTAGGGATTAAGACACCCATATATGAATTTTAGGAGGACACAATTTAGTGCATAATAACTGCCCTATCCCTGTTGTGGTTTCTTTGCTAAGGCACAGCACTGCTGTAGATCAGATGTCTACTTTGGCCATCTGTGGGCTCTGTTTGCTCCTTACTGTGTTTTGCATAGCCCACACAATACCGTAAAAAGACACAAGTCAGTATTTACACATCAAGAGAAACTCTTCCAGTTTTAAAAAATGCCTGACAGGGGGCACCTGGGTGTCTCAGTCAATTAAGTGTCCGACTCTTGGTTTCAGCTCAGGTCATGATCTCAGGGTCATTAGGTTGATCCCTGTGTCAGGCTCCATGCTGGCCGTGGAGCCTAACTTAAGATTCTCTCTCTCTCCCTGTACCACTCATACTCTCTTAATTAATTAATTAATTAATTAATTAATTAAAAGGAGGGAGGGAGGAAGGAAGGAAGGAAGGAAGGAGGGAAGGAGGGAAAGAAGGTGGGAAGGAAGGAGGGAAAGAAGGAAGGAAGAACTAATAGCTGATGAATAGGTCGCCCCAGCCCCACCTTCCCAGGTCCAACAGGCTGTGTGGTTGGGTGCATTCTCCCAGGGCTGAGGCTTCCGTTTGCCTGTGGAGTGCAATATTGGGGGAAAATATTCATTGTGGGTTTTAAATTACTGCAGACTTAAAGCAATGTAAGGGGCAGGTGTTTTAGAGTGAGGGATTAAGTCTCTTTGTTCTTGAGGTGAATTGGGTATTTGTGTTAACAGGCCTCATCGTTGGAGAGAAGTGTTTCTGAATCTTAGCCTTATTCTTTCACATTAGCTATCTGCTCTCGAAGCATTTCACTTGTGACCTGTGATCCAGTAGAAGTGTCTGTGATGAAAGAAATGTTCTCTGTTTGTACTGCACAGTATGGGAGCCATTAGCCTCATGGGGCTACTGAGCACTTGAAATGTGGCTAGTGAAATTGCGGAAGTGAACTGTAAATGCCATTTAATTTAAATTAATTTTAATTTTAGTAGCTTCATGTGGCAGAGGCTACCATGTTGGATGAGACAGTTCTATAAGAACATATAGTACTTCATATACAAAATGTCCATCACTGATGGTACGTGCTCCTAGAATTTTCAAGAAGCATTAAGAGCTTGTCATAACCAGCAATACTTTGACTCCCAGGACTCCTGGAGAACAGTTGCACATACAAGCAGGAGAGATGACAAAGGCTTATTTACCGAAGGTCTGTGGCCGCGGAGCACTTTGTGCAGGGAACAAATGTGATTGGTTAGTCACTTGCTCTGCACCTTCAGGGTCTCTAGGAGTCTCTATTAATGGCACCCCCTAAAAGCGGGTGGTCACTGCCTAGCCTGCCTGGGTAGACATGGCAATCTTGATCTCTGTGTTCCACAGTTATCTATAGGGTATCTCTTGTGCACCAAGCCTTGAGCAAGGCCTTGGCCAGTTAGGGGAGCCAAGGGTGAGATGGTCATGTCAAGAGATAATTGAAACAAAGCCATGTGAGCCACGATGGAGAGGAGCACAGGTCACTATGGAAACCCCAGTGTGGGGCACCCACCAGGTCAGATGGACTGGGGAGGTTTTCCCTAGGGAACTGATATTTAACCGTGACCTTAAGATCGAGTAAGAGCAGTCAGATGAACTGCTGGGGAGGAAGATGACCCCAATGAAGGGAAAACAGCATTGCTTGGGGTCAATAGAAGCTTCTCTATTCTATGGGTTCTGGAAGCTTCACAGACTTTTGACATACCAACTTCTGAGATAAGAGCTTGCCGAAACATAACTGGAAATATGGACAATGCTTTAAAAACCAGGAGATTCCACATAAGCATTGAAGATCTGGTGACCTGGACCCACATGCCCCCTCAAGACATCAGTCAGCCCCAGCTGAGAAGGAGTGGTTCACTTTCCGTGGCACATCTGCTCCTCTGGCCATCGCCCCAACTCTCCCCGGCTGTGTCCCTAATAAGCAGACCAGCCGGGTGTGATTTGTCATCATGTTCGCCCTACGGTGTTTCTTACTGTAAAGAAATCTTCTGTACCCAGTCTCTATCAAAAATAGGGACACAGAAGTTAGACGAGGAACGTGGACAGTATCTCACGCTGCATGATGGTGGCTTGGTACCTGCGGGCAGGAGTGTGGGCGAAGGCGTGTCAGCGCTGCTCACCACTAACGGAAGGGGAATCCAGATCAGGGATCTCCATTCGGGGCTCAGTCACTGCAAGGATCTTCCATGATGGCTGGCCCACGGGACTCACCCTCCACGACAGACACACGTCCCGTCTCCCAGACAGCTGCGTCCGAGGGAGCACCCCTCACCTCCCTCACAGCTCTCTTTCTGGCCCCTCACCCCAGAGGGGCATTCCTTCCAGGATCTCCTGATTTTCCCCGCCACGTTGTTCTAGAAGGCCAAGCCCTCCGCTTGCCAGACAAAGGACACCTCCACAGACAGGCCAGTGCTGAGGAAGTGGGTGACTGTAACAACTGGATAAGAAATCCTGTTTAAAGTCAGGTGGCCTAGAGTTCCACGCTTTCAGCAAAATTGAAGGAGGACCCCATCAAGTTGTCGGCCAATAGATCATTAAAAATAATGTGTGACGATAAATTACTGTGTCATTTTGCGCATAGTCATTGGAATGATGTGAAACAATTGACAGTGTTCTAATGAAACTCCTTCCATTGCCAGATGCTTGTTTATGAAAATAAGTTTTCTAAGTGCATACATTTATAAAAACAAAAACTAGAAATAAAATTGATGCTGAATGCCTTCTCATTTTAGCTGGAAGTAATATTCATCCACGAATACATGAACTAATTTTCTTAAAAATCCCATTCATCCACTAAAAGATGTATTCCCAATAAAATTACACTTTTTCATGTTCAGTATTTTTCAAAATTTGTGATGATAAATGTTGGTGTGATTATTACTGATAATAATTATAATGGATGACCAACCAGAATTTTTAACATTTAGAGTTTTCAGATCATGGAATTTGAAAAAAAAATAATGAAACCTCTCTCTTTTCTTGTGTGGAGAAGTGTGATAAAAGACTCTCAAGCATAATATCTATTACGTAAATAAAATTCTATGCATGGATTGAGAAAAAGGAATGATGCAAAGTTTCCAGGTATTAAAAAGATTTTAGAATGAATGATAGTTGGTATGAAATCACAATCGTATCTAGGTCCCTTTGGATACATTTAAAAGTGTCATCTAAAGTTTTATTTAAAACACACTAGAATTAAATGTAACGTTTATGTGAGGGAGATAGAGTTTTGCAAAATTCTTTTACGCACTAAATGGGCAAAAATACCCGAAAACTCTGTCCCTTAAAGTGGTAAATGCAAAGTGTATGCTTTGTTTGCGAATGAAAGTTGAAGCGGGGGAGGGGATTTGAGAACCCCCAAATGTTCGTGGCAATAATGCCAGGACAGTGGGAAAACTGGAAGGACAGACAGAGGACAAATCACACAAAATTTATAAAAGTGCTGGGCCAGTAAGTTAAACAATAATCATAGGAAAAGTGACAAAATGGAATAAAAATATTTTAAGTATTTGATAGTGTCTTAACCCTAGGTGCCCATGAAAATCACCTGGGCTGGTTCAGGACCTTTCTTTAAAGCCCGCACGTAGGGGCGCCCAGTGGCCCAGTCATTTAAGTGTCCAACTCTTGATCTTGGCTCAGGTCGTGATCTCACAGTTCATGAGTTCGAGCCCCCCATCGGACTCTGTGCTGACATGGCAGCGCTTGCTTGGGATTCTGTCTTCCTTTCCTCTGCCCCTCCCCTGCTCGCTCTCTCTCTCTTTCTCTCTCTCTCTCTCTCTTTCTCAAAAAAACAAAAACAAAAAACCACGCACTTGCTTTGACTACACACACACACTCACTCACACACAGAGCCAGTGCTGTGAATTACTTGGTTAAAGTCAACATGTGGTCCTTGGACCAAGGATACCACCATCATCCTGGAAGCTTGTTGGGAATGCAGAGTTTTGAGCTGCATCTCAGTCCTACTGAGTCCCATTCTGCACCTGAACTAGATCCGTAGGTGATTCATATGCACACTCAGGTTTGACAAGCGCCCCCGGGTGCAGCTGCCTTTGGTATAGCTCCAAGGGTGGTCCGGGGACAGGCCCCTGGATGTTTGGTAGACATGCAGATTCGCAGGGCCCCACCCCAGACTTCCTGACCAGAATCTCTGGGAGTGGGATCCAGGAATCTGGGTTTTAATGAACCCTTGGCTGATTCTGGTGTTCTCCACAATTGGAGAAGGACCGCTCTGGAGAGAATCCACACAGACCGGCTCTGAGCGTCACGCTAGTTTAGGGCGACGGCTAGGGGCTGAGCACCAGGAGGGCCAGCTCAGTGAGAGAGTTGTAAGCTTCACCAGTCTCCAGCCCCAGGTACCTGTTGGCCAGGGGCCCTGGTGGCACGGCTGATTGTCTGCGGCTTACAGGCACTGCCTGGTAGTGCCTCTTGTGCAGACAGCCCTTGGACACACTGCCGCCAGCCATTTATTGGGTGACTCAGAAGACTGTCGGTGTTGAGGGGAGGGACCGGGTCAGAGAGGGTGCCAGCAGATCCAGCGGCACACTCCCCCAGTGGCTCACACCCTGAGATCCAGCAGATCTCGTGGGCAAGAGGCATCCTTGCTGGAGGCGGGTGCTGTACGCGTCTGTGGTGGCCTCAGTGGCGCTGTGGTGCGGGGCCCCAGACGGAGGCAGGCTCACTCCTTCTGTGGGAGAGAACTGCTCTTAACTGAGAAGGACAGACATCCCGCTCTAATGAGTTTCTGGGCCCTCGTGGACCCTGAGCACCAAGTGACCAGTTTCCAGAACTGCCCGTCACAAGCTGGGTGCCATGAGACCCTCCAAGTCAGGAGGGCGGCACATTTGAGGCTGGGCCTGTGCAGATACAGAAGGTGGTAAGTTACAGGAAAGGTAACCCCAAGCCCTCGTGTCACCGACTTCTTCTGCACCGACACCTCTGCCCCATCTTATGACCCCAGCCTCTGTGGGAAAGGGTCCTAACAACCGATGGAGGAGTGAAAGCCTGGGACCGACTCCCACGTGGGTCCCAAGCACCCTTGGCCCATCGGAAACATGCACCCCTTCCGGATGGCCGTCAGGACGTGGTGAAGGGAAGTCCTCCCCTCCCCACACCGACCCGGTTCGGGGGTTATGCTTCCTGTCCCTAAACTCTGCTCTCTCAGAGTTCCTGCATTATGGGAGACGGTGCTCTACCGGGGGGTGCACCAGGCGTCCCTGGACAGTCAGGTGAAGACAGGCGCTGGCTGGGGAGTCGGCACTAATGACCATGAGGAGCCTGAGCCTTTGCCCCCCAACAGGGGCAGGGAGGAAGCTGAAACTCAGGCAACTCTCTGGTATGTCCCCACTGCTGCACACCCAACAGTAATAGGCAGTGGGGGGCTGTAGCGCCCGGGGCAAGTCAGCTGCATGCTCTGAGGAAGGTCTGGGTCACCCCGCCGGACAAGTTGAAGTGCTGGCCCCATCGTTCTACGCCCCTGGAATTTTACTCCCTCACACGGTTGAACCCAGAGCAGACAGGACTGTCCGAGTCCGTGCGGGAGGAAAATGTGTCACCAGAGGTGCAGCCAGGAAATGTGCCGTGGTGTTTGTGGAGGTCCGGCAAACCTGTCTCTTTGGAGAAGGAGTCCCAGAAGGACATAGGTCAGAGATTGGTGGCAAGGTGGCCCAACCCATAGTCCTCTTTGGTGAAGATACATCCAGCACCCGCCGACACCCCCAGGGAGTACGGACTCAGGAAGAAACGGGTCTCGTCAGCAGCCCTCCCGCACTTAGTGCAGGAACCTGTGCAGCTCAGGGCCGCCATGCCTTCCCCGCGCTCTTGACCTCCTCGACGTGGGGCTCTAGCTGGCCTGGCGGGCTACAGGGCCGTCTTCCTAACACCAGAACCGCTTGACTGCATTTACTCTGTTGACTTGCATTTACTTCAGGACCCCGCGGAGCACAGGCTCACATCGCCTTGTGATCTGGACCAAGTTGAATATTCTGGTTTCGAACGGTCTTCTTTAGGACTACAGACGGGCTGTGATTTATTAACTTTGTCTCTGGCTATTTAAAAAAAAAAAAGGGGGGGGGGCTTTTATTGTGAGGAAGAAATTGTTAAAACCCTATCACCTACAAGTAGGACTTGGCTCTTCTCCGAATTAACTCGCATCAACCTGTTTTCAATTGGCGATATTCCTTCATTACTTTTAATTCATTTTGAAGCACATCTGATTTTTTTATTCATAGTGCTTTTGATGAAAATTAATTAGTTTCTTTAAGAACCGAAACAGTATTATCACGGGCACTCAGACCCTGTTAGACAAAAGGGCCCTATTACAAAGCTGGCCTGAGGATCCGGAGCGCGAGGCTGTTTCGGAGAGAGCTCACCCCCGGTTGCGGCTGTGCAGGCTTTTTGGCCGCTGGAGGCCTGGGGCTCAGTTTTCTCATCTGTAAAATGAGGACTCGGAACCAGGTGGACTCCATCTCAACTTGTGTTTTATGAGCCCAACAAAATTAAACTTCTACGGAATAGGTATATAAAGAATACATTGCAAAAGTTACGTAAACGTTATACTGATGAAACATTTTCTTAGCCCAGTGGAGAGTGCCAGTCACAATTCTAAGTAATAAGGGCACAGGGAAAAGTACAGAGAGGCAGGCGATGAGAGGAGAACAGTGGACTCAAGGCTGGTACTCAGGTATCAGGTCCACCCCGAACTAATGACCGAGATGTCGGGCAGGCTCCGATGGGCTGACCAGGAGGGCCCCTGGTTGTGCCGGCCTGGAGGGGCCTGGATGTGCTGTCCTGGTTTTCAGGGAACAGTCAAGCTTGAAGTCTACAGATAGCCAGCTTCCTGTAACTTCATCTCTTTTCCAAAGACAGCTATGAAACCATCTTTCACGAAGCCAAATAAAGGTCCACTTCCTTAACTATAATTTCAATCGTGAAGAAGTTAGAGAAAAAAATCACCTTCAAAAGTACCACTTAACTTACTACAGCTCTCCAGTTGGCCCATGACGTCACTGTTTGCCTCGGGCCTTGGAGACAAAAGTCAAATCTGTTTACCTACCATGTTTCTGATTTGGTTTGACTAAACAAGAGCCTTAATTTTAATAAAACGTGTGATCCTGTGTTCACAATCCATTACGAGTAGAACCTCCTGAATTAATCCCTTCATTACTTACCAAATAAATGTTGTTGTCTTCAGAGAAGGGCTTTTAACATAATACTTTATTAGTCGGAATATATACTTCAGCAGAACATCTGTTATCACACAAGATGCAGGGCTTAATGGCCTGGCCCGGGGAGGGGAGGCCGGACAGCCCTCAGAGAAGTGAGTCCGGAGAGCCAGGGTGGCTCAAGAGCAGTGACCCAGAAAGTGCTCACCAATGTGCCCCCACTGGGGACAGCAGAGAGGGAGGAAAGCAGAGTTGGGAGACCAAGCTACCTCAGTCTGGAGGGTGGGAGGAACGTAAAGCTGCATCTGAGTCGTCGGGCAAACCCACCCGCAGAATGGAGGGCAGAGCAGGTCGTAGAATGGGCAGAGGGCATCACGTTGGCATGTGCTGGGCGTGCTGCTCGGACTTGAAGACGGACCGCCAACCCGTCCTAAAAAAACTGCAGCTCTCGATTCAGGGTCTCCTAAGCTGTGGGTCTCCCTTGGCATTCCAGATAGGATTCTCTCGACGCAGGGTTTGTTTTTTTTTTTTCTCTTTAACAAATGCAACCTGGTCAGTTAAAAAGAAAATCCATTTGCAGTGAATATTTATTTAACACTGAACAGGTTGCTTGCTGTACAAGCCTCAAAATAATACAAATAAAATAAATTACTGGATACATTTAGGAAGTGACTGGATCATCAGTATAAACAGATTGAAATTGTGGTTTCTGGAATAAGTTCAGTAGAAATGATGTTTAAACCACTCTCCTATATGCAACCTTACAGAAATCCAATTGAATAATTTTAGACCATATTCCCAATTACTTAAAGAAGAAGGGTGGGTTTGTATTTCTTGATAACACATATGTGTTTCTGTTTGAAGTAAATGAGAGTAACTCACCGATAGCAGGAGGAAAGAGTGCCCCAGAAATTTTGTTAACTATAAGTTTAGGTTGCTGATAATTGACATTGCTTTTCCTGAACTGAATAATAGCATCGCTCACAGGGGCCACACACCCAGCCGCATACATGTGCATACACACCCATGAAAAGAAAAACATGCCAGCACATCCCTCTGGATATGCAGTTAATATCCTGGTTAAAGGGATCTCAGTAAAGATTTCCTATAAGTTATGTTTATTGCATAAAAATAGGTAGAACATGGGGCGCCTGGGTGGCTCATTCGGTTAAGTGTCCAACTTCGGCTCAGGTCATGAGCTCATGGTCCGTGGGTTCGAGCCCCACGTCAGGCTCTGTGCTGACAGCTCGGAGCCTGGAGCCTGCTTGGGATTCTGTGTCTCCGTCTCTCTCTGCCCCTTCCCTGCTCACACTCTGTCTCTCAAAAATGGATAAACATCAAATTTAAAAAATAGGTAAAGCATAAGGTATGAATTCTGTGCTAAGGGAATTCTGCCCTCCGATTTTCACAAGAGAAGGACATTTCTTTAAGGAGTTTGATTACCTGTGATAGGTCGTTTCTGAGTATGATGTAGAGCACCCACCTTCCAGCAGAGCTGATGTTCAGATGACTTTTCCGCAAGCCCCAGGTCCCCGCACACCTCCCTGATCCTTTGAGAAGAAGCCAGCCGCCCCTCTATAAAGTCCCTCAGATCTGTGTGTGTTGACACCTTCTGTCTGCCTCCCTCCAGTCCTGGAAGGGCATTTCTGCTCCTCTTGGAGCTCAGAAACGTCCACTTCCCTGACCTCCTCTTCTCCAGGAGCTTGGCTCTGCCTTGTCTGTTGTCCACTCACCCTCCCCTGCAAATCTGTAGGCACGCTCAGTGCCTTTGCCACTGACACCCTCAGGCTCCCTGCTCCGGGGCCTTTGCCCTCCGCAGCCCTCTGGGGTCTGGTCTCCACTGACACTGCCACCAGTGGGTCAGAAGTGACCTGTACGACTCCACATCTGCTCAGGATTTGTCTTCCATTCTTTCTTTTTTGGCCACTTTCCCCCATTAAATGTCCTGTTTCCTGTTAGTGTCGATCACTGAGGCCTGGAGCCCCAAGTCTGCTCTTGGGATTGTGCGCACTGTGGCCGCGACTGGGTCTCACACGGCCAGGTGTCCCATGGACTCCTCGGGCCACTGTCCACATAACACTGGGCCTCATTTCTTGCCCAGACCCATTGCTGTCACTAGCAACCAAGTCTCCTTAAACCTGGAAATCATAGGATCATCTTAAATCTCTCATCTTGTTCCCTGAAGTTCCCAAATTCTGTCGGTTCTATTTCTGAAATAATAGGAACTTTATTTAACGTCTGCTGGGGTCTATGACTTGCTACGCTGAGGGAGGCAGTTTGCAGAGGAACCTGCTGACATGGTGCTAGTCAAGGCCACAAGACCAGTAAGTGCTGGAAGCAGGGTTGAACTTGGTGTACAGGCCGCAAAGCCCCATCTTTCGAGCTCCCGCGTGCCTCAGGCTTCCGGACCCTGTCCTGATCCCCACACTCACTCGGGCTCCCGTCACCTCCCCCACCCTGGGAGAAGGCTCCAGCAGTTTTGCTGCCCTTCCTGCTGAAAGAACTCATGAAAGCCGTCCACCTCCTCACACGCCTTTAGTACCGTTTTCACACGTGTAAATACTTGCAAGGGACATTATTGTAAATATGGACATTTAAAAGTAAAACTTCGTCCTTCTGAACAGATCCACTGGAATAGCTAATTACCATAGTGGTTTGATAATCGACATCCATTTCCAAAGACCGTGAGAAATGTTTTCTCAGACAGTTGACGGTGGTGTTGCTACATTATTGACTTCTACTCTGCCCACCCCCCTGCGGGATTTTATCCCAATGTACTGTTATTTTATGCTTCAAGACTTGTCATTGATCACCCTATCATACTTTCTTGCGAAGGTTGATCAGAATACCATTAAGTGTATTACACGTTTCATAAATAATTATCAAACTTAAAATTTTAATGAGAACATCTCCCTCGATGAGATGGGTTCAAGGGTATTTATGTTTTGGTACCATAATCAGAGTGACTCAAGTTGGTTCTTCGGTTTGCGAGCCAGAGGGTTTTGTTCAACATGGCACGTCCTTGCAATTCGGGATGGAGACAGGTTAGCCTTCCTTCTTCCAGTGGGAGGGTGGCAGTGAAAGGGGAGGAAGGGGGAGGGCCTGGAGCTCAGACTTCTCAGGCAGGTGGTTTTAGGGAAAACACGTATGGAAGTTGGGTATCTGGAAATTGATTCTTTTAAAAGTGTCTGTGCCTAGAATGTTCCTTAGGTCACCTTACCCCAGGGGCAGGGGTCCCTGGCTTGAAGACCATACTCTGGACTATTGCAGTGGCCTCCCCACTAGCCCATGGCAGCTGCCCTACCCCGGGCACCTCTCAGTAATGACAACGGAGCTCTCTTTCTAAAACAGGCCATTTGCCTTCTCCAGAACTGAAAATCTTCACTCCTTGCTGGTATTTAAGACTCTGTACACCTGTCCTAGCCTATGTATGAAGTTTCAGTTTTTGCAAATTTTTCCACCTCTCCCCAAATTAATTCACCCTTGTCCTGCTCTGCTGCACTTTGAACAAGTCCCCTGGCCCAGAGTACCCTCACCCCCTTTATTTCTGCCCCCACATCTACAAGATGGCTCACATGTTCTCTCTCTTGTGAAATCGTATGCAGTCCTGAACGCATTCATACATCTGTCATAACGCCCCCCACCCCCACCCCGGCGGTCACTGCGCCTGCTTCACCTGGCAAGACCCGAGCTCCTTTCCAGACTTCACCTCCCTTCTGACCGTGGATCCCTGGGTTAAGCACAACACCCAGTGTACAGCTGGAATAGAATTGGTAGTTTCAGATGCCAAGACATTAAACTTCTTAAATAAATGCAAGAAAGTAGACTTATTCTTTAGGAAGATCATTTTTGAGGAAAACCGGTTTACACAGTTTGATATTATATTCATTGACTGAGAGGGTAATTTTTTACTTGAGAGAATATAGCAAGAAAATAGGAATGTGGAAGATCTCTTGAGCCTTATACTGACTGGTGAATTTCAATTTAAAGCGGGAAGTTGAATCCGTTTTGATAGATGATTCTGCCAGGGCAGCTATTTTGATAATAGATTGGAATGTTGCTGATAGTGGCCATTACCTACAGTACAACACACCATCCTCTGGGTAGTGGGATCATTTGTTTCCTTTCTCTCCTTATTATTGTACCTATCTATGTAACTTTCAAAAATCATAAATAAATCTTTTTTAAAAAGCTGCTCTGAGGCTCACCTAGGGAGCGTATGGTAGAAAAGCAGGCAGACCTTTAATTGTGAAGGCTGTGCTTGGCACCACAATAACAGATTAGCTTTACAAAAAGAGAATTCAGAAGTTAAGAATAATAATATGTATTTTCACAAGTTGAAATTACCAGTAATTCACAAGTTGGGTAGGAACTGGAGACAAGGCAGAGTTTCTTAGATGTTATCTGGCAAGTTAAAATATGGAAGGAGGGCGTTTCCTTCTCTGTTTGACTTACTGTCTTCCTGTCTGCTGTCTTATAACCAAAGCCACTTAGCAGAGATGGCCCCTGGGGGTGAGAGACACCTGCCCTGGGGCCAGGCCGCCTGCCCGAGTCTGGCCGCTCTGCTGGCAGGCACATAGCCCTGGGGGAGCCCCCGAGCATCCCCTCTGCTTCTGCTGGTCATCTGTCTCACAGGGGGAGCAGTGACAGGTACATCACAGGAATGTGTGAAGTGCTGGGTTAAGAGCACGTCAAGTGTGTAAGAAGGCCTAATGTGAATTATTGTTATTTAATTATTGCTTTTATAGAATTATTCATATTACTGAGTACAGTGATACAGTGAGTACAGTGATCTTATTCTAATTATTGTATATTTATAGTTTTTATTAATTAAAATGAGACACTTTTTAAAATGTATGTGTATTTATTTTGAGAGACAGAAAGAGTGTGTGCAGGGGAAGGACAGAGACAGAGTGGGAGAGAAAATCCCAAGCAGGCTCCACACTGTCAGTAATGAGCCTGAGGCAGGGCTTGAACTCATGAACTGTGAGATCATGACCTGAGCCAAATTTAAGAGTCGGATGCTTAACCCATTGAGCTACCTAGGCGGCCCTCAAAATAAGACACTTTTAAAAATTTTTCTAAAAATTGTCTGACGGACCAACTAAAAAAAAAAAATCCCATGTGTACATTATTAGTAACTCAAAATTATACAATACATGTTGGAAGTTTCACTTGCCAGAGTAAAAATTATCTTTTTTATGAAAATGCATTTAAAGCTTGTTAAGAGCAGACAAGGATGCTATCTGCCATGAAGAATAAGCTATTAGGAGACAATGTCTTTCTTGAAGACACGATATAGTCTTTTTTAGAAATTGAATTATTTGGATGATATTAACATTTTAACGAGGAATTATCCTTTTTTCATATTTCTTAAGAAAGTGATATTTAATTTCGGCTTCATGTTAGTGATGTTATAAGTATTTAACATATCCAAAATCTCAGTTCAAACTAATTGATACTTCATATTTCCATAAAGATAGAAGCATCACGCGCTTCTTGGTTTCATGTGTGTATCACTCTGCCTTCGTCGTCAGTGTGAGCTTTAATGGAGCCATATTGTGAAAATACCAATCCCGAGGAAATAATAATTTGGATAAGTAATATCTTTGATGTGAAAACTTGCCAATCACACAAGTGCTGTGAAGATGTGTGTTTTACACAAAAGGGCCCCGTTTGCTAAGTGACAGCCGCTGGCATTAGGCAGGTGTACGTGATTTGCGGGAAGCCACAGCAGGGTCTCACCTGGTCTCCCAGGATGCTGTCCTCCTAGGTGGCCGTGGTGGACACAGAAGAAGCCTTTGGAGAAGGACTGGATGGTGAAACTAAATGGCTGAATGGCCTCAGACACCTCCTGGAGGAAGACAAGTAAGATTTAAAGCTCTGTTATTAAAGAACGAGACGTATAAGTAAAGCAGTTCGTTCTCACACCCCTGGCAGATTTTGACAACTAAGAGAAAAATGGGGTCCTAATAGGAGGTTTGTGTTGGAGGTGTATCGTACCCCAGTTAGTGCTGTTGGTGCACTGAGAGCTTGCCGGTGGAGTTCAAGTGGAGTTAATCTCGGGGAACTAAAGGAGAAGGGAAGATTGCTTTTCCTGGAGCGTTTTCTGGCCACCCCGCTTGGTCCGGGCGCACGACGTACGAGAAGGGGGTCTGCTCTTGGTTCTTCTCGGGATTATTCAAGTCATTCTGGAATTTCAATTACAAAAATGGTTCTGGCCAGTCCTGTGGAAGCACAGAAATGACCAGGGCAGAGTGACGAGGGCAGAAGGCCTTCGAAGGACGCCGTGCGCGCCTGGAAGCCGTGGTTGCCTTGCCGCGGGGTCCAGGGCTCACCCCTGGGAGCGCATCGGTTGTATGAGTCGTGAGAAAGGACAGAGATGTGCCGTTGGTTTTCGTGTCTTGAAATTTACTTTTAAAACATGCTACTTAAGGAAAGAAAAACATGTTTCTTTTGTCTCGAAACACTATGTACCTTTGTCGCGGTCATCACCGCCCTCAGTCCTTCTGAGGGAATCACCTGGCACGAAGGCAGAACCTTAACTTGTGGTTACACTGGTTAGTTCTGTCCTACAAGCGGCGTGGGGCCGGGCTGTGTACTGGTTGGAGTAGCCCCTGCGTGTACTGACTTCGCTGGTTGGAAGGACGGAGAGCATTCTGTTGTTCAGATGAATCTTGCAAACATTTGCAGTCCCGCGTGTAGATCCTGGAGTTTATTTGCTTGTTTATTCAACAATTTGGGAAGGCATTTATTGAGTGTCCGTTGTTGGGGATGTAGCAATAAATACGACTGTCCTCCGAGACCTCACGACCCATTCTGCTTCTGTTTCACAGCCTTTGTGGTTTTTTTTTTTTTTTAATCAAGTGATTTTAATATTGAAAGCTTTGCTAGAAAAACTTTCTATTTTTTTTTAAGTTTATTTATTTATTTTGAAAGAGAGAGGGAAGGGGGGGGGAGAGAGAGAGAGAGAGAGAGAGAGAGAGAGAATCCCAAGCAGGATCTGTGCTGTCAGCATAGAGCCCATTGTGGGGCTCAAACTCACGAACTGTGAGATCAAGACCTGAGCCCAGATCAGGAGTCCGACACAACCAACTGAGCCACCCAGGCGCCCCGAGAAAAACGTCCTAATTAGATTTTGAATATGTACACGTATACATATTTTATATTAAACACAAGCCTTATAAATTTCTTAATTTGAGAATAGAGATTATAACTCCCAGGAATAAAGTACTTGATATAGTAAATCTCCCTTTCATGGGCGACCCGTGGGAGCCAAATCCAGTGCCCAGTATGGTGGAGAAGTGTTCTGAATAATAGTAATTCACGATAGGCACACTGTTTTGTGGAGGAAGGCTGTATTAATTTTAAGGGGAAGGAATATACGGAATTAGCAAACATAAAGGAGAGAGAAGCACAGGGAAGAACACAGAAGTGTTCGTACATCAGATTGGGTGCTCACGACATCCACCCTCCCGGCTGGGCAAGCCCCTGCAGGGAACAGCCGGCTAGGAGTCCCACTGAGGGCCCGGGGCAGAGCGTCCGTCCCTCAACTGCCCGTGTGTGATCTCTGCGCAGTCCTGAGCACTCCGGGTTTTGTTCTGTCTCTTCCTGTATCTCGCAATCTTAGGAGCCCGGCCATCTGCATATTTCTCTTCCCTCCCTGATCCGTTTCAGAGGGCCAGCCTGGAATGGCTCAACATGGTGAGGCAAGTTGACCCCTCTGGACATCTGGAACAGAGGGCCAGTTGGGATCCCACGGCCAGGTATGGAGCACAAGCCGACTAAGCCCCCCATGCGTGTGTGTGTGTGTGTGCGGCTTTGGGCAGAAGTGCACGACAGGTCACGGGAGCACGTTCTCTACCGATCAAGGAGCAGGGTTCCGGCAATCCTCTGACCTCGGTTCTGGTCTCAAGTCTGCTTCCCAGTCCTGTGAGCGTGGGAAGGTTACCTCAGCCCTTGAAGCCTCGGGTGCCTCATCTGTAAAATGTGGATAATCAGAACAATCCATAGCTTACAGGGTTTTTGTGCAAATTAAATCAGATTACATAAGGAGAGCCCCTAGAACATGGAGACATTTAGTAAGTGTTAAGTATGTTTCCCTCTCATCGCCTTGCCTGCAGTCTCTGCACTTATTCCGGGACCTGTTACTAAGTGCTGAGAATCGCCCGATATCTTGGGGTACGATGGTGATCTTAGACAGTGGGAATGGGACGCGAGGTAAGAAATATTTTGCTCATGAAATTTTAAAAAGAGACCTGCAAACAAACAAACAAAAAACATAAAAAGAGTCATGCAACAGCATTTGAGTGCCTGTGTTTATTAGAAAACATAAAAGCAACAATTTGGCTTTATCTGCAATATTTTCTTCTGAAAATACAGGAATAATGTTTGAGGGTTTCAGGTCAGATGACAGACTAAGAATCTACCGTCGCCTTTCCCTCTCG
The DNA here is from genome assembly GCF_018350215.1 of Panthera leo. Taxonomy (NCBI): domain Eukaryota; kingdom Metazoa; phylum Chordata; class Mammalia; order Carnivora; family Felidae; genus Panthera; species Panthera leo. Next base: position 3,086,938 of record NC_056694.1, read on the forward strand.
CACCAAAGAAGAGAAACAAAAATGAAGCCAGGCAGATTAGAGTGACTGAAAGGAAGCCTCCGAGTGGTGGGGAAAGTGCTGGGGGGGGGGGGGGGGGCTGCCAGCACAGGGCATGGGAGACGGGGACAGTGGGGGGGAGACAGGGTCAGCGGGGGGGGGGCAGTGCCAGCGCCGAGGGCTTCACTGAGCCCTGGAACTGCATCCACGGGAGTCTGCATACACCGTGCTTCCCCAGCCAGCCCTCTCAGCCAGGGATGCAGGTGCCTGCAGGGGAGCGCTGTGTGTCCTGAGGGGGCGGGTGCCTGCAAGTGAGTGCTCTGTGTCCCCGGGGGGGAATCAGTTCCTCCATAAGCAACGGGGAGCGCGCCTTCCTGGAGATCAGCTAGGTGAGCACCCTGGTCAGCAGCTTCTGTCACCGCAGGGAATGGGCGCGGCCGGTGTTCTCCTGTGGAATCTCCGACACACAGCGTCACCTCCAGGGCCACTAGGGAACCGGGAAGCCCCAGCAGAGAGACACAGACTCAACCAAGATTACTCATCTGAGCAGGCACCGAAGAGAGCAAGTGGAAGAGAACGACAGAGAACAGAGACAGATCGTGAATCCAGCAGAGATAACAAGAAAGCGCTTCCTGGGTCAAAACCGCACATCCTGGAAAGCAGAGACTGGTTGTCGAGATAAAAATGCGGTAGATGGAGGAAACAGCAGACACATTGGAGAACAGGCTTAGGAACTCCCCTGGACGGGCCACCGACCGTGAGGTATTATGTAGGTGGAAGGAAAGCAAGCGGTCAGAGAAAATGCAGCCGGCATTTAGTAACAAGTGTTGCACATTAGAGAATGTGGGGGAGTGATATGCAAAGAAATATCAGGGAACCTCCATAATGGAAGAGAGACAAAGATGTCCCAGGGCGCCAGGACAGACAAGGGAAAAAACCTCCCAATACAACATCCTAGAAGAGCCTTGAAAGAAAAATAGACTACTTCTAGTCAAGATTCCGAGGGAAGATAGCTTTGCATATAAAGCTCTATGCTCTCTTTCAAGACATTTGCACAAAGTCATTTGCAGACATTGACCATCTCAGAAATTCGCCACCTACTCATTGTGAAAGAATTAATAAAAGACCAACTCCAGCAATAAGAAAACCACGTACAAATGGAGCAGTAATGAATAAAGAATTGCTACACCTTACTCTTAAATCTAAATAATGTGTTTTATTGGTACTATCAAGACAGAACTAAAATTCCAAGAGTCATCAACAGGGAGAGGTATTGATGGTCTGGAGAGAAGAGAGGGAGGGAGGAGTAGTGGAGAAATGAAGAAAAATGTACTAATTTTCTTTTCGAGGAGAAGGACATGCCTACGGATTAAGTCTAGACAGAAGGAAAAGTATGTTTAAGTAAATGTATGTTTAAGTATGTTTAAGTAAATGTTAAAATGTTAAGGATAGCCAGTAGAAGAAAAGGAATTGAATGTGTAGCTTCCAAACTACTGGAGGAAAAAAAGAATGGATCACATCGATCCAAGAGAGAACAGGAAAAGAGGATTTAAAAAAAAATAAACAACTAAGAATCGTGGGGCATAAATATATAAAACAAGATAGCAAGATTACTACAAACAGATGAGAAGTCTCAGTAAATGTGACTAAACTCATGTTTATAAAAAACAAAGCCTTTCAGATTGCATTTTTTAAAAGCACTTATATGCTATTTACAGGAAATATTTTTTTCAAATAACGTAAGAAGGTGGAAATAAGACACAAAGACATATCAGACAAATGTTAACCATAACCAAAATCTGATTTAACAATATTTTGTACAATATATTAGATAAATTAGAATTCAGGTCAAATGGTATTAAAAATAACAGATATGTCATGCTTCAAAGGGATCTAACAAGACACTCTGATGGTCGTAATTAATATGGTGGATTAGGCACCTAAAAATGGGAGGATGTTCAGAATGACATTGTGAAAAAACTCCAATCTATGGTCAAGGTTCGCCAGGGGAAATAGAAGAAAAGCTTATTAACCCAATAGAGGAGATCTAACAAAAATCTACTGGAAACAAATTAGTGGTAAATCATTAGAAGCCTTGAGTTTGAAGTCTGGATGGGGGCAAGGATGCCAGCTGTTACATTATCCTGATGACAGTAAATGACATAACAGGAGGGGAGTGAAGTAGAAGATGGGAGGGGCAGAAGGGCAGGAAAGAAAAGAGGTGTAGATGACCATAAAGAGGCCAAAGTATCAATATATCAGGCAATGTGATGGCTGACACAGAAAACCTAAAATAATCTATTGAGGATTGGGATTTATAAAACAGCCCTAAAAGATGCCTGGATACAAGATTAAATGGAAGAAAAGTAACAGTTTTCTGTTCATCAGGAATAACTATTTGGAAAAACTTAATAGGGATGTCTGGGTGGCTCCTGTGCTGGGACAGAAAAGGAGCAGAGAGAGAAAATCCCAAGCAGGCTCTGAATGGTCAGCGCAAGCCAGACACAGGGCTCGATTCAGGAACCACGAGATCATGACCTGAGCCAAAATGAAGAGTCTGATGCTTAACCGACTGAGCCACCCAACACCCTGAGCGTCTGACTCTTGATTTCAGCTCAAGTCATGATCCCAGGGTCCTGGGATGGAGCCCTTTGTTGGGTCCATGCTGAACGTGGAGCCTGCTTAAGATTCTCTCTCTCCCTCTGCCCCTCCCCCCACTCACTCCCTCTCTCTCTCTCTCAAAAATAAAAAATAATAGATAACAAAAATTAAAACATCTCACTATAGTAAGCTAAACTTTGAAAATATTTTTTAAATAAATCCAACAAGAAATATATAAGAATCTGTGGAAACTCTCCTGAAGATTCTGAAAGAAGGACCAAATGGAGGGGTATAACATGTTCATGGATGGAAAACTCAGTTATGGGAAGATATCAACTCTGCTCAGATGACTCTATAAAGTCAGCACAATGATGAGATTTACCAAGTTTATTTAAGGATGAATATGGAAACCTTCAAAAAGGACATGGCTTACTAAACCCCAGTATGTCCATACGATGGGAAACTATGGCTCCGTTCGGGGTAATGAGGTAGATTGTTACATAGACGATGGCGCAAACTCCACAACATGTTTCTGTGCAATAAAGAAAGTTACAAGACAAAGCATATAGTATGATTAACTTATTTTTAAAAACACAAAACAGTCCTTTATACACATTGTTAGTACATGTACATACGGATAAATGCATTGGAAAAGATCCAGAAAAGACTCATGCTGAACCGTTGATGATGGCTTTCCCTGGAGAGGGAGGATGAGGACAGAACAGAAAAATTTCGGAGGGACATCTCAGCCTCCATTCAGAGTCTCCGTGGGTTTGCTTTCTACATGAAGCCCAGGGTGTTCAGGTGTGCTCATTTAGCAGGAAGGCTCGGGGAATGCGTCTATGCCACCTTCCTGGAAGCGCAAGTCCCCAGCACGAGTTTCACAAGTGCTAAGAAAAGAGGAAAGAATTTCCCTGTTATCATAAAGCAATAAATTTGTCACGCTGGAGCAGGAAGGCGCAATACTGTTTGGTTATCTAGTGTAACAGCTACCCCCCATATTTAATTGTTTATAACAACCTCTCTCTTTTTTTTTTGCTCACAACTTTGTGGTTCATGAGTTGAGGAAGGTCTTAGCTGGGAGGTCCATCTCTGACCCACCTGTCCGCTGGGACGTGGGGCTGGAGGCCTCCTTCTCAGGTGGCTTTTCTTTGTGATGTCTCATTCTCTGTGGCCTTTATTTATGGCAGTTCAGGGTAGTGGCCCCTGTATGCAGGGAGATCCACTTACCCGTTAGTTACCTGTTAGGTTGCTTGGGACTTTGGGCAACAGAAAACCTCAATTCAAACTCGTTTTAACTGTAAGCAGATTTGTTATCACATAGCTCGCGATGTCACCAGGACCCCAGATTCTTCTCGCTTTTCTGCTTTACTGTCCTCAGCATCCTCAGCATTGGCTTCATCCCAAATCAGAGTGACTGCTGGTAGCAGTGTGGGTTTCATGCCTCCTCATCAGGAGAGAAAGAAAGTCCTTTTCTTTTGAAAGTTGCTTTTCTTTTGTCTTATTAGATCAACTGCAGTTACAGTCACCAGGGGAGAACCAGATGGTCATTGGCTTAGACCAGTTTTTAGGGGTCGGATCAATACTGATGAGTCAACCTCAGTGTCCTTGACACCTCTCTCATTCACACTGCACTTATCAAAATAAATTCCAAATAAATAAATGTAAAACATAAAATTGCAAATCCTTAGAAAATATTGGTATAGGGAAGACCTTTCTAAGAAACAAAAGTGTAAAGCAGTAAGAGAACTGGTAAAATAGTTTATTGCATCAAAAAAAATTTTAATGTTTATTTTGAGAGAGAGAGAGAGAGAACGTGCATGCAAGCAGGGGAGGGGCAGAAAGAAAGGGAGAGAATCTGAAGCAGGCTCCACGCTATCAGCACAGCCTGACTCGGGGCTCGATCCTACGTACCTTGAGATCATGACGCGAGCAGAAGTCAAGAGTTGGGCGGTTACCTGACTGAGCCACCCAGGTGCCCCTACGTCAAAATCTAAAATCTCTGTGTAATAAGGAACGCTGTAAACAAAATTAAGAAATAAGAGACAGACTATAAGTAAGTATTTGTAATACAGTTAATCTACAAAGACTTAATATTCTAGAAGCAATCACCATGAGAAAGGATATCTCAAGGGTAAAAAAAAAAATAGGCAAAGGATAGGAGAAGCAGTTGATAGAAAGTGAATGCATATTTCCAGTAAGCTTATGCAAGGATGGACAGTCTTTCTCTCAATCTAGGAAATACAAATTAAAATAGACTGTAAATTTTCACTCATCACATTGTTGAACATTTAAGAAGTTTGATGATCTCCAGTATTCAGCTGGGTAATATCCAGTGTTGGGCAGGGTATAAGAAAATGAAAATTTCAAACTGCTGTAAATTGTAGTGTAGATTAACGCAGCCGTGTTGATAGGCAATTAGATAATATCTTTTATAATGGAGATTATTTCTCAGGCTCTGTACGTCTTCAGTTCTCTACTTCTGAGAAATACTGCCTTGCACGTGATCGCAAGGAAGCGTCCAGAAGGGTGTTTGTACCAGCGTCAACTGGAAACAGCTCCTGAGTGGAGGAGGGCTAGGTGGCCTGCTGTACGTCCAGCATGCGGCATTACTGTGCACCCAGGTCAGTGCAACCCTTTGCCTAAAGATGGGGAAAGAACACTGACAGTTGCCCCAGTGATGCGGTTTTTTTTGTTAAGACAAAATCCACCCGTTTCGTTTGATGTCTTTGTCACGTCAGAGCATCTCCATCCATCCTTTCTGCACCGCTCGCCTTCCGGTCCTTGTGGGGCATGGTTGGGGTGGGGGGGGGGGTGGAATCACTACGTAGACATCCTGGGGTATGGGGAGTGCTTGTGTGCTTCAGACTGAAGAGGTTTAGTTGACCCCCCTGCTGCTTGGGTACCACCAAAAAGAAATGGAAAGAGTAATTTGAACACAAATGGGAGAGAGCAAGACTCATTTTCCTACCATGGAGAACTCGAATGCCTCCACCAGAAGGGCTGTCTGCTAACTTGGTGCTCGTTCAAAACCCTATTTGGGGCTAACACTTCTTTATAAGATGCCTTCATGCGCCTCAAGTGATTCACAGAGATTGATTTGTAAAACATTCCGAATCAATTAAGGCTTTAATCAGCAAAGTAGCAAACTTCACATGGCTTGTGGACTAATTTTACCGTCTCCCATCAATGTGAACCTAAGCTGAAAAAAGAAAACAATTAGGAGGATGCAATTATCTGTCCTGATTACTGAATTAGAAGTTTGTGTTTACCCGTCCCGGTGTAAAGGTGGGGATCTTCAGAGAACAATCCAAGCAGCTGTTGAGGAGCTGGAGCCTCCTGGCTCCCGGGCCCCTTTCCGCAGACCCACCGGGCGTGAGGGGGAGTGTCACCCACGAGGTTCTAGCTGTCGGCTTCCAGTGACCAGCAGAAAACAAAGGCGCCTGGCAGTTATTGCATGTAAATGTTTGTGAGAGCAAGTTTCCTAAAAGCCCCTTGCCATTGATGGTGGGAGTTTCCTGCACAAACATCTCATTTGAATTACTGCATCTCCAGATCTGTCTGCTTGCACAATAATCAGGAAATTGGTTTCCTTTATTTGGACCAGCTCTGCGCCACGGCTGCATATTAGAGCCACGTGGGGAGCTTTGGAAAGTCCCAGAACCCTCCCAGAGCGATTTCATCAGAATGTCAGGGGAAGATGCCAGGCGAGGAGGGCGCTTTGTTAGGCTTCCAGATGATTCCAGTCCGCAGCCAAGATGGAGAACCCTTGGGGGAGCCTGGTTAAGTGTCCAACTTCTCTTCAGGGCGTGATCTCACAATTCGTGAGTTCGAGCCCCACATCGGGCTCTGGGTGACAGCAGCAGAGTGCACTTCATATCCTCTGTCTCCACACACCCCCCACCCCGCCCCTCCTCCACATGCTCTCTCTCTCTCTCTCTCTCTGTCTCTCTCTCTCACTCTCTCGCTCTCTCGCTCTCTCTCTGTCTCTCAAAAATAAATAATTAAACTTTAAAAAAGAAAATATGGAGAACCCCTGGTTGAGAGAGCTTCTCCAGGCTAGTGCTGTCTAACTGTGTGGTTGGATGTGGTGATTGTATCTTTTTAGAATAGGATTTTTTTTTTGACACTTCTTTTCAATAAAGCTATGCGTTGTTGAATGTAGAACTAAAGACAACTTTTGCAACCTTATCAGATATTGTGTTTTATATCACACGTTTCATATTTACAAATCAGAAAGATCCCTTTCTCAGGTAATGCTTCCTAATTCTTGATTCGGAAAAGATCATCATCTGAATTATTTGTTCGGCAATATCAGTGCGTAATATGTGAGTACTATTCCTCATATGTATCAGAAATGTCAGCCTTCTTCTGACAAAACTGGAGTTTGAGGAATTGGTTGTGTATTTGAGGCATCTTCTCTGAGCTCAATATTCTGGAGCTTCTGGAATATTCTACTTGGCCAAACATCGCAAACACCTCAGGAGGAATGCCGGGAGCAGATGTTGTCCCCTGAGCGCCCTGCTTCTCACATAAACGGTCTTAATCAGACAACTTTCGCCAACAGGAGTTCTGGAAGAAACTTTTTCTCTCTCCTCAGCATTTCCGCTGATGGCTTAGTGCCCTTTTCAGCACCTGATTGCCTGGCAAATCCTCTTTTTAAACAAATTGTGGTAAAATATACATTACATAAAATTTATCCTTTTAACCTTTTTTGTGTACACAGCTCAGTGGCACTAAGCACATTCACGTTGCTGTGCAACCATCATAACTACCGTTTCCAGAGCTTTTTCATCTTCCCAAACAGAAACTCTGTCCCCATTACAAAAAATAACTCCCCGTTGCCCCCTCGCCGCACTCTCCCTGACTTGTGTTCTACTTGCCGTCTTTATGAACTTGACGACTCGAGGCACCTCATACAGGTGGAATGATGCAGGATTCGTCCTTTTGTGACTGACCTGCTTCACTTACATCATGTCCTCAAGGTTCATCCGTGTTGTGGCATAGGCCAAAGTTGCCTGGCTTTTGAAGGCTGAGTAATATCCCGCTTGTGTATGCATGGACCACGTTTTGTTTATCCATTCATCCGTCCGTGGACACATGGGTTGCTTCCGTCTTCGGCTGCTGAATCATGCTGCCGTGAACTTGGCTGCCCAAACTCCTGTTCCGGTCCCTGCTTTCAGGTCTTTTGGTCGTAGGCCCAGAAGTGGAATTACTGAATCATGTGGTCATTCTGTGTTTCAGTTTTTGAGGGACTGCCATCCTGCCATCCACAATGGCTGCATTCCCACCAGCAACCCTGGGGTGGGGGGGGGGGGGTCCAACATCTCCACGTCCTCACCAACACTTGTTTTCTGTTTCATTTTAGCCACAGTGCACATTCCAATGGGTACGAAGTAGCTGACTGGTCCGCTTTTCCTTTTTCAATATACGTTGTTGCTGTTGTTGTTTATAGGTTTTTTTCATTTTATTTAAAAAAAAAAAATTTTTTTTTAACGTTTATTTATTTTTGAGACAGAGAGAGACAGAGCATGAACGGGGGAGGGGCAGAGAGAGAGGGAGACACAGAACCGGAAGCAGGCTCCAGGCTCTGGGCCATCAGCCCAGAGCCCGACGCGGGGCTCGAACTCACGGACGGTGAGATCGTGACCTGAGCTGAAGTCGGACGCTTAACCGACTGAGCCACCCAGGCGCCCCGGTTTTTTTCATTTTAATTCCAACATGATTAACATACGTCATATTAGTTTCAGGTGCACAGAATAGTGATTCAACACTTCCATACATGACCTCGTGCCCATCACGATAAGTGTGCTCTGAATCCCCATCGCCTGCTTCACCTATCCCCCCGCCCCCCCGCACCTCCCCTCTGGTGACCAGCAGTTTGTTCTCTACAGTTGAGAGTCTATTTCTTGCCTTGTCTCTCTTTTGCTTTTACTTTGTCCGTATGTTTTGTTTCTTAAATTCCACACGTGAATAATATATCGTACTTGTCTCTGGCTTATTTCACTTGACATCATACTCTCTCACTCCATCCACATTGTTGCAAATGGCAAGGTTTCATTCTTTATTGTGGCTGAATAATATTCTATTGTATATATATGCCGCATCTTCTTTATCCATTCTTCTATCAAGGGCTGCTTGGGCTGCTTCTATAATTTGGCCATTGTAGATCATGCTGCTATAAGCATCAGGGTGCAAAGAATCTTTATCCATTCTTCTATCAAGGGCTGCTTGGGCTGCTTCTATAATTTGGCCATTGTAGATCATGCTGCTATAAGCATCAGGGTGCATATATCCTTTTGAATTAGTGTTTTTGTATTCTTTGGGTAAATACCCAGTAGTGAGATTACTGGATGATAGGGTAGTTTTATTTTTAATTTTTTGAGGAACCTCCAGACTGTTTTCCACAGTGGCTGCACCAATTTGCATTCCCCCGACAGTACACTAGGGTTCCTTTTCCTCCACATCCTCACCAACACTGTTGTTTTTTGACCAGTCCGTTTTTAACACAATTCTGTCTAGAGCTGGCTCACCTCTAATATTTTTACATACAGCAAAAAGATTCTTTTTATGTAACATTTGGGAAGAAGGCGCCAGTAACTCTGTATAGAGATATTTAGCATTTCCAGCCTCAAACTCAGCCAAACCTCCTGTGATAACTGCAGTCTACAAGGCCTGAGTCTTTTCTGGGTTCTACAGTATAAATTGCCTCACTTTTTAAAGGCATCTTAAACAGGTATTTGAATTATAACTTCCCATCATTTTTTTTTTCCTCCAAAAATTCATTATAGCTCCTCTTCTGCTTTGCTTTGTACAGACCAATAACTTAAAAAATCTTTTACTGTCATTTTAGTAGGGTTTTGGAAGGGAGAGAAAGTAAACATGTTAACAATTGTTAAAGTTTCTGGAGCCCGATAAACAGTACCCTCTCCTTCCAGCCCCAGTTCTCAATCTATTGAAGAATAAGACAAATGGGTAGAGTGGATAGGAGAGTAAACTATTATCTTTATAACTAATAAAGCAGAGTTTGTGAATGTGGCCAAGATCTACAGGAAAGTGGGTTTCTTAACACCAAAACGAGTGTTGAACTTAGTCCCTGAGTCTTAGATGGCCCTGGATAGCACATGTGCTGGCCCACAAGGAGGTGACAGAGCAGAGCAGATGTGTCTCCTGGTGACAGCCTGTGTAGGAAAGAGGAGGAAGGAGGAGCTAAGCTAAATATCTCATTTGTTCATTTGTTTTTGCCAAATTCACTAATTAGCTAAAGGCACATCTCTTTCCTCAGTGAGGGAGATGGTGAGGGAGGAAGAGACACACACACACACACACACACAGAGAGAGAGAGAGAGAGAGAGAGAGAGAGAGATCGATCAGGGATGGACTTCTCTCCACCAAAAAGAAAACAGAAGTGGATAAGAAACATTTTCTCCAGTGGGAATCCTCCCTATTTAACAGACTCTCCTTTGTCCCTGCTTGAACTGGATCCCAGCTACTGGCATCTTGGGGTTGCCAGCCATGGCCACGTTTTCCCTACATGTATGCAGCTTCCCACTACTCAAACCTCTTCCCTTCGACTCCAGCCCTCTTTCCTCCCGCATGTTTTACTGACGAGTGGGGAGGAGAGTATGTCTTAGCCCCTGGTCTTGGGGGTACAGCATGTCCAAGAAGACAAGATTATAGTGGCCGTATCGGAGCCACTGAAAAGCGGGCAGAAGTTGGGGAGGTGAGAGGGTGGTAAAAGCAGGGATTGGGGTGGATGTGTGGATCCTCCTGGAAGAGTGGGGTAGAATTGGCTTGAAAGGGTGAGTCAGCTCCACAGGGACAGAGTGCAGAAGGGTAGGTATCTCATTCATCGCTCTTTGGAGGGATGTCGGAACGTGGTAGAAATAGGACCACAAACTCAAAACATTTTTGAGGTGTGACATGGCCGTTTACGAAAACTTCTGCCTTCGGGAAGAAATGACAGAACAGCAGCCAGCTGGACCCAGGCGACCACTTCACCTCCGTTCTTTTTTTTTTTTTTTTTTTTTTAACGTTCATTTACTTATTTTGAGAGACGTAGTACACACGCATGAGCAAGCACAGGGAGGAGCAGAGAGAGAGGGAGAGAGAGAATCCTAAGCAGGCTCTGCTCTTTCATCACAGAGTCTGATGCAGGGCTCAGTCTCAAAGCCATGAGTTCATGGCCTGAGCTGAAATCAAGAGTCACTCTTAACCATTGGAGCTGCCCAAGTGCCCCTTCACCTCTGCTCTTAACACACCGGTTTTATAGGTTTTCTTCTCCATGACCCAGGTACAGCCCAACATCCCCAGAACCCACTCACACTGTTCCGGAAATTATGTTGGGATTCACAGGAAGGGAAGTCATAAGTAAGCTACAAACTTTAAACAAACTTTAAATCTGCATTTGAAAGGCAAAGAGAACAACAGTGAACAAGGCACATCTGAAAGGAGATTCGATGCACATTGGAAAGGGAAGAAAGCCACAAGAATAGATCAGAAAACAAAGAGAATAGAATATTGTAATTATATTGTTAGTTGATTTTTAAAGATATTTTAGAATATATGACATACGGTCCTTTTGGTTACTGGGAGGCTGATTTCCATCATGTGAGACAACCAAATGAGAGCTTTTCTTAGATCTCAAGCCACTTTGAAAGATTGATTCATTCACGTATTAGTCCAGCAAGTATCGATTGAGCACCTCACTACTGTGGCCAGCTTCAGGATCTGGGGATTCCGTGGTGAGCAGGACAGAGGTGGCTCTGCTCTAGCGGACTCCCAGAGGGGAAGAAAGATGACCAGCGAGTCAACAAGCACCTGACGGCAGTCATTCCTGAGAGTGCTACGTGCTTCGAATGATGAAGACGGATAGAGAGGAGGACAGAGGCCCCAGGAGGGGAGAGATTTGTCAGCTTTGAGGAGAGAAGGCCGGAGTAGCTGGACGGCAGCTACCAAGGGGGAGTGTGGCCTGAGCTGGTGGATGCTATGGACTGACCCTCCAAACCCACGCATACATAATGCTTCATATGATTCGAGCAAGGTTATGGGCTCCCTCCACTCAGCATCCATGAACCACAGATTGATTCAAGGGGGAAGTTGAACTTAGGTTTGGGCTCCTGTAGAAACCAAGCCGGTTAGATTGGGGAAGCCTATCATGGTTATGTGTGTGTGGGAACAACGTGTCCTGTTTTCAAGGTAGTGACCACGGAGAAACAGTGGGGGAGAAAGCTGAAGACCTTGAACGTGATCCCGCTGGTCATGAGAGCTGGGTCACCAAGACACCGAGTGTTCCCCAAGTGGGGTGACCTCGCTGTGGGTTCCCTGCAGGGATTCGGACTGGAGGGACACGGCCATCACCTCCTTCCTCTGTCCTTAGGGCAAGTTAAGAATGATGGGCTAGACACTAGGAGAGTGTAGACAGGCCAGTACGTGTGTGTTGGGTTGGGGGGAGTTCATTCTGAGTGCTGATGGTAAAGTTGTGATCTTTCAAGTGATAACACAGAAGGAAGCCAAATTAAGGTTCCACCAGACACAAGAAAAAACCTGTTTAGTGATCGTATCATGTTAGATTCAAATGAAATAAGAATTGGCCTTGGTCAGTCTGTCTGAGGACATGAGTTCAGACTGGCTGAAGAATAAAAGGCCTTCAACCCAGCAGAGAAAAAATAGACTCTTCGTTGAAAGCAAATTTTCTGCAAGTACATTAAGGAATTAGAATTTGCTTATTTTGATGTTGGGGATATATAAAAGTGTAGTTCCTTTTGATTAAAACATTTTTAAGACTTAAAATATACTTATTGATCTCTAGGCTATTTTTCATCTTTGAGATAATGTTTTTCATTTGAATCATGATTTTCTTTAGAGATGATGGTGTGTTATATTTCTTAGCTATCATCCATTGGCTGTGTGTGGTTTACGACTGCATTAACATGTTCTTTCTTTCATGGAAGAGATAAATATTTTTTTGGCAGACCCATTACTTACCCTTTATATCTTTCTAGAGATGCTTAGAGTTCACAGATTACATAAAACTTCTCATAAAAAAAAAAAAAAAACCTATTTCATGACTGAGGAGTAATTTCGGTTCACATGTTTAGCAGAATGTTAATCCTGGCATATTTAGCTGCTGTGATGAAGGATTGCTCCTGGGTGTCCTGGCACGTTCAGGAGAAAGGCCCAAACTTGTGAGTCATAGGTTAGCCTTATAATTTGGGAGGAAATACAATCACGTAACCTGACATTACCCACTAGGAGCGTTACTGTTTATTGTTTATTAATGAACAGTAAAGAAACCTGCCACCAGTCATTGACTCTGGAAAATGTGCTGCTTAGCTACTCCATTGACTGGTACCGTCAGAGCAGGGGGTTTATGTCAGGGAGGCTCAGTGATTATTAAATACCATCCAACAGACTCTTGATATAATGAGATTAAAACTGTCTGTACAGAGGAACCAGACTTTATTAAAAAAGAAATAGGGAAAGAAAACTGCCTTATCAAAGTTGACTTTACAGACTGGGTGACATCTGGTTAATAAATTTGCTGTTTTTGTTGAAAATGTAACTTGCATTGCTACTAGGTTAAAAAAATACACGTGGAGGTCTTCATAACCAGGTAATGTAATACGATCTGCTCCTACGGTCAAACCCTATTCTTTCATCTGTACTTTTCTTCCACAAGTATTTGCCCGTATTTTAATTCTGCATTCTACCGTGATAAACAGCCTAGACTTACATCCTAATGTCAGACTAGCACGAATGGAAACCCACTCTCCTGTTGATTGTTGATTTCTCCGGGAACTAAGGGGACCTCCAGTGCAGAAGTTGTATGTACAATAGCATACACCTTCTTCACAACAAAAGTTAAATTGCAGATACTCTGTTAACTTACACACAAAGAAATTATGTTCAAGAGCTGCTGTTTATAAAAAAGGCATTTCCTTTGGCATCATTTTAGCTTTCTGGACGAGAAACAACTATATAGCTTTCTTTTGTTGCTTAATATTCTGAGATGAATAATTGACATGTATGATATCATTGCTCTATATAAGAAAATGTAAATTACCATGTTACACTGTTGAAAGCAGTAATACAAAACAGAAATATGAACTTGATATTTCTCATTCAGGAAAAACAAAGCTAATTCTGGTCATTCTGGGGCATTCTACTTGGCTGCGGAATGCTGTCCGTTGAAGATTTCTTGTAAAAAAAATAAGTGGAAATGAGCACAGCGGGAACAGCTGTATTTTTCATTTTTCTAAGATCTCAATCAGGGGAGCAAAGCCCAGAGGGCAGTGGGGTAGTTAGGAGTCAGAGTGGCTTCTAGCTTTCTGAAGTCACTGGGCTGCTGACCCAGTACACTGACTCTCCTTCTTAGCAACCCCTCCCCTGCTTCTCCCCCCGCACATGCAACAGTCGGTTTCCACAGGCCATGTGGATTTTCCTTGCTGATAAGAAAATGTAGTCACACTATTTTTAACTCTTTGAAATTGAAGATTTTGAGACCTCACCTAGAGCAGGACATCGGCTCCCTCAGGCAGTCACCTGGGCGTTGGAATGTCGTGCTGCCCAGCAAAAGGGAGGAGCTTAAAGTGTACGGTTAGATTAAAAGCCAACATAACACATTGCCTGTAACAAATCACACAGGGGTTCCTTTTGTTCCCACGGGGTAGAAAAAGAAAATGCTGTTAAAATAGTTTTATTCCAAAGAAATTCCATCTGATACTTATTGTGCCCTCAGTATTACAACTTGAACATCTTGGGGGCTTATCTTGGATCATCCACCTAAGTGTAATGTAAGGTTGTGTGTAAACGGACTACTGTCATTGTGTCATGAGAAGTAAAAATGATCACAATAATAAAAGGCATTTAAAAATGCATTATTCTTTAATACAAAGCCTTTGTCAGCACTCAGAGAAGTTTATGTAAAACTATTTAATACTTCACCTTTGAAAACTTCATAAAGATATTATGATCTAGGAACCAGAGTTTCTGTGAGTTTTTGATATAGTAAACTTAACTGTCTCATTCTAATATATCAAGTAATTGCCACTTCTCATTATTTTCACAGTTCTGTGGCCCTTTTAAGCTAAGGCAGCTGGCCTTGTGTGCCAGTTTCCAGGGGGAAAATGATGGTTATCAGGAATGAAATAAGTTTTTGATATGGGTATAACTGTTGCATTGAACAAGCAGGACTTAGAAGGATGTCAGTTTTAGATAAATAGCTTTTATTCTGGTCTCTTATCATTTTGAAACACTGTGTTTAGACTAGTCTTTCCCTGACCCCATGGGGGAAATCTCTAGCAAGTGCCATTTAATTTTTTTTTTTCAGTTTACTTATTTTGAGAGAAAGAGAGTGGGGTGGGGGGGGCAGAGAGAGAGGGAGAGCTTCACTGTCACCACAGAGCCTGATACAGGGCTCAGTGCTCCAAATCATGAGATCATGACCAGAGCTGAAATCAAAAGTCAGACACCTAACCCACTGAGCCACCCAGCCTCCCCTTAAAAGAAAGTAAACTTTTAATTTTAAGTAATCTTAGATTTACAGAAGAGCTGCATAGTTAATACAGAAAATTTTGTAGACTCTTTATCCAGTTTCCCACATAACATTAACATTTTACATAATCCTAACACATTTTTCAAATCTCAAATTAACATTGGTACATTGCCATTAACTGAAATACAGAGTGTATTCAGATTTCACTTGTTTTTCTACTTATGTTTTTTTTTCTGTTGTAGTATCCACTCCAGGCCATCATGCTGCACTGAGTTGTTATGTCTCCATAGTCTTTTCCAATCTGTAATAGTTTCTGATTTCTTCCTTGTGTTTCATGACCTTGACATTTTTGAAAGGTACTGGTCAGGTATTTGTAGAAATTATTTGACTGATAGTGAATTGAATCTGTAGATCAGGTTGGAAAGAATTTGATGTCTTCACAACATTCAACTTGCAATCCATGAATATGGTATACCTTTCCATTTATTTAGGTCTTCTTTAATTTCTTTCATCAGTATCGATAGTTTTTAGCATACACATGCAGCACAAGTTTTGTTAAATTTATATCTAAGCCTTTCTTGTCTTTTTTGTTTGTTTTTGGTGCTAGTGCAAATAATGGATTATCTCCTTTCCCCCAGATTCACCTTGTTCACTTGCTGGCATAAGAGGAATACAATTGACTTTTATATATTGACCTTGTATCCTGCTCTCTTGCTAAAATCACTTAATGTTAGAACTTTTTCATAAGTCCTTTCAGGGTTTCCACATAGACATTTCATAAGTCCTTTCAGGGTTTCCACATAGACATTGTGAGTAGAGATAGTTTTGTCTCTTCCTTTCCACTCTGTATTACTTCCTTTCCTTGCCTTGGTGTACTGAATAGGATGTTGAGTAGGAGTGGTGAGAGAAGACATTCTTTCTTTGATCCTAATCTTAAGGGAAAAGTCCTTAAGGGAAAAATGATGTTTAATCATTAAGTATGATGTCAGTTTCAGGTTTTGGGGGATATCTTATAGTTGGTTAATAAAGTTCCCTTCTATTTCTCATTTGCTGAGAGTTTTAATCATGAATGAATGTTGAATTTTATCAAATTCATTTTCTGCATCTACTGAGATGTTTATATGTTTTTTCTTAGCTAGTCTATTAATATGGTAAGTAAAATTGATTTTTTTTAATTTTTTTAATGTTTATTTATTTTTGAGAGAGAGAGACTAAGAACAAGATGGGGAGGGGTAAAGAGAGATGGAATCTGAAGACAGAATCTGAAGCAGGCTCCAAGCTCTGGGCTATCAGCACAGAGCCTGATGTGGGACTCAAACTCATGAACTGTGAGATCATGACCTGAGCCAAAGTCGGATGCTTAACTGACTGAGCCACCCAGGTGCCCCTGATTGTTTTTTTAATATTGAACCCACCTTCCAATACTGGGATAAACTCCACTTGGCAATAATGTATTATTCTTCTGTACACTTTTATATATTTTGTATTCAATTTTCTAGTAGTCTGTGAAAATATTTACATCTATATGCATGAAGTACATTTAGCTGTAGTTTTATTTGCTTATAATGTGTTCATCTAATTTTGGTATTAGAATAATGCTGGCCTAATAAAATGAGTTGAGAAGTATTCCCTTCTCTTCTGTTTTTTCTAGGAGATTGCATAGGAGAATCAACATGTTTCAGAGATTTCACCAGTGACAGTATATCTGGGTCTTGAATTTTATTTTTTGTTTGTTTCATTTTTAAACTTTGCAACTACACACACAATTTCGTTAATAGATCTAAGACTATTCAGGTTTTTTTTCCTTGAGTGAGTTTTGGTAGTTTTTTTTTTCAAGGAATTTGTTCTTAAAAATTCTAAGTTGTCAAATTTATTAGCATAGAATTATTTGGGTATTTATTATCTTTTTAATGTATATGGTATCAACAATGATGTTTCCTCTCTCATTCAATATTTGTAATTTGAGTCTTGTCTCTTTTTCCTCAATCAGCTTGCCTAGAAGTGTATCACTTTTATTAATATGTTTTTAAAAAAACAGCTTTTGGTTTCATTGACTTTATCCCTGTTTTCTGGAAGCTTTTGTCATGGCTGCTATAGCATTTACAATATAAATTTTAAAATAATCTGTGTCAACCTTCAAATAATAGTATACTTCTTCACATGGAGAAAAAACTTAGAGTATTCTCAATTCCTCTCCCTCATCTCTTTTACTATTATTGTCACATATTTAATTTTAAATATGCTGTCAACCCACAATATAATGTCGCTATTACAGCCTTAGTCAGTACTTATTTAGGTAACTCAAAAATAATAAAATGTACCTTATTTTATTTTAAATTCACTTTTTTCTTTGCTGATGCTCTTTATTTCTTTGTGTGTATCAACATTCCTGATCTATATCATATTCTGCCTAAACAAATCTCTTTAATGTTTCTTGTAGCTCAGGTCTCCTGGCAATAAATTCCCTGAGTTTTGGGGGAGAATGTTGTTTGTTTGTTTTGCCTGAAAAGGTCTTTATTTATTCTGCACTTTTGCAGGAGAGTTTCATTGGGTATAGAATTCTATACTGATATTTTTCTTTTAACATTTGATGTAATTCCATCGTCGTTTTGCTTTCCTGGTGTCTGACAAAAAGTCTTCTGTATTTCTTACCTTGTTCCTCTGTGAGTAATATCTTTCCCCCCCTCTTTTTCCCTTCATGATTTTTTGTCTTCAGCTTTCAGCAGTTTGAATATGATATCTAGAGGTTTTGTTTTGTTTTAATGCTGTTTGATGTTCTCTGATCTTGGATCTGTAGTTTGGAGTCTGCCACTAATTTTGGAAAATTCTTGGCCAATATTTCTTCAAGTGTTTCTTTTCCTTCTGTCTAGGATTTTAATTATGTGTGTATTAGACTGTATTCTCCCATAATTCTTGCATGCTTTCTTCTGTTTTATGCACCTTTCTTTTTCCTCTTTAAATTTCAGTTTGGATGATTGCTATTCTATTTATCTCTCTTAAAGTTCAATAGTCTTTTCTTTCAGAGGTATTTATGAGTCCATCAGAGGCATTCTTCATTGCCAGACTGTGTTTTTTTATTTCTATCATTTCCACTTAATTCTTTCTTATAGTTTCTGTTTCTGTGTAAAATTACCTATCTGATCTTGTATATTATGTGCCTTTTCCATTAGAACTTTTAACATATTCACTGTAGTTAATTTAAATTCCGCATCTGATAGTTCCAGCATTAACATCGTATCATAAGTCTGTCTCTGATGATTGTTTTCTCTCTCCATGGCGCGTTTTTCTTTGCCTTTTCCACATGCTTCATAGGTTTTGTTGAAAGATACATCATGGATGATGGATACTTAGGTAAATATTTTTTTTATGCTCAGAGATAAGCCTGCCTTTTCTTCTGCTAGTGTTTTAATATGAGGGTATGTTAATTCTGTCAGGCATCGGGCTGGGTTTCAAGTTGGCCTTGGCCTTGTTTTGGTGGCCCTCATTCCCCTGGAGGTTTCAGATTCCTCTAGTGATATCTTGTGTTTACAGCATAGGCTAATTTTCCAGAGGGTTTTTCTGTCCCCCTTGTCTGTTCCCACTTGTCTTTGAGTCCCCCAATGAGTCTTTGAGTGTTCTCTTTGCATCGCTCCTGAGGGATCCTGTCTCTGGCAGAATCCCCGCTGTATCCCTAGTTATGTTCGCTCACTGGTTTTTCATGCTGGGTGGGGTCCAGGGACAGAGGGCATGCTCCTGTGTTCTGATTAGGTCTCGCTGGTAGGCAGGCTCTGTGAACCTGTGCTCTGGGTTGTGGCCCTTAAGTATTCCCGTTCCCCCTCTATGCATCCTGCTGGCCCAGCATACGTTCCAGTCTTCTTCTAGGGTAGAGCCAACCCTCCCCTGGCCCCCACCTCCAAGCCTGGCCTTACGAGGGGTACTTAGTGCCCTCAGGCTACAGTTTTGTTGCTCTTTGTTCTGTGTGTTAAGCCTTTCATTCCTTTGGGGATTTAGGAGAGAAGGGTACGGGCAGTTTGGGTAATGACTACCATTCCCCTCTCCCACCTGCAGCAGGTGGCTAGCAGTGCCTTAAGGCCATGTTGTGCTGTTCTACCCCCTATAGAGTATGGTTTTTATTTTAGGGGGATAGAAGAAATAAGTGTGGTCAGAGTTTCAGTGCGGCTGCTGTTCCCTGGCCCCAGCCAGCACCACAGCTGGTCGGGATCCTGGAGGAAAACCTTGCACTAGTCTGTTCACCCCTTTCTGCCTGTGAGCCCTGGCATGGTGCACACTTTGGCTAGCCCACTCTTGGCCTTGGGCAAATCATTAGAACTTAGCCGAACCTTCCTCTGGGCCTGAGTTGTATTCAATGGTGTCTGCCCCATATTAGCAAATGCCTGGGTCCTGGTTCTCCGTGGAGGTGCCTATCTCTTTCCAGATTTGGGGTTGTTTGCCCTCAACTTCTGTTCTCTGACAGGTTCAAGAAAAGCTGTTAGTTTGCACTTTGTCCAGTGTTTTGCTCGTTGTGACAGTGGGAGGCTCTTTCCAGGTCTCTACAGGGAGGAGATAGAGGCAGAAATTCACCATATCCAGCCTCTGCCTTTTCTGTTTCTAGTCACTGTCAGAACAGTGAACATCCCTCCCCCACCGCCACCGTAATACTCTAGATAATCTCTGTGTAGACAGCAAGTCGTGTGGTCAAACGTACAGGAAATGCTCTGAGCTACTTGCGCTCCCCTGCCTTCAGGCTTGTGTCAGACTCACTACAGTGGGAAAGGGGGCGGTGACCGGCGTCTCCTTGGTCCCCACCTCTGTTTATACTCTGTCCCTTCCAGCTAGCCATGCCTTTTACCGAATGAACCCCTCAGTTTGGAGATTTAGGGATAGAGCGGCCAAGATTGGCTAGAGGTTGGGGTGGGGGAAGGGGACATAAAGGGTGCATGTTCGTGAACCTGCACGGGTGTTTCAGGTGACAGTCTCTTAGGAGAGCCCCAGCCGTACTCCCGAGATCCACTCGTGCCGGGGAACCTGCACCTGGGATCCCTTATCGTGGAGGAATGCCTGTCTTCACCCTTTGGGTCCTTGTGTCTCCTCTCTTAGCCCCTAGCCAGCAGGCGCTATGCTTCTAGCTTCTCCCCCCTCTTACTCTCCAGGGATTTCTCTTGTGAAAGCTCTTACATGGTCCAGAGGGAACGTCCACCCTGGTGGCCCTGTGCCCTGCTGCCACAGGAGGAGAACAGCTGCACTCCAGACGGCAGGTCCCCTGCTGCAGGCACTGGAGCCGGTCTCCAGGCCGTGGGATACCAGCCTGCTGTTTCCCCAAACCTCCAGGGACACGTGCACACTCTCCCATGGTCCCCAGAGCTTCTGTCCCTTGACTTGAGGTGAATGAGGGGAAGGGTCAGACTCCCAGCATTATGACAACTTTCTCCCCAGTTTTTCTTCTACTCTCTGGCTTTTTCGGTGCCGTTTTCACCAGTCTCCTTTAGGCTGGGAATTTGTGGTCAGCTAAAGATTGCAAAACCCATTTTTGACATCGAGTGTTACAAATCCTATTCTGCGGATCTCACATGGTGGAATGTGGACGGAATCATTACTTAAATTTCCTAGGCTCTCAACAAGACAGGAAGAATCCGGTGTAAGCATCTTCTTACCACTGTTTGTTCTGTTTAAGCGAATAGATGCTTTTAGTAACTGTTTGCAGAACAGAGCTTTTTCTCTGGGTGTTATTTTTATAATTTTAAGATGTGAAAAGTTAGATGACCATAGAGAGCTCATAATATCTTAAGATATTTCAAGTTTAAGATACTGAAGACTACATTTGAGATTTCAGATTTCAGAACTCAAAACGCAATGCTATAGTGTATCTCAAGTGGCCAAAGGAAAGATTTTTTGAAGAGACGTAGATACCATTGTCTTTTCTTTTGTCCTGGTGACATTTTAATCAAGATATGTGACCACACTTCCACGTGAGGTCTTTATAGCTAAGGCAGTATATAGACGTAGAGCCGATTCACCAAATCTTAGCATTTTATTTTTTTTTATTTTTAATTTCATGAAATTCAAGTTAATTAACATGTACTGTAAACCTAGGCATTTTAGTACAGCTCTGTCATACTTTATTCAGTGTTTCTAAAATTATTTTTGTGGAATTGAAATGTATCTTAATGGAGATTTTCCTTTTAAATGAATTCTACATTTTTTTCTCATAAAGCAAAGACTTTTTTAATTAAGTAAATAGCCTGTCTCCCTCTGACCCCTCCCTCTCTTATGTATAAATCTTAATTCTTAGATTCAGAGGCAACATGTTCATAGCTTAGAAGATCCAGCTTCAGAATCAAGAGCTCTAGATTCAGGTTCTGGCCAGGAACAGCCCCCTAATCAATCAGAACGGCACCTGATCGATCAGAACGAGTGTCTGACTAATCACAATGGCCACCTGACCCGTCAGAGCCCCTGAGCCGTGTCTGGCCCAGAGCACCCGGACTTACCCTTCTTCTGCACTCCCCCTACACGGAGAGGCCACCGTCTTGGAGCCTCAGTTTCTTCCTGGTGTGGGTAAAGTAGTCCCTATCGTGCAGAGTTGTTAAGAGGACTGACCAAGGTACAGTGGTTCCTGGCACTTAGTAGCCCCTCAGCAGAAGGCAGCTGCTGTTATGACATTGCTAGGTGTCAGACTTGGCAGAGAGAGAGAGAGAGAGCAGACTCCTTCCTTTGCTGCCTACTCTTGAATTCACTTCTTTTGGGGATTGGTTAATTGATTAGAGATATGAACTATATCTAATGGAGACTTTTCTCCCTTTCCCAGCTAAAAATCTTTAGGTGATTCCCCCCTTTCAATTTTTCTTGTAAAAGTATCAAGCAATGAGAGAATACAGAAGAATTATGGAAAAGAAGTGCAAAGTCACCTGTGACCCGATCGTGCGGTCAGCTACCGTCAACTTTTGAGTTCTATCCTTCCAGACTCCTTCCTGTAAAAATATACCAACGTGGACGAGAATGGGGATGTGCTAAACATAATGTGCTGAAGCCTCCCTTTCCCTCAGCTGCTGTGTCGCAAACATGTTTCCACGTCAGTAAGTAAATCATCACAGAATGCCAGTATATGGGCTTCCCAAATTAAATAAATTTGGGTCAGTGGCCATCAGTGGACTTGCAGGGAACTGCTTTATACATTCATCTTTAAAACATACACAGTTATGTTCCTAGAACGTATCCTAGATGTGGATCTGCTGGACGGAGAGAACATGTATTTAAGTAATGAAATGTGTCACCGAATGCACGTGGGAAAGGCGGCTCTAAATTATACTCCCCTTAAAGCATAAGTAATATCCATATCTCCACGTTTGGGAGTTTTAGAATAAAATAAAATCTTTCTGTGTTCTCTGATAAGACCATTTTCTCCCTAAAATTAAATAGTATCTTTAAAAAAAAATGCCTTCATATTAAAGTTAAAAAAAACCCTCGCTTATTTAAAAATTAAACAATAGCTTTTATAAAGCAAGTCCTCCCCTCACAGCAACTACGGAAACTGATTTTCCAGAATCCTGGGGTCCTGGGCGGCCGCTCCTTTAGAGGTGCACATAGTGAGGCATCAGGTCAGAGGGTGGACGGGAAGAGTATCCTGGGTCCTGCCGACCACTTCCCCTTCCCCTGCCTTCCTATGTTGGAAAGTCCTGGGGGGTTCGTTAGTCTTCTCCTAACTTCAGGGCTGCCCTGTGACAATTATTTTTTTTTAATGAGTATAACATGCATACGGCAAAGTATAAAAATCTTAGCTGAGTGAATTATTACAAAGCAAGCACACCCGTGTCATTGCCACCAGGTTAAGATCAGAAAAATATTTAGTAACGTTTTCTAATACAGGTGGTCATAATGAAAAATGTAAAGCCGTCCCAACAATTCCTTCAACTATAACTATTATATCAGATAGTCAGTGTGTTTTCTTTGGGAGAACGTACCCTTTGGTCTCCCCTCTTCTCTCTTTCTCCAGGGGCAATGAATTCTCAATATTCTCTGTGTAATAATGAATTGCCTAGGTTTTGGAGTATCTACAGCACTGATAAAGCTTTTAGTAGTTCTAGCCTTGGACGGTGAAACCAAACCACGATATTTTAAGGGCAAACATGGCGGTTTGCAACAGTGTGTGATTGTTGATCTTGCAGGAAGATTGTGTTGATCTTGCAAGATTGTGATGGCGCACCTGGGTCAGAATCCAGATACGAATGTTCGGCACGTGTCGTTACCTGGTGCCGACCTTGCGGTTACTAGGTAACAGTGGAGGTGCGGTAACACCGTGCAGGGCAGTAGAAGTGCCTGTAAGGTAATTTGGGGTAACGCTTGCCTACGGCCACAGAACTGGTTGGATGCAGAGGCCACAGCCCCCCTGACTCCTGGAGGCCGCGCCTGCCCCCGCCCCTGGGAGCCGGGCTGTGCCTCGGAATTTGGACAGAGAAGATTGATCACGGCCCCACCGGCCAGCAGCCGGCAGCCGGCCCCCGCTCGCAGGCCAGCCCTGCAGCTCACTTAGCCATTCCGTGCGTGTTCAGGATGGACACCTGGTTTAATCTTGTTGTTCAGTCAATAGCTTTTGCATTATCTTTCTTTTTTGTGGTTAATGTACCATTTTTCTCCTCTTTTTTTCCCTCTACACAAACACCGCCATGCCTGAAGTGCTTCCCCTGCTTGTAGAAAAGTTATAGCCTGGTCTGTAGCGGAACAGTGCTCTGATTAAAGTGATTAAAACTATATACAGCATGCATAATTAACCTTTGCGCGGCTGTCACAGTGAGCTGATGCATGGAGCTGATACTGTATCTGTCTGTGGCAGCCGGCGTATGCTACATGCCCACTTTTCTTCCTGCAGAATTTTAATCACTTGAGATAAAGAGCCAGGAGAGAGAGATCAAGGCTGTATTAATCCTCTCAATGGCTTTATAATTTCCCTTCTATTCTGCTGCTGGTAATCAAGAAAAATAATGCTGCCTTAATCCTAGATGCCAAGGTCAATCATCTCTGTGCCCTTTGATAGTAAGGATGTCATTACGAAAAGATTTTTAACGAACGTAATTCTCGCCATGCTCTGCAGGGAGAAGGGTATGTCCCACGACTTTGGGACGGTCAGGCGTGCCTCAATTTCGGGCAGGATTGATTTTAAAATATTAGCTCTAATAGAAATAAATTCCTAACAGCTGGTTGGGGCCGCAGCCCAGCCACACGTCGCAATGAGAGATTGAGGAATTGGGGAGAGAGCCGCAGCAGCGGGCAGCAGGCGAGGAGGGCCTGCCCCTGCGATTAGCACTCTGGCCACACGGCCGGCTGCCCGCGGCCACAGCAGCAGGACCGTGGCCCTGCGTGAACTCGTGCCTCCCTGGAGTGTGCCCAAGATCAAAATACAAGTGCAGCGATGCACAGATGTGTGGTGACATTTTAAAACAATGCCCTGGGTTGGTTGGTTTGTCTTTTTTTTTTTTTTTTTTTTTTTAAGAACATGGAGACAGGTGAAAAACAAAAATCTTTCAGCTCACCAGCACCTGAGCGAACCCCCAGATGGCTGCTTGTGCTACGTCTATCCATCTCCTCTTGTTTGTTTTCCCCCAAAACGTGTTCTTTTGGTCAGGGTGACGTGACGGGAGCTGACATGGCCTTGACAGAACGTAGCAAAGCAGGAAGGCTGAGAGCCAGCGCCAGCGCCATGGAGGCCCCAGCCTCTGCAGCACCACAGGCCACGGCTCTGAGCTGCAGCCGGGGAAGGCAGGACTCATTAGCAAACCTTGTGCAGCCGGGGTCATCGAGTCCCGGGAAGATGGGGCCGCAGGAGGCGCTGAGCACAGACTTCAGAGACACACGGCCACGGGATGGGCAGAAGAGACAGTAACTGGCTGGCTGTTCGCCCCTGGGCACAGAAGAGGAGCTTCATGTCTGGAGGACTCAGTTTCAGTACAGTCGAGAGGGGCAGGTCTGCAGTGAGCCCGTCCCCCGGAGGGGCTTCTCCATGTAAATGGTTTTTATTCGAGTGTCTCTAAGAATGTGTTAGATTTAGGGGCGCTTGGGTAGCTCAGTCGGTTGGGTGTCTGACTTTGGCCCAGGTCAGGATCTCGCGGTTCGTGGGTTCGAGCCCCGCAACGGGCTCTGTGCTGACAGCTCAGAGCCTGGAGCCAGCTTCAGATTCTGTGTCTCCCTCTCTCTCTGCCCCTCCCCTGCTTGCACTCTGTCTCTCTGTCTCCCAATAAATAAATAAATACTTAAAAAAAAAAAAAAAAAAAAAAGAATGTGTTAGATTTACCTTCTCCTGAGTGGCCACCATGCAGTTTCCCTCTGTGTTCAGGGGCAGGCAGAGGAATCAGCAGGTAAGGGTGGCAGGAGAAGACCCCAAGATGCCCTTCCAACTGGGATGGTACAGGCAAGTTGACCTTGGGATGCTGGGAGTGAAGGTCAAGGCCAGGGTTCACCAGGACAGCCTCTTTCTCCCGGAGGTGCCTCTCTGTCAGGCTTACTTTGATCTTTCTTCTCTCCTTTGTAATCTGACC
Organism: Panthera leo; assembly: GCF_018350215.1. Taxonomy (NCBI): domain Eukaryota; kingdom Metazoa; phylum Chordata; class Mammalia; order Carnivora; family Felidae; genus Panthera; species Panthera leo. The sequence goes on from NC_056694.1 coordinate 3,112,537, forward strand.
CCAAATACTGATTCTGTCCTTGCAGAATTTTTGCTTGGATTCAGTAAGTACCTCCACTTGGATTCTATTCATTGAGAATTTATGATCATCTAGCCTGGCCTGGAACGAAATTTACCCTTGCTCTATGGGGACGGTGTGCATGGAGCTAATTTAGAATGTAAAAAGCATCGTCGGGGGCACGCTCTGCCTACTTACATGAACAAACTGTTTTTAAGGACTCCCGATAACCGCTGATGTCACTATTTACAAACGAACCTTCTTTTTTGATTAAAGCAGGCTTGGCAGGGTGTCTTCTTGGAACCACTTTGCCTGCAATTCATTTGAGTGGTTAAAATGAATGAAACTGAATTTTTAAAAAATATTCTATAATTTAGACTTCTTCTGCTTCCTCTGAATTACTGTCCTGTATGGATGCAGAAAACAATTTAGTCATGCATACCTAAGAGACCATTCTGGCGTTTGTTCCCTTCAAATGTAATTTCAGTAATGGAGCATATGCCCCATTTCCATAGATCAGTACAAGTGTTGGCTACAAGGGCCACACAGATGTGAGCCTTATAAGAAACTGGGACATAGGAGCTCTCAGTCTGAGTTACTGCCATGATTTCTGGCTCCGGGAGGCTTTTCTGCAGGGTTCTCCAGAGCCTGGGGGTCCCGTGAAGGTGCCAAGAGGCCCCCCCCCACACCAAGGGTTAAGCAGATTGGCTGGCTGGCTGGCTGGCTGGCGGGCAGGGGTCCAGGAGTGCCCCTCCCCCCCCGCCCCACGCACACTTTATCCAAGGTGGCCCCTACTTCTCTTTTTCACATCGAAGTTTCTCCTAACTCTTCTTTTGGGGAAAAACAAGGTTTCTTCAAAGTTTAAGGACTTGTATGGCCCTTTTTGTAGAGTCTGCTCGGTCTCAAGGGAACTTATAAAAGAAGATTGGTCTCCTTGGTAAGAGGTTATGTCTGAAAGGGGAAGTTCTCTGGGCAGTCACAGTGTGTCTGCCATATATTGTGTGCGTGTGCATGTGTGTGCACGTGCACACACGTGTGAGAAACTCTGTGTCATCTGAAGCTGCCTCGTCGCAAAGCTGAGTTCCAGAAATTCACCCTGAGGGGTAATCAGAGAGCCAGACACATGGGCCAGGGGGACTTTGATGGCCCCACGGTATTAAGGCCTTTCATGTCCCTTCTGAGAGATGTAGACTTGACCGTGAAGACGGAACCAGAAGGCTGTGAGTCACTCTGCGGGCTTCTTCCCCAGCGAGGGCCCAGTTAGCGATCACTCTGCCTGGTGGTCTGACACAGCGCGTCTTGAATGTAGCCCTGCTCTCCTCCAGCTGCCGCCCCGGACCCGGTCGTCCTCACTGACGTGCTGTCTCATCGTTCTGCCACCGCAGGCCTCCTCCCTCTCCTCAAGCCCCACGCGGCCTCCAGTAGGGTTCTGGAGGATCCCTGCACAGGAGAGATCGAGTGGCCACCCCCACAGATAATCCCTGATCTTGCCCATTGCCAGAAGGTAAAGGCCAGACCTTGTAACAAGGCGTGCACAGCTCCTCTCCAGGTCGACAGTCTCCTAAGTGATTTGTTTACTGCTTCTTGATGGCTGTGCTTATTTCTTTCCCAGACTCGGGCTCATTGAGGGCCTCTTGCGTTTGAATTCCCCGTTCCTAACACATAAAACGTGTTCGGTATGTCTGAGCTGAATCCACTGGCCATGTTACTTTGTTGTTGCTGTTGGGCATTTACTGATGTCCCTACAAGCACCAGACGTGTGGCATGTGGGCACACACTTCTTTTCAACTCTCACGACAACCTTAAGGAGGAAGAGGAGTAGTTAATTCCACTGATTAGATAAGGAATTTGAGGCTCAGGAGAGATTCCGGGCCTTGCCTAACCTTATTTTTGTGGTTATTGAACATCCTTCCAGCAAGCAGTTTGTGAGCGCCTACTGTGTGCCAAGCCCGGGCTCGGTGCTGGGAACACAGATGTTAGAGGCGGAGGACAGTCCCCGCTTCAGGAGGCTCCTGGGAGGGTGGGGACAGGGGCTGCAGTAGGGGCAGCCCAGCATGTGCAGGAGCACACAGAACATTCCCTGCCTCTCGTGGAACAACATGGTCTCCATAATTAGAATGCACCCTGTGATGTGGCTCCTTGGAACTTGCAAAAGAAAAAGTGACACCCCCCCCCCCAACCCTGCCTGCACCGTAGTCAGTACAAAGTAGGCAGTGGGGGCGTCTCTGCTGATGAGCAGGCCTTGGCCTTGAAGCCTGGACGGGGGGGGGGGGGGGGGGGGGGGGCGCGGCACAGAGAGCTTACCCCCTCTCCTCACCCTTGGCCCCTGGCACTCGGGGTGGACAAACCGGAAAGGGATAGGGTGGGAAGGAAGGCCATCTCCCTCGACCACCTGCCCCGGCCCAGGGCTTCTCAGACGCCAGCCCTGTAGCACTGCTCTTGCCGGGGGGGGGGGGGGCAGGCATACCTGAGCCTGAACCTGCCCGCTTGTGCCTGCCACAGCTGGACTGGAATGCGTGTACAACGCGAGGAATCTGGCTGAGGGTGGCCTGACATGCTGGGTCCTGACAGCCCAGAACGGCTGGTTTCCGGGCAGAGCTGTAAATGCACCGGCGCTCGCTCACGGCCGGCTGCTTTGTGAACCAACAAAGGTCAGCCGGCTGCTGCCTGCGGGACAGAGTCCCTGAGTACAGAGACTCGCGGGGCCGACCGCACAGGGAGTGGGGGTGGAACTTCCTCGTGACACACGTTCTCACATTTTATACAGAGTGCGCCGCAGGCCTCTGACGATTGTCCTCTTTACTCGGGGTGTTGATTATACGTAAGCTTCTTATGTCTGCGTCTCGTAGCGAGAACCCGGGATGGCTCTCTAGTACCGGGTCCGCTGGGTCGAGCATCCCGGGCCATTCGTCCTGCCTGTACTCCCAGCCTTTCACCCTCACCTCCTGGCGGTGCTGGGCAGGACATGGGTGCCCGTTCTGTCTCCAGCGTGGGTGAATGCTGTGGTATCTCTCAGGAAACTGGATGGATGCTGCTTAATTATTTAGTTGACCCCTGGTCTACCTCATTTCCCCTCACACCACAATGCCAGCCTTCATTAGGCATATGGTTTCATTGAAGCCTCTCCTCTCTACTTTCCTCCCAGAGATCATCATAAATATGACGACAGTAACAAATGCTAACATCTATTAAGCTCTTTCTGAAGACAGGGCACAGGAGTGCATTCTGCGTGCTGTCTCCTTTTGAATTCTCCCACTTAGACCCTGAGCTGAGTTCTGGGTTTTTAATGTCCCAGAGGCTTCCCGCGGGACAAGGATCGCGGGCAAGTAGTGCATTGAGGAGGCAGTCCTAGGACAGGGGTGACATGTGACACAGAGAAGGCGAGGCAGCCCGTCGGAGGTTTACGATCTGCACGGCAGTACTTGGGAGACCAGAGCTCAGTGCCTCCCTGGAAGTCTGGAGCTGGTGCGCACCTCACACGGGGTAGTTCCCCACCCCAGGGATGAGGGAGGGAACCGCGGTGTTTGTACAACACGTCCCAGCTGCGCAGAGCAGAGGCTGATCGCCTGGTACCTCTGGCCTCTGTGGATGAAGGCAGAGCAGGCTCCAGCATCGGGCCATCGTGATCCAGAGAGCCGTCGGGCGTCGTGATCCAGATGCTGGCCACGAGAGGCTGGCCAGCGTGCGCCGTGTGGCAGGGCCAGGGAGGGTGGGTGTAGGCTGGCGTTATGGTATTTTCACTTGACAGACGATATATCTGAGTCTAGTGGGCTAAGTAACTTGCTTCAGGCAACACTTGTGAGGTACCTCTGTTCTTCACGCTGTGGCAACTTCCCCTCCTTCCTGCCAGTCCGGATATCTAACCTGGAATTCAGTTCAGCAGTTGCTTTGTGAGCTTCGTATCTGCCTCTGTCCGAGTTGGATGTCTTTTGCCCCTGCCCTTGCCCCACAAGTTGGCTCTTGAGATACCAAGCCAGCTAGCTTCCGTGAAGGAGTAGACTTCAGCCCACTCTGAAGGGAAGCCAGCTAGCCTAGGCCAATGTGTTTGCCGGAGGGATGCATTTGTGATTCCAACTTTGAGCAATAAATACGCTAGGTTCCACTGCTGTTACAAACACACACATAATCTCAGTGGTTTCACACATGGGTATATTTTTCATGGAGCCCACACCGGGCCTGCGTGGGGACCTGGGGATTGGGCAGTCCCCATCTCGTGTGTCCCTTATCCCAAGCTCTCCAGTACCTGATCACAAGAGTGACTGGAGACTTCTGCTTGGGCTTGTCACTAATACAGTCCTGAAACGATGATGCCATTTTTGTTTCCATTGTCTTGGCCAAACCTTGTCACATGGCTCCAAGGAGTCACAAGGAGGTTGAGGAGTACAGTCCTGAGTGCCCAGAGGGGGTGATGGAGGGACGCCAGGCACGAGTGAGGGTCAGAACTGTCTTCCCCTCTCAGAGAAGGAATGATAATTAAGTAGTCCTGATCAAGGCCGTCCTAGGGCATTTCCTAGGGATCTCTGAAAGGCTAGAAGAATTTGGCCTTGGGCTGTAAATGTTATTTGCTCATTAATTCATCAGAAATGCCCAGAGCCAAGATTGCTATTACTAATAAGATATATCTGTTTGCTTATTTAACAAATCAAAAAAGCATGTTATCATTTTCTCCTGGTCCTGGTTATTCTTGAAGCAGACGAATACCTTCCGTCTCATGCATGGTCAGAGTAGTTACAACACCTCTTCTTTTCTGTCTGTCCAAGCTCTAGCCGGGACTCGATCTTGGCGTGAAACACCGTCGTGGGGTAGCAGTCAACAGTTGTTGATTCCCACGGGTGTTTTGAAACCTCAGCAACCAGAAACTGCATGTGAATCCTCCCTTCTTCCTCCAGCAACTGATGGCAGGTCTGCAAGCTGTCATTTACACTTGGCCATCTCTCCCTTTGTCTTGCTGTTTTCCAGGGGGGGAAAAGTGACAATCATGTGGTTCTTACCACCTTAACACAAAAGATGTAGAGATGTTTTCCAAATGATATTTTAAAAAATACACGATTCAGCCAAGAGGTGACTTAGGAAGGCCTTGGACATGTTCTGTTGAAACAGATGCTTGAAGTTGGACTTCCCTCTTTCCTCAGTGATAACAGGTGCCTTCTGCCTGCCTTGCACAGATTCCAGCTGATAAAGGAGGAAATCCTACCTTTACGGCTGTTCCCAGGTTGTCCTCACTTGGCTATTTGTCGTGAAGACTGTGGAAATAAGTCCTCGTTCCGAATGACAATGACTTGTCCTTCAATCTGACGCCGTTTTCCTAACTCTGCCCCGCCTGCCCACAGTCTAGTCTCTGGCCCCTGGGACGGAACTGGCTGCAGCCTCTGCCGAGAGCAAAACAGGACACACGCTGCACCTGCCCCCACCCCGGGGGGCTCCCTGGTCTTGTGCCCTGGTGCAGCGCCGCTTTACAAAGGCTTTTGAAAGCCCCGAGAGAAAACGTATCCAATAAATCAATGGTGATGCATTAACAGACTGCTACTGTAGTCATTGTTCACAGAATGTAATTCCTTGATAATGGCATCTTGTACAGTATATCATCACAAAACAATAGTAATATCACCACAGCAGAAATGACTTTGATAAATTATACACGAATAGGGTCTTCGAATTCTGGTGTAGCTCTAATTTGGGGTTATCAGTACTTGTGGAACAGTAGATTTCGGTTTTGCATTGTATAGAGGAACAAAAAATCCTGGCAGGAAGCACGCACGCGTTATGAGGAGCAGTGTAAGTTACGGGTGCAGAATTGGCAAGGTTTTCCCCTCTTTTGAGTCATTTTCTTGTTACTCTGTTTGATAAGCTATGTTCACTTTAGCTCTTTTCATTTTACCTAGAAACGAATCTATGAGCACTTCTGAAATTTGCCACAACTTTAAGAAGGAACTATGAAATGTGATATCTTTTAAGTGGAGATAAGGGAATAATGTGATTTTGTTGCTATCAATTTTTAAATGAGACACGTTGATGCCACTTAAAGGACCCTGACGAAATCACTCATAGCCCTTATTGTCCTATGGACCTGGAAATTTTAAAAGGTCCACAAGGGTCGCCTGGGTGGCTCAGTTGGTTAAGCATCCAATTTCGGCTCAGGTCACAATCTCACGGTTTGTGGGTTCAAGTCTTGCATTGGGTTTTGTTCTGACAGCTCAGAGCCTAGAGCCTGCCTCACATGCTGTCTCTCTCTCTCTCTCTCTCTCTCTCTCTCTCTCTCTCTCTGCCCCTCCCCTGCTTATACTCTGTCTCTCTCTCTGTCTCTCTCTCTGAGAAGTAAATATTTAAAAAGAAAATTTTTTTAAGCCTACAAGCTGCTCTTAGCTCCTTTAAGTCTGATATGAATGGAGACTGAAAGTGATGTCCAATCACTGCCTCCAGAATCCAGCCAAATATAAAAGGGCCCTGGAGGATATAACAGTATGTAGGTGAATCCTGTGTACTTCTTCCTGCTAGGACAGGGCCTCGTGTCCCCAAGCCCTCACATGGGTGAAGGTGGCAGTGAGTCATCACGAAAGGGAAGCGATTCTCCCCATCATGGCCCTGGGCGCCCAGGACCCAGGAGGCAGCACAGGCGACAGACACCGAGGGATGGCTGGGTTCCTTTACAGCAGCTGTGGCTGCTTCCGAGCCCACCGTGGTGGTTTCTGCAGGTGACAGGTCCTCTGGCAGTAACCCGGCCACACTGTTCCCACCAGAAGGCAGTGTGCTGTTGCAGAGATACCTTAGCTCCTGCTGGCCTGTCTTCCAAGACTGGCCAGCTAGCGTATGACCGGTTTTGTAAGCTCCTGAGAACCTTCCAGGCAGCCCCTCTCCCCCTCTCCTCTTCCTTGCTTGTGCTAAGTTAGTCTGAGTTGGTTTCTACCATTTACAACCAAGAATCCTCGGCCGATTGGGTAGCCTGTGTTGGTTTGACACTGCCTGAGCGCTCAAAGCGGAAAGACGCTTGGGCGAGAGCTTCGTCCCTAATTTTGAGACCGTGCCGCGACACCCCTGTCCGCCAAGAGTCCTGTAGACCGTTGGCAGCAACCTCAGACCGGAATTCTGTGCCTGTGTTTCTTTTCACTTGTGGAAGTTCTGGTCAGGAAGGTGTGGACCCCTACTGCCTGGCATGGCGGCCGCCAGCCACCCATGGCTGCTGAGCCCTCGTAACGTGGCTCTTCCGAGTTGCAGTATGCCACGAGTACACAGCGTGTTCATGTTTTGAAGATTTAGTTCCAAAACACGGAAGCCATCGCATGCTTACGTTTTCCTGTTGATCACGTGTTCAAGTGATAATATAGTAGATATGTAGGCTGAGATAAAATACGTTTGTAAACTTTCTGTTTATGTTTTCATTGTGCCTACCAGTAGATTTAGGTTACGTGTCTGACTTGGATGATATTTCTGTTGACTAAGGCTGTTGCACAAAAAACTCATGAGAAGATGACCCTGAGCCTCGACAGGTAGCACTGGGCCTGTGGTTGTTATGTGAATACTGTGTCGTTTTTTGCTTTGGTAACAAATGCTCTACCGATTTCAGGGTCTCACGGCCTTGAGCTTTATTTCTCACTGTGGGTCTCCCGGTCAGCTTGGCTCAGTTCGGCCGGTGCCCATGCTTCTTCTTTGGGGGCCCAGGCTCTGGCGGGTCTGGCAGCCACTGTCTGGGTCACGTGTTCCTCGGTGCAGAAGCTCCAGAGGGTGAGCAGAAGCACACAGTGCCTCCTGCAACCTCTGCGGCCGATTGGCCCACCGTCGCTTCCTCCCCTGTTCCATTCGTCAAAGTAGGTCACGTGCCCAAGGCCAAAGGAAACGTGGCAGGGAGGCATCCCCGGCCCGTTGGGAAAACAGCATGAGCAGGGGCGTGAGGGGTGTTGGCGTGCGTGTGATACAGCCTGCCGCACTCTGCCCTCTTGGCTATGCATATTCACCCTCCTCCCACGTGGAACTACAGTCCTCCCTGCCTCAAGATAGCCCAGAAGTCTCCTAGATTTATGGCATCGGTGTCACAGTCCAGGCCGTTGAGATCCACAGCGTGTCCAGATATAGCTTCTCTTGACCTAACTTCTCATGAACCAAAAAGGCAAGTTAATTGCTTCCTCCCTTCCTTTCCCACCCCCTCTCCCCCTTCGCCCCATATTCATTTTTAGAACAAAGACAGGATTGGCTCAGCAGCACTCACATTTGGAAAGAAGAAGGGAGGAAGCCCCACAACGATCCATGTGTGTCCCAGTACCCGCCAGGCAAATACTTCGAGGTCCCCGAGGGACCAGGGAGTGGGGACTGGTCTGCTGTTAGACCCCTGGGAGAACTTCTCCGTCTGCTGTTTGCCTCCGAGGAAGGCACTAGGAGACAGGCCCTCCCTCACAGCCCAGCAGATTTCTTAACCTGTTTGCTACCCACAAAAAAGAGGGAAGCCAAGGGTCATTGTAGATCTCAGATAATCACCGTCTGTTTTAATTCAGCCTCAAGTGTGTTTATTGCCTCCCAAAACTACCGCGTTTGTTTTCATCTGGGGCTCCGGGCAGCTTCACACGCATGTAGCACTCGTAGTCGTTTCCAGCCCCGGGTCTCTCTCTAGAGTCAGGCGCAGGCACTTTGAGTTCCCGATGCCTCTGTGAGACCAAAGTCTGGGTGTCATTCTCTAGGCCAGTTTGTGCAACTGAGCAGTTTCATCGGGGCCACCCTGACCCGGTGGGGGTGTTCCAACGAGGCAGGTAACAGCCATCCCTTTGATTGGTCTTTGCCAACAGGCTGTGCCTTGATGGCCACCCTTGATTGCTGGGAAATAGTTCCATTTTCAAACCTGCAAGTCCTGGAATCTGAGGATTTTCTGTACTCCCTTTCAATTGCGCTTGCAAAGCAGTGAAATTATTTTTTGAAGGAGGCGGGTCATTTCTATCCTATACAGGATGCAGAGGCATCCCACAACACCCAGCTCACATGGTAACATGCTGTTGCAACACGGGTTCAGTAGGTACATTTTCTACCTTCTAAGCTAGCACAGGTGATCTTTTTTTGCCAAATGTTCCAGTGCCGCGTGCCTTGGGTTGCCGTTTTTCCAACCTCCCCTAAGAGTTTTCTGGCTTCCCATTGCCTAGACCCAACACGAATGCCCCGTATATCAGGGTTTTTGTTACGACAGCCCCTACTTCGTGCCAGTTTCTGCATTAGTCAGCTCTTGCCGCGGTGACTTAACAGCCCCCAACTCTCTGTGGCATCCAGCGACCAACATCTATTTCTCACTTAAGAATCCTGTGACTCAGCTGCCATCCGTGGAGCTTGGCCCTGCTCCCCGAGCCTTCTCGTGCCAAGACCAGGGCTGAGGTGAGCAGCCACCATCTGGGCCGTGCTCCTCTAGCGGTGGAGGGACAGGGGCTCCGGAGGGCCGGTGGAAACCCACGCCACCTGGTAAGGCCTCTGCTGGGCACTGGCACGCCGTCACCTCCTCCTGCAAGGCACATGGCAGGCCCAGAGCTAATGGGGCGGGTGCGTCCTTCAGCCTCTGGGGAGTCACGATGAGGCCGGGGGAGGCAAACAATTTCGAACAAGCGATGCGATGTCTCCTAGCTGTAGACTCCATAAAGGAAGCTGGTGGAGGATCATCCGGACCCACTGGGTTGCGTTTTTCGGAGTCAGGATCCTCCGTGAGATAAAACCCACGGACCTGGACAACCTCCAGCCTGGGAGGTCATCCAGCGTGCATCCCGCCCAGGGCAGCGGAGAGAACCTTCTGGGGAGTTAAGACCCCGAGTTCCGGCCTCAGCTCCGCCACTGCTTACGTGTACACGTTAGGCCTGCAGCTTTTCCTCTGGATCCCACGTCCCTCTCAGCTGTTAGCAAAGGGTTCGATTGAAGGGAGCCTTGGGTTGCTTTTGAGGACGACGCTGTGACTGCCTGCCAAACCACAGGGAGCGTGCTAGGTGATGAGGAGTCGGGGCGGCAGTAGGAGGCACAGAGGTTTAGGAACCAGGCTGACGTGAGTTTTAACCGCATTCCACCGTGTACCAGCTGTGGAACGGTGTGGAACTGGGGCCATCTTAAACTCCGTGGGTTTGTTTCCTTGTCTTCGAAACGAGCACAGCAGGGCCTCACTCCCTGGCTTGTTGTCGGGGTTATTCTTTCGCACAGTTCTCGCTGTGAAGAAACTTTGCGTTACAGAGAGTCAAAATCTGACCCTCACCGGTGAGCTTTGGCCCCCGTTCCCCCAATGTCGAGGGACAACAAAGCAAAGCAGTCAGGAGCATGGGCGCCAGACTGCCCGGGGCCAAAGCCAGCTCTGCCGCTCTTGGTCTGTGTGGCCGTGGGAAGGGGGCTTTGTGCCTCTTTGCCTCGGTACAGCTGGCTGTCCGGGCGCCCCGCAGTCCTCTCGGGACGACGAACGCGCGAGTGCCTGCCAGTGCTAGGGGCCGTCCCTGCTTCACAGGCAGCTCTGTAAGTGCCTGAACCCAGCCCTCGAGCCTTCCCGCCCTCCCGAGTTCCTCCGGGTGGGACCACCTCAGTCCCTCGTGTCCCGTGGACGTCAGGTCTCAGCCCTCGTCGCCGACCTAGTTCTCCTCTTGTGAACTTGCTTCCGCCGCTCTGGTTGCCGTGAAGGAACAGAGGGTGCGGTCCAAGTTGGAGTTCATTCCCACCGGGGCGGCCGCACTCTGGGTGACTCCGGACATCTCCACAGGCCCTCCCGATCTGCCCGCAGCTCTCCCGTGTGGCCCGCTCCCACCCCAGCCGGTTCGCCTGGCCCCGATCCCCTCCTTATCTGACCCTGGCTCCTGGGCCACCCAGTTGCCAGTTGACATTGTTTGCCTAACTCTGACTTCCTGGACAAGTATTAAGGATTTTACAGGTTTAGCTTCAACGGACCTTACTTCTAGTGTCGTAAACCATTTATTCGTTGTTTGCGTTAGGGCACGTTTCTTACCGGCCAGCATTCTGCCCTAAGGACGTGGAACGGTTCACTTACTGGGTGGGTCCCTGCAAGACTTAACCGAATCAGACAGGGAAGGAAACTTCACAATCCCCTTAGTTTCTTGCTCTTGTCAAGTGGAGAACGAGGGCAAATACACTATTTTTCTGAAATTTATGACACGGTCACTTATACTCACTTCTTCACTTATATTTAAAACAGGGCTTGACAACCCGGCGTTTTACCCCCACACATCAAGTCAACAGAGACTTCTTTAAAAAAATTACTGTCTTTAGATATCAAGCAAACTATGGTAGCATCCTAAATGAATAGCTAGTTCCCACAACATGTATATAAAACTCAGCTGCCTTAAGGGAAGCATGGTCTATTCTGGAAACACAGGGTTTACATGAGCAGGGGTGTCAGGGGAACACCTGCCTTGAGCCACTGCCTCATATGGCAGCTGCCATATGTCCACGTTCTCCTTCCTGCGCCTCTCTCAGCGTGACTGCCAGCATTCCTGGCCAGTGCCACAGTGATCACCCCTGCAGCAACGTTTAAGGTACGAGAATAAATTCACCGAAAGACGAGGAAAGTTCTTGAGCAACGTCTCCCAGGTCCCGCATTCTAAATATGGCAAAGAGCGTTTTAAGTACTTCTTGCTTGGAGATGTTCATGCTTTCCATCATTGGAGTCGGACCAGTTTGAGAAAATATGTATCATAAATAATCTTCAGAACACTTTAATATACTGCCGATAGTATTAAAAGTCAAAGCTTTCATAAAATTTAATTTACCTCTCCGTGCAACTTAAATCAGGAGCAGTTTTAAAATGTGCATGGTTCTGATAAATTAATAGCTTCCCTTTAGCCTTCTGGGCTTGGGGGCCTCACAGCCTGCACCTGGAAGCTTAGTGACTGTGCAAAGCCGTGACTTCTGCGTCCGGAAAACCTGCTCATAGCCTCTGCGGAGCATTGGCACCAGCCCCCCAGGGGTGGGGTGCGAGGCTCCCTTCCCCCACTGCCTTTACGGGGTGTCCGGGCCTCCCTGGATGGGCCCAGTTGCCGAAAGGGATGTGTGCCTGCCTTAGCAGGATCTCCTGGCGATCTGTGGGAGCACCTCCCTGGACAGCTACACTGTCAGGGCCTCAGCTCCACCGAAAATAGGTGCACTTCACTATATGCGGCCTGTGTGCTGCGGCAGAGGCAGAATGATGGCAATTTTACGTCATACCTATCAGTTAGCAGCATAGCCCTGGTAGTGTTTTGCTCATTCGTTCCTCTAAGTCTCTTGGTACTTTTCCTTTGAATATGGTTGCAATAAAGTTTCTATTCTAGGATAAGAAGAATAGCACAAAATGCCCAACAAGGATGGGGGGAACCATTGTAGTGGAAGAAAGAGACTGTGATCAAAAGTAATTCGGGAGCTTGGTACCCGTAGGTTCACTTTCATGATGGCTGCAAGAGTTGATTCGTATGTTTGGTTATTGGGCGTAACTAGGCTAATCCCTCACTTCTGTGTGCGATTTACGGTTAATCAGGTAGTTTCACCTACGTGGCCAACACTGTAGGTTGCCTGACCCAAGGTGCGCTCCCCAGGCACCCCCAGCTAGACGTGACCACGTGACAGACTTCTAGCCAATGAGAATTTAGGGAAGGCCACTGGGTAGGACTTCCAGGAAAGTGTTCTGTTTAGGATAAAGACGTGGCTAGCACCACTTGGCCATTCTCCCTTCTTCCCTCCTGGAACAACCACGTAAAACTGGGGAGAGTGCAGCCACTTGCCCCTTAGAAGCAGTGAGCACGAGGACAAATGCCCGTGCCCCGAAGGACCCAGGCACACCTGCTCGCCTTCCATCTCCCTCCAACCCTCAGTGTTCTTTGTTTCTGAAGTGGCGTAAAGTGGGTTCTTATCCCTGACTTGAGACCTTTCTTCTTTTCTAACATAAGTGCTTGATGCTATACATATTTCTCGAAGCACTGATTTAGGTGCATTTTTAAGACGTTGGCTTCTCGTTTTCGTTCACGACAAAATATTTTCTAATATCCTTTGTAATTTCTCCTTTGACCCATGGGTTATTTGTAAGTGTGATGCTCCGCTCCCAACTGTTAGGGATTTTCCAGATAGTCTTTCTGTTATGGACTGCTGATTTAATTCTCTTGTGGTCAGGGAATATACTTTGCATGATTTCAGTCCTTTTACCCTTATTGAGATTTGTTTATGACCCAGAATATACCGGCAAATGTTCTGTGTGCACTTACAAAGAATTTGTATTTTACTGCTGTTGGAATGTTTTGTAAAATATCAGGTCAAGTTGGTCATAAAATTGTCCCAGTCTGCTGTATCTTTACCGATCCTCTGACTTTTCTTTTAAATTTTTTTTCAATGAGGAACAAAAAAAGCCTTTTATATTCACTCACATATTTACCACTTTTGGTGCTTTTTATTCCTTTGTGTACATCGAACTTTCCATCTAGTGTCCTTTTCTTTCTGCCTGAAGGCACCACTTTAACATTTCTAGGGGAGCTGGTCTGCTCGGGGTAAAGTCTATCCAATGCCTGGTGTGGCGGGAGCACAAACTCTGGCCATTTGGGCTCCTGGTGTTGTACTCTCTGTACCTTTCCTTTGACGTCTCAGCGCCCACTCCCTTGGATACCTTGCTGGTTTCCTTCCTTACACAGACCACAGATGTACAGCTCAGCATCAGCAGAGACCGGAGGGGACTCCCATGCAGATCTCTGGGGCTGTGCGTACACGGGTTCCTGCCTGGGTTCTGCCCCACAAGCTTTTAAACTCCTTGCCCCCCAAATGCTGAACTCTGTCTTCCCGACTCAGGAGGCCCTCTGGGATGTTTGGGTTCCCTTGCTTGCCTGGAAACCCCTGTGAGATGGTGCTGGCCCATGGTCCAGTGTCTAAACATCATTGTTGCATATACTTGGTTTTCTGTTTAAGGTGGGGGAGTAAGTCAGATTCCTCTTACTCTTCCATGGCTGAAAGCAAAAGTCCTCTTCATCTGTCTTTTTAAATAAAAATGTTTGAATTGTAGTAAAACACACATAACAAAGTTTACCAACTTACCCATTTTAAGTATACGGTTCAGTAGTATTCCTTACTCACATCGTGCACATCCAACCCCACCATCCATCCCTAGAAATTTTTCTTCTTCCCACCTGAGACTGTCCCCGTTGCACACCGACTCCCCACCTGCCCTCCCCCAGCCCCTGGACACGGCCATCTACTTTCTGACCATGAATGTGACTCCTCTGAGGACCTCACAGAGGAGGAAGCATACGGCAGCCGCTGTCTCATCCTCAGGGTTCGTCCTTGCCTGGCATGTGTCAGAATCCCTTCCTTCTGAAGGCTGAAGCCCCACTGTGCGCGTGTACCACGGTCTGTCTCTCCATGCAGCTGTCAGTAGCCAGTGGAGTTGCTTCCAACTTTTGGCTACCGGGGAAAAATGCTGTTTTCCACGAATGTGTTAAATTTCTTCAACTGTTGGCGGCCACATGGCCACGTTGTCCGGTCCGTGTCTGCAGGGTTTTGTGAGCCCGCACGTAGGTCACGTGGAGCCCCACAGGGCGAGGAGAGGACGGACGCACCTGCTTGGCCACGTTTGCGCACATCGCCTTGCCTCGCCGTTCTCATCTCCTTCCTTCCTCTCCCGCTTTCTCACCTTCTCCTTTCCTCTCTTCTGTTTCTCTTTCCTTTCTCCTTTCTTCCCCACTCTTTGCCCTTCCTTCCCGTTCTGCCCCTCTCAGCCCGTTTCTCTCCCCTCTTGCTCCCGCGCGTGAGTGCTGTGTTTACCGCGTGCAGCCACGTGTGGCAACCGGGGGGGGGGGGCACTGGGTGGGGGGGTTCCGTGGGCTGCAAGCTGAGCGTGGGCGGCGGGCGTGCGGGAGAGGTGAGCGCACGAGGGTGGCCTGCGTGCCCGCGGGGTGAGCGCGCGTGGGTGGGCGGTGTGCTGGGGCAGGGTGGGCGCGTGCAGCGGGCGCGGGGGCGTCCGTGGCCACGGTGGGAGCCGGAGGCGCTGGCGAAGCCCGGCTGGGGTTCCTCGGTAATTTCTAGGGAGGCTCCGTCCGGCCCGGGCGATCCAGGAAGGCCTGGATGAAGGGCTGGCAGCCGCCCCGGCCCCAGAGCTGGGCACAGTCAGGCTCACCGCGGTCGCAGAGGGTTCCCGGGTGGAACGAGTGACGCGAGCACACGCGGAGCCCGGGGGAACTTTCCGCCTTCTTGTCCGGAGCCCTTGTCACTCTGTCATTCCCATCTCTTTCCCCAAGACTTCTGTTGAACCAGCTTTTAAAGGTTCAGGATAAAATATGGGAAACTATATGTGCATGTGATAATGAACTGAAGACAATGAAAATGAAGTTACTTATTTTTCGTGTACCTTGCCCATTTTTGATTGGCTTTAGATGTTGTGTATTGCAAATGTGTTTTCCAACTTTATCATTTGTCTTTTGCTTTGTACCTCCTAATGTCCTTAAGAAAATCATGGCCCCTGAAACAAAAGAGCAGCCGCTCAGTAAATCTGACTAATGATAAGTCATCTGAATTCATAAAAAGTGTGAATGACTAATTTAAGTTCTTTTGTGTTCAAGGCACCTTGTCGCCCTTGATTGTCAAACTAAGTCTTAGCAATTAAAGCTCTTTGGGAACATGTTTTAATAAACAGATTGTGATGTTATTTCAGTGAACTTCATTTATAAGTGCAAAGACATTCTCAACTCTCTAATGTCACTTATGTTGTTGATTTGCTGAGAGAAAAATTTCTCTTTATACAAATGTAGATTTTCTTCAGCCCAGTCCCTAACTGAATTACAACAAATTGTGAATTAGTGGTGTTCTAACTATGCAGTAAGGTGATCCAGTCCGTATATACCTTATTTTATTATTATATCAGCATGATTCTGAGTTTCTTTCTGGTTTCAGTTTTAATTATGAGAACTTTATTAAATACCGTCTTTCCTGTAATCCTCCCAGGGTCAGGTGGGACGTCAGGGCCTGAGGACTGTCTTAGAAAACAGAGGCACTTGCACTGGTTGGCCTGGCCTTGATTTTCGACCGCTCGCGCTCAGTCCCCGCAGAGGCGTTCTGCCACAGAGCATCCCCTGGGCGTTTCTGAGGCACATCTGTTCACGCCCTCCCCTGGTGAAGGTTCTCGAATACCTCGCCATCGCCTGCAGGTTACAGCCCATTTGAGAGCTGGGCTCCAAAGGACCTGTGTGCGAGTCCTGTGTCT
The DNA here is from genome assembly GCF_018350215.1 of Panthera leo. NCBI lineage: Eukaryota > Metazoa > Chordata > Mammalia > Carnivora > Felidae > Panthera > Panthera leo. Next base: position 3,128,693 of record NC_056694.1, read on the forward strand.
CCCGGTCCCATGTGACCTGCAGAGAATTACTCAGCTTCTCCGTGCCTCAGTCTCCCTGTCTCTGAAATGGGAGCAGCGTGGCTCCCTTGGACCTTTGGGGAGATTGAGCGCAAATGCAGGTACAGCCCTCACCTTGACTCCTGGTCAGGTAAGCTCGGCAGAGATGGAGCCACAGCTTCTGCACCCTCAGGCGGTCCGGACACCTCCCCTACCTGCCCCCGACACGGGTCTGAGCGCCCTTCTGTGTCACATCTGGTTTTGCTGCCTTCTCCCTGCCCTGATGTCCTTTTCCACTGTCAGGTGTCCTCAGGGGTCACCGCAGGCTGACACTCCTCCAGGGACCAGATGTGCCCCACTCTGACCAGAGTGCCCTACTCCCCATGCTCCCCCAGGGCCTGCTGCGAATCTGAGCTGCAAGGAATTGTCAGAGCAAGTTGCAGTTCTCCCCTTGGGTTTTGCTTCCCTCGCTCACATTCTGCCTGACTGTATGAATTAGAAAGTATTCCAAGGGATTCTTCCTAAAAATTTTTAACTGTGAGATATTTCCGACATGTAGAAAGCCGTAATTTGGTAGCATGTACCCCATCAACGTGTAAGAAGAAAGAACGTTTTAAATGAAGCACTTTTACGGAAAAACTACCCCCTCCCATCCCTTCTCTCTTTGCAGTGGAAGCCATTAACTTGAATTTGATGCGACTCCTCACCCGGCGTTTCCTGTTTTATTATACATTTCCATCCCCGTAATTCTATAGAATATCACTTGTGTGTTTTTTAATTTACATAAATATTTCCATTTTATAGTGGTTACCCTCAAATATTTATCGTGCACAATTGACTTAATGGAGTCTAAAATGAGGCGGCACTTTCTGAATATAAATGGACTTTCCAGCTTCCACACCAATCAACCTGTCTTCTATATTTCCTGTCTTTGTGGTCTTCTGTGTTGGATCTATCTTGTTTTTAATCCCCAGGTTAGTTATAATAATGTGCAAAATTACTTTTCACGGTGTTTATTTAGATTTGCCAGCATGGTTTTTACTCCTCATGGCTTTCACACCCCCTCCTCCCACTCATACAAGTACCTCCCGTAGAAGTCATTTCCTATGGAAAAACTGAAAATATCTTTGTTTCACCTGATTCATGTTCTCCTTTTATTTTGGGAAATTTCAACCTGCAGAAATGTAAGATGAATAAAATGTATTTTATACCCTCCATCTAGGTTCTCTGATGGTTAGCCTCTTGCCACTTCGGCTCTCGCTCTGTCTATCTGTCTGTGTCTGTCTGTGTTGGTCTCTGTGTCACTCTCGCTCTCCTGACACACACATTTTTGTTAGACTGATGTCTCTGAGAATTTGTCATAGACTTCCCACCCTGATTATTTCAGCATCTGTAGACTATGAACGAAAGCATTCTCCTCCATAACCACAATAGAATGATCACTCTTTAAAATTTAGCCTTGATTTAGCACTATCATCAAATGTATAGCCCACATGCAAATGTCCCTAATTATAACAATAAAGAGCTTCGGCGCTTGCTTTCAGCTCTGGCGTCCAGTTAAGGATCATCCTTTGCAGTAGTTCTCGTGTCCCTAGTCTACGAAGTCCTTGACCTTTTGTTTGTCTTGACATGCACATTTTGGAAAAGCCCAGATCAGCTCTTTTGTAGAGTGTTCTTCAGTCTTGAACGTGCCTGACTGTTTCTCCTCTATTAGGTTCAGGTTAAACATCCTGGTGATACTGTGCCCATCTCGCGCTCCACCCCAGCACTGCAGCATGTCAGCTGGTCTCATTACTGATGACTTTTCGTGAAGTGATTATTTGGGTGAACGGGGAGGCCAGCAGATTTCTCCAAACGGGAAGGTGCATTTTCCCTTTGTAATTAGTCAAAAACCGGTGTGGTAAAACCTTGACGCTCCGTAACTGTTCTGTTTCCCAGCGTAGTCTGTACCCAGTGATCTCAAGTCCGCTGAAGCGTCCCGCCCCAGTCTGATCCTACCGTGACGGGTGTGCTTCTGCAACATTCTGCACCTCCACCATCTGTCTGTGTGTTCGGTTAGCGTTCTTGTGCAAGGAGCTGCACTGTCTCCTCCACCCTCCGCCCTTCGAGTTTTTTAGAAGGGAACCGTGCGTTCTTGTCAGTAATTCAGTGTTGTAATGTAAGCCTTCGGTTACTCTGAGGCCCGGATTGTTCCACATTTCGCTGGTGGGAGTCCGTGCAAAGCGTCTCCTCTGTCTTCTCAACACGCTCTTACCTGGTTCGGAGCATCTCTCAGTTTCTGGCAAAACAGGGTGTTCCGGGATCACCTTGAATCTTCCCTGCCACAGCCCTGGAATCGGCCATTGTTCCAAGAAGCTGGGATTCCTTTGAGGGGCATGTGGCCTTTAGAACCTAATTTCTCGGAACTGGGTGTGTTTGTTACTAATGAGGTACTGCTGCTTCTAGGCTCTTTCAGTGGATGGGACAAGGATGTGTATATAATATACGGGAGGTATTGTATATCATGTATAATAACTACATGTTATATATCTTTCTAAGAGTGTCGTGTGTGTGTGTGTGTGTGTGTGTGTGTGTGTGTGTAAGCCGTTCTTGTTTATTTTTTTAATAGTTTATACTGGCACTTCTAAATTCCAGTTAAATATTGACATCATAGGAATTTTTCTTCCCTTCCCCGGTTTCCTACTTGGTTCTCACTTCTCCCACAAGGAGAACACTGATTTCCAACAGCATTAATTTATTTATTCATTTTTCTCAATCCCGTAATTCACACTAGATTGTTTCCCAATTGCCACACCAGTACAGCTACCTGCTTCAAAGTCACTGAATACAATTCGACATTTCTTTCTCGTCCTTTATGTGCTTGCAAGATACCCTCTTGAGGCTTGCAGTCAGATACTGGGTTCTAAACTTTCTTTTTCTTCTGTATGTTATCTATTTGATGGACTGTTAGCTTCGTTTCTTTCTTTTTTTTTCATATGTTAGTGTTTCTTTTTGTCCTTCCAAATTTTTATTTAAATTCCAGTTAGTTAACATACAGGGCAGTGTTGGTTTCAGGAGTAGAAATCAGTGATTTTGTCACTGACATACAACCCCCAGGGCTCATCATAACAAGTGCCCTCCTTCACTGGGATGAACCACAGGAATCTACCCCAAAAACCAAGAGCACACTTTACACACTGTATACTCGCCAATTTGACAATAAATTATATTAAGAAATAAATAAATAATAACCAGTGCCCTCTCGAATACCCATCACCCATCTAGCCCATCTCCCACCCACTGGGTTCATTCATTTCTGTATGAATCAATTGTAGGAAAACTTTTGGTCCCTATTTATCCAGTAATATACTTTTGGAAATGTAACTCATTAGCATAACTCAAAAGTCCAAATTACATGAAAAGATACACTCAGAGAAGCTCTACCTACCCCCTTCTCTATCTATACATTGTTCCTCATTCTCAACCATGCCCTGTACATACAGAGGCAGCTTCATACGTTTCTGGTATATCCTTTCTATGTTTCATTTTGCAGAAATAAGTATATACCAGAGAACGGGAGAAAATATTTGCAAGTCTTATGTCTGGTAAGGTTTATTGCCCAGAATATATAAAGGATTTCTTTTTGAGAGGGTGAGTGAGTGAGGGGCAGAGAGAGGGAGAGAGAGAGAGAGAACCCCATGTGGGGCAGAGAGAGAGAGAGAGAAACCCGAAGTGGGGCTTGAGCTCACTTGAACTCCAACTCATGAACCGTGAGGTCAAGACCTGAGCCATAGCTGGATGCTTAACCGACTGAGCTCAGGTGTCCCGAATGTATAAAGAATTCATAAAACTAAACAATAAAAAACACAATCTAAGGTAAAAACAAAGAGTTTTAATAGATAGTTCTCAAAGAAGATAAGCAAATGGTCAGTAAGCAAATGAAAAATGCCTAACATCATGAGTCGTAAGGGACATGGGAATGAAAGTGCAATGAGATACCACCTCACACCCAGCAGTTTGGTGATCATGATTTTTTTAAATGGAAAGTGACCAGCACCAGCGTTGGCGAGCATGTGTTGAAAGTGGAATGCTTGTGGGAATGCACAGTGGTGCAGCTGTATGGAAAACACTTTTCAATTTCCTCAAGAAGTTAAATCTAGAGTTGACCATGTGACCCAGCAACGCCACTCCCAGGTAAATACCCAAGAGAAGAGAAAACATACGTTCCGCCGAGAGCCAGTACGTGAACGTTTTCAGGAGCATTATTCATAATAGCCAGAAGGTGGGAAGAACCCAGGCGTCCACAACAGATGGCCGGACTAACAAAATGTGGTATATCCATACAGTGAAATATTATCATCACAGAAAGGAAGGAAATACTGCTACATCGTACAAAATGGCTGAAACTTGAAAACATGATGCTACGTGAAGGAAGCCCGCTTACTATATGATCCCCTCAATATGAAATGTGAAGAATAGGGAAACCCCTAGAGACAGAAAGTGGATTAGCAGTTTCCAGGGTTTGGAGGGCCGTGGGGAGGGGGGTGCTGGAAGGTACGGGTGCTGGGGTGGTGAAATGTTCCGGAATCAGGCCGTGTTGATGGAGGCCACCCTTGGGGATATAATGAACACCACTCACCCGCATGCTTTGAGATGGCAACTCCTATGGTATGTGAATTACAGCAATAAATACACAGGCATTTTTTTCTTCTATGCTCATCACCACCCCGTTTTGCTCTGTTTTCAATTTCTACCCTGGAGATCAGTGCGTGCGTGTCTTCACTGTTCCTTTTTGACAACATTACACACTCCTCACAGCGCCCTTCATCCTGCCCGTCCCCTCCATGTGGACATTTCAATGGCCTCCGGTGTTTTTCAGCTACAAGTAACACCACAGACTTGTGCACACGTCTGTGTACCATTGGAGGTGATCTCACGCTAAATCCTGGACGATAGTCTACATGTGTATAGAGTTCTAGGTTGACAGTTTACTTGCTTTCAACCTCTTGATGTTTTCTTCCAGCCGCTTTATTTTTCTGATGACAAATCTGCTGCCAGTTGCATTATTCTTTGGTGGGTCATCTTTCTCTCTGGTGGTTTTAAAATTTTCTCCTCGTCTCTGCTGTCGTTAGCTTTGCCGCGTAGGTTATGTTCTGCCTCAGAATCACCCTGTTTCTTAAGTCTTAAGTCTGAGGAATCCCGTCTTATCAGTCCCAGAATTCTTAGCTTTGTTCTTTCTTCGGAGCACTGCTTTTCTTTCTCTGCTTGTCTCTCTTTCTAGAACTCCTATTTAAACGTATTTTGGACTCCCTCATTTCACCTTGCTTCCTCTTAGCCTCATTTCCGTAGCGTCTGTCTCTCCATCTGTCTTTGCTACATTCTGGGAAACCTTGACCTCTCTGCCAGCTAATTATTTTCACTTTAGCTCTGTCTTATCTGATGTTTCTCCTCACCTTTGAATTTTTTTATTCCAATGGCTGTGTTTTTCATTCGCAGAAGTTGTGTCTGCCGCTTTCAAAATCTGCCTTTTCTCTTTCATGTCGTTCTGGTTTTGGTTAGAATTTCCAGTTTTCCTTTATTCTCCATAGCTTCAAACTTCCTTATTTGACAGCACCTCTCAGATTACTCCATCTTCTCCAATTCAGGGTGTGGGTATCACACCTGCTTTTTTATTAGGGCGACTCTTCCTGACAGTGGCTGTATTTTGTCCGTGTGTCAGCTCACCCTGATTAGCCACTAATCCCTACATTCGTGGGTTGTAGCCGTGTTGTTGTGGGATGGTTTTGTGTCTCTTTGGGCCATTGTCTCAATGGTTTTATTGGTCCAGAACTGAAATTTTTCAGATTAAGGAGTCCTACAGAACACAGGTGGTACTTCTTTGTATTTTTGATCTTTGTTATTTTCTGATGCATGTTCATTATCCTTTTTTGTTCTACCAAGCTTAGCTCTGGCTTTTATATTGTCTTTCCTGGGGTGCCTGGGTGCCTCGGTCGGTTAAGCGTCTGACTTCAGCTCAGGTCATGATCTCACAGTCCGTGAGTTCGAGCCCCACATCGGGCTCTGTGCTGACAGCTCAGAGCCTGGAGCCTGCTTCGGATTCTGTGTCTCCTCCTCTCTCTCTGCCCCTCCCCTGCTCATGCTCTGTCTCTGTCTCAAAATTAAATTAAAAAAAATTTTTAAAAAACTATAAAAAAATTGTCTTTCCTGTATTTCACCCAGATTTTTATGTGCTTATAACAGGAATGGGATTCATTATAGCTCATTCTGTCATGTACCTAAAATCAGAAATCTACGGAGATTCTTTTTTTATTGTGGTACAATACATATAACCCTTTTAAGCATTTTAGGTATACAGGTCAGTGGTGTGAACATTCACCATGTCGTGCAACCATCACCGATATCCATTGCCAAAACGTTTTCATCACCCCAGATAGAAACCCTTTGTGTTTTTTTTGTTTTTATCTATTTATTTATTTTTGAGAGAGAGAGCGCACAAGTGCGTGCACAAGCAGGGGAGGGGCAGAGAGAGAGGCGGACAGAGGATCCGAAGCGGGCTCTGCACACGCAACAAAGAGCCCGACACGGGGCTCGATCTCACTAACTGTGAGATCATGACCTCAGCTAAAGGCAGACGCTTAACCGACCGAGCCACCCAGGCACCCCAAGAAACCCTGTGTGTTTTAAGTAATAACTCCATGTTCCCTTCTCCACTGCCACTCTGATAACCTTTAATCTACCTTTTGTCCCTATGAATGTGCATATTTGAGATCTTTCATATAAGTAAAATCAAATGATACTTGTCCTTTTGTGTCTGGCTTATCTCACGGGGCATGTTTTCAAGTTCATCCACCTTCTAGCAGGTGTCAGAATGTCATTCCCTTTGTGGCTGAATAATATTCCATCGTATGAATGTACCAGAACTTGCTTATGCATTCACCTGTTGATACACATTTGGGTTGTTTCAGCTTTTGGCCGTTGTGACGAGTGCTGTAACGAACATTCACATACCAATATCTGTCTTAGTCCCTGCTCTCTGTCCTTCGAGGTATACACCTGGGAATGGAATTGCTGGGTCCTATGGCGATGCTGTGGTTTTAAAAATATGTTCTCGGCAAGGTAAATCACAGAGATATAGCAAAGCAGCAGAGGGAGTGGGGTTCTGTTTCGGTTAACTTTCATGGTATTCAGGGTTTGGGCCAATGTTTCTCAGCCCTGAATTGCCCAGTTCTTACTGATTACTGCTCAGCGGTGTGTACCAGGTGCATCTAGTGTGATTTTCGATGGGACTACAAAAGTTTGAGCAAGGGTTGTCGTGTGTATTGCTTATTTCTATTGTCCCTTCCTGTGGGCGCTTGTTGGGGTTTGGGGCGATGCCCCAGCACTGTACTCGCTCCTGCTTCGATGCACCGTGTCCGCGTCTCTCTCACCTGCTCAGCTTTCCCTTACTTGGCAAGCACTTACCGAGCCCCTACAACGTGCTTGCTCCTGTGATAGCAGTGCAGTGAGACGCGGGTGCTGGTCAGTGAGGCAGGCGGAGGGAAGGTGATGGAAAGTGTCGGGAGGGTGGTGGAAGAGCCGTGCATGGTGGTGCTCACAGAGCCCAGCTCCCAACCCAGAGGACGCCAGGTGTGTGTCTGGAACGCCCGGCACACTGGGCCGCAAAACACAAACACTCACGCTGGTTCCAGCAAGTGATGGAGAACCCACTGCGCAAGCACAGGGCCGTAGGAAGGCAGGGCTGCAGGGAAGGCTGTTCAGTCCAGGTGGAACAGTGCTTTGTCTGGTTACCCGCCAGAACCCCCGTGCCAAGGCCACGGTTGGCAGGTCCCTTCATAGGCTGCCGGTTACATGCCCACCTAGGTCCGATCAGCTGTGACCAGGACGGCTGGGTCATGTGGACGTAGCTTAGTGAGTCACGTGGGGCACCTGCTCCCAGGACATCCTGATGCTTGTTCCAGCCGCCCCAAGCACCCACTACAGCCCCTCCCTTAAGTCCTCTGGCGCTCGGCCATTCACACTCATATCGCACCTAAGCTGACATTAGATTCCTGTCTCTTTCCTCTAAATCACTTCTGATACATTTTTTGATGTCAAAAGGGAAATCATACTCTTTTGAAGCGAATATGTAATAAATGTACCCTGTCTTCCCAGGTATCTTAGAGCAGGTGTGAGGAAAAGACAGCATCCTCTGGGGGATCCAGGAGGGAAAGAAACCAGTTTTTTGATGCCTTGCAGTGAAGAAGGAATAAGCCACATTTGAGAGACATGGGTTGAAGTCTCCTGCTTCTGTAAATGTTCTTTCTACCAGCGTAGGTCATTTTGGAGTTCTGGAATGGTCCGTCAGGAACTGAACCTAGGCTCATCCGCATGGCCTTTCTCTGCTCAGCCAGACAGGGGTGGCGAGTAGATTGGAAGGCAGCCCCTTTGGCTGTGCTTTTGGCCCATTTTCTTCTTGGTTGCCCTGAGTTTATTTATTCCTGGAATGCGTGTTAGGGAATTTCTTGTCACGGGTAATGGAAGGGTCCAGGGACAGGCGGTCTTCAGACACGGCTAGCCCCACACGCTTCACTTCATCAGACTGGGTTTCTTTCCACGTCAGGCACGTCTGTCCTCCAGCGTGGCTCCATTCTCAAGCAAAGTCTCGGGTTATGGCCACCAGTAACTCCAGTGTTACATCCTGCCCCTGCCACAGGGCACATGCCCCATCTGCTCTGTCGGTGATGCTATTGGCCAGCATGAGGAGCGCCCGGTAGAGCAGGGGTGGGGTGGGGTGGGGTGAGGTGGGGTGGGGTGGGCCCATTCCAAGGAGCATCCCCGATCCTCCGTTGTGGCCTCCGATTAGCCTGGCATTGGCCACCTTGCAGCACATTTATAGCAAAGTGTGTCCCAGCCCTCCCAAAGATGACAGGCTGGGGAAGCATCTAGAGGGCGGGGGCCATGTGAGTGGTCCCCACGGTGCCTGGTGCGTTGTCTTCTAGGTATCTAGTGTGTATAAGTGGATTTTGTCTCTCTGTGCTACACAACATAAGCTTGTATCATGTCTAAGAATAAACAAAGACACATGTTCTAGGTACGTATGTTTTGAAATTCACTACAGAGAAGCTCAGTGATTAAAGCAGCCTCTCTTAATTCCCATGATCTATGGCTTTATCTCTTTGTGTACCTTACTTGCTTAAAGTAAGATACCTTGTAATACATAAATCAGCGCTTTTCGACTAAGAGTTAAATGCAACACAGCCTCAAAGGCATAAATGAGCAGGAGGATCATTGCGCATTTACACCCCGAGGGAAGTGACTGTTTTATGCGAGAAGTAGTGGCCAAGGGTAGGGTTCATTTAAAATGTATAAAAATAATACGGGCGCTCACGGATGGAGAGACTGTCTGAAAGGACCGTTCACTTTTTGGGTGATGCTGATGTGGGAGCATTGTTTCTTCGCGGAGAAAACAATGACACAGTGTGTGACTGGCTCCCTGCCTCCTGCTGCATCAGCAGACGGTCCCATTATTTTTTGGGGGAATGTGCAGTGCTCTGCACCTCTGTTCTCTCTCCAACGCCCAGAACCACAGCAGAGGGAGAATGCGAGCATTTGAGAGAGATGAAACAAACAGATTATTCTGCTGTGCTGCCACACCACGACAGCACAATCCTCTGTTCAAAAGCATCTCTTGTGAGGCACATTTTAAAGCCGTATTATGTCTACAAAGCCCGTCTGTGTGGGAAAATTTGCGCATGCAGGGAAAATAGCTGCGTGTTGCAGAATATTGCCGAAAGAGGCCAGTTTCTTCTGGCCAGGGAGTCTGTTTCCTTAGCGTTCTGGAAGGTGCCTGAGCTCTCCGAGGTCACTGGAAGTATTAACGGGCTAGAAGACCATTCTGTTACATTGGTGCTACCGTCCCAGTCAGAAGCCTCCTCAAGCCTCTAGGGCCTGCCCTTGACCCCAGAGGGGTTTCCTTGTACAAGCATGCAATCTGGGCACGCCCAGTCAAAAGGTGTCGAAGTGAGCATCTTTATTTGGCAGTGGCCTTGCGATTGTAGCCTGTTGGAAGTAGTCCGCAGTGTAACTTTGTGGAAAGCAGGTCACCTGAAAGGCCACTCTTTGACCCTTCTGCCTGAACAGCTGATGATTCTTGCTCTCAAATCCATCGTAAGCACTTACCCAGAAAAATTGATTATTCGGATCGTTAAATCCCCAATTAGTCTGGATAATCGACGACCTATTGTATCCCATAAATGTGACACATGCTGTGGGGCACAGCGGGCTTCTTCCTCAGCGTCCTACGGCTCCTCCTTCCTCAAGTTCACACACACGGCTCCCCTGGCTTTCCGCTCTCCTCGCCTGATGGTTTTGCAGGGCCTTGGCAAGATGGCGCCCTTGACCCTACGCCAGCTCCGTTGTGTGGCAGCCAGAGTGGCCCAGCTGGGAGGCTCTGTGGAGCCTTTCTCTTTTAGCTGGGACAGAAGTGGACATGACACGTAAAACATGGATCAGCGTGAAGGGACGTGCCCTCATACGGCCACCGTGGCTGCCCGTGGAAGTGTTCGACTCAAACCCATGTTCATCTGGCACCACGCCTGCCTGTCCTCACGATTAAGGAAAGAGGAATTCAGGTGACCTCCCCAAGGGCTTCTAGCTGCTCAGGGCCCAGGCCGCCCGGTTCCCTACTGGACCGTTGTTTTGTCCCCAGCCTTATGAGGTGTTGGGGAGGAGAGGTCACAGGGACCCCGCAGGGAGCAGGCCCGGCCCTGGAGCCCGTGGGGACTGTGTGAACTCCCCCACGGTGGTGTGCAGTGGTCGTGCGAAGGTCGTCATCTGGTGCAGCTTGCTCACAAGTGCCCTGGGGGCTGGGATGGAGAGATCATCTGGCTGGGGATGCGAATGAGACGCCCCTTGAAGGGTGGGCGCCCGCAAGGGAAGAGGGAGGGGCAGTGAGCAGGGCCTTTTACTTGGAACAAAGGGCAGGAGGCAGGTGTGTGGGACGAGCCAGGTGACCCAGGAGCTTGGAGGTTGTTCCGTGTCCTCAGGGAAGGGCTTGGAGACACGACAGCTGTGTTCTGGACGGGGAGTCTCGCGAGCAGAGGGGAAGCTGGAGGCCTAGCTTCCGAATTGTGTTTCCCCCACTAGGGGAGTGAACCTGCCCTGGCTGCTGGCAGATTTTGCTTGCTTTGGTTCGTATGCTAATGTGCATATGGTGAATTCCGAAGAGAGGGAGACTCCTCCGTTGGGTCATTTGACCACAGAGCCTCTTTGTCACCGCAACTGGCACCTGGTAAGCCCTCAGTGTTTGTGCGCGGACACGTGCGCAGGCGTGACATCAGTATGCAAAGAAACGCGTTCTCGCGGGGGGCGGCCATGCGGGGGCTTTGCGAGTTCCCCAGGGAGGAAGCCGCGTTGTTGGCACTGAGCTTCTGGCTGAAGACAGAAAGCCCGCCGTGGTCCCCAGCCCCATGCACAGCCCCAGCGGGCTCCGGGGGGACCCCGGGCCGCACGACGGCACAGGGGGGAAACCTGCTTCCTCCCTTAGACACCCACTTGTTTGAGAAGTACATGAAGCCTGGCCCTCCCCCTGCGCCAGCTCCCTTTACACATACAAGTCACTCCTTTCCCTGTGTCCCCACCGGAGAAGCCTCAGAGGGGAGAGCCCCAGCCAGAAGCGGGGCGTGGCCTCCTGTCTTCCCCCTCCCCTCTAACCCTGGGATCTGTGAACTAGGGGGCTTCTGGGGGGCAAAGGGTAGAGATGAGGGTGAGGCCGCCCCTCGGGGCGTCACTTGGAAACCCCCCTGGTTCAGGGGAAGCCCTTTTCCTAGCAGCTCCAGGCCTCTGGCCGCCTCTGGATCCGTTCCTTTACTCTCCCCCCTCTGGCCTTTCTCCTCTACCTTTGCTTCCTGCCTCCAGTCCTTTATTTCCCTGGAACATAGCCCTGCTCTGCCAACGGCCTTTCCCTCATTAAACCCTCCTGCCTGCGTAAGTTCGCCCAAGGTTACCTCTTCATCTGTTCTGGTCGCTGTGGGTGCAGCAGAAATAAGGAAACTGATTTGGGGCAAGACCGATGCTGCCCTCTACCCATTTCTCTTTGATTTTCCTTCGTGTTTCTCCCTGGTCATCTCTCTCCCTGATCTCGTGTGCTGTCTGAGAATCACGGGAGCCAGAGAGAAGGAGGCCCGGAGGGTGACTGGCTTGCCACAGAGGACACATGTGGTTCACGGCAGTGCTGGGGCCACAGCCCGGTGCTCATCCTGCTGAACCGCCCTCCTTCCTTGACGGTGTCTGCTCTTCCGGAGGCTTCCCACTTTCCATCAAGACCCAAGAGGCCCCTTCCAGATGTTGAGGAAAGGCAGGGAGCAATTTCAAGGGCCCGGACTCGGGGTAGCTTCCTATTTTGCACTTGCTGCAAGCCCATTTGCAGTTTTTCTTCATTCGTGGCTTAAAGTGCGCACATTACACAGTTCATTTATGCCTTTATCATAGTTAGGAGCAAGCAAGTTGCTGCTGTAAGTTGCTTGTCTGAGCTATTATGGTGTTTGCCTTTTCTCCGTTCCTCTTTATCTTCTTATGCTCTTTTGTCTTGGTGGCTTCATGTCAAATCTTTTAAATGGTTATCGTATTCTCCTTTCTGAGATCAATGGCAGGGGCAGAGAGTATGTCCAAAATTCGGGGAAATGAAGAAATGTGCATACGTACGTGTACACGTAGGGAGACGGTGCTGAGGTCACAGTGAGGTTGAGCGGAGACGGGGTAACACGAGATTAACGGCTAACACCGTTTTCGTGCTCCCACAACTCTGAAACGGTGCGTTTGCAGCCGAAACGGTGTATTTGCGGCTGCTGTGCACAGACTTACCTGCCGCTGCGGCGTTGCAGGGGACGATCAGATGGCGGAGGCAGGGGCTTTGGAGGCTTGCTCCTGCACACACGTGTTTTGCGTGAGGACAGACGGACAGACGGGGGGAATCTGCCAGCCACAGTGGCGTGGGCCACTCCACAGGAGCTCCAGAGGGGCCGTGACAGCCCTTCTGGTGACTGGAAGCTAACTGGGATGATGAGAAAACGTACACACAATTTAGGCAACTGACGTGCTTTTTGAGAATTTCAGTGAGACCCCTGCATTCGTTTCAACTTTTAAAAAGAAATCATTTCCAAAGTTTCCAAAAGTGCACACATGTTGTGGTCTAAGTGCCTGGTGAGACTGGACCCGCGTTGCTTAGGTGTTGGTAATGTGGGTGCAGGTGTCAGACCCGAACCGTGTGCCGTCTGTCAGTGCAGCTTGTGGGGCACATTTCTCCTGGAAACCTCACAGTCACTGACGGCTCACCTTTACAGACCCTGTGCCTAGGTGGCCCTGGGAGCCCAAGGGGTCAAGGATAGTTTTCTTTTTTTTTTTTTTTTTAATTTTTTTTAAAGTTTATTTATTTTTGGGACAGAGAGAGACAGAGCACGAATGGGGGTGGGGCAGAGAGAGAGGGAGACACAGAATCGGAAGCAGGCTCCAGGCTCCGAGCCATCAGCCCAGAGCCCGACGCAGGGCTCGAACTCACGGACCGCGAGATCGTGACCTGAGCTGAAGTCAGACGCTTAACCGACTGAGCCACCCAGGCGCCCCAAGGATAGTTTTCAAATGAACAGAATGAACTTTCTGGCAGTGGCAGGGGGTGGGGTGAGCCTCGGGTCTCCCCTGTTCTCGCTGTCTCTTTGGCAAAGCTGGTGAGTGTGGCAGTGAAGGAGGGACCCGGGTGGAGCAGGCAGTCCTAGTACTGGGGGGCGCGAGAGCATGTATCCCAGCCAGGCACCCCGTCCCCGCAGCCACTTCGAAGTTACAGAAGTCGATGATGGGCCCTCAGTGCTGAGCCGCAGGAGACTTACTGGTCCTTATTCTCTGTATGCACCTTCTACCAGGAGATCTCCATCAAAAAGCCCGGCCCAGCCAGGTGTATTTGGGGTGATCATTCATTTGGTACATACGTAGATATTTTACTTTTTATCTTTATTCTGCAACCTACTGTTTGTTCGTTTATTTATCCTTTTTTTACCACCTCCACTAAATGAAAGGAGAGCTTAAACTCTGAGAAGTCTGTCCTGTTACTTTTTTTTTTTTAATTTATTTTTTTCAACGTTTTTTATTTATTTTTGGGACAGAGAGAGACAGAGCATGAACGGGGGAGGGGCAGAGAGAGAGGGAGACACAGAATCGGAAACAGGCTCCAGGCTCCGAGCCATCAGCCCAGAGCCTGACGCGGGGCTCGAACTCACGGACCGCGAGATCGTGACCTGGCTGAAGTCGGACGCTTAACCGACTGCGCCACCCAGGCGCCCCGCTGTTACTTTTTAATGTTCTGGTAGAAAAAAGGATTATTTGTACTCCTGCTGCCTTGTCTCTAAAGACAAAGGAAAGTTGACTGCTCATGTGTGCTACAGGCAAATCAGTCATTTTAAGCAATTTCCCGGTAAGGTTTAACATGGCCTCCGACAATTACTTAGGGACTGGCTCTGGGTTATTCATATTTTCCTGTATGACACACTTTGCCTGTGTGTGTGTGTGTGTGTGTGTGTACACATTCTATGTCTAGGAAAAGCGCTGAGTACCTGTTTTTTTTTTAACTGAATTATTGGGTATTAGAGAAATTTAACAACATTCCTGCCAAATTCTATACACAGTACTTCCTATTATCTGCCATTTGATGGAAGAGGAAAAGGTAGGTAGAAAGACAGACAGACAATGGGTGTTAGTCTCTCCAGAACTTCCTGGTTTAGGCACAGGTGCACCCTCGCTGTACCAAATTTCTCACCAGACCCCAGTGCCCGACGCCATTTCTCGCTTTCAGCGACTCTCCTGGGCCCAAAGGCTCACAAGCCTAAGGCAGATCCCCATCTAAGACTCTCCTGTCATCCTTAACAAAATAATTCTGCATCACCAATTGTTTTCCATCAAATGAATCCTCAAGTGGTATAGAAAATACAGAGTCTGTCTGTTGCATGGACCACACATATTCAAAACTATTTTCAGGCTTATCATTTTGAATCTAATTTGGCACTAAATGAAAATCAATCCCTTGATAGCATTAAGTCTCTGATTTCTATCCATTGTCTCGCGGGCAAGTGTCTCTGTTTTCAAGTCACCGCTCATCATGCGCTCAGCTAATGTTTACTGAACCTCTGCTTTCTGCTGAGAGCTGTGCCTGACCCCAGGGCAGCTCCAGCAGGAGGCATCCAGCTGTGAGGGCTTCTGTCCCAGAGCAGACGACAGGGAGCGTCCTTCCAGCCAGGGTGTAAGAGGCACATCACAGGCTTCCCGAGGGGAGAGCCGGGGTGCTCTGGGCACCCGGAGGAGAGAGCCTCGCGTGTTTGGGGGCACCAGGAGTTAGCGTCTGAACTGGACCCTGAGGGGTGGGTGGAGGTGGTGAGAAGGAAGTCGAGGCTCATGTCTGAGCACTGCCAAACTCCTTAACCAGGCTTACAGGAACTTGTACACGGCCAGCTGTCAAATTCAAAACATAAGTCATGCCTCTTGTTTCCACGGCTCTGGAGGAGGGAGAGACTAAGATCTCTAACAGACGTTCTCAAAGTTCCTCTCCTGCTTGTGTACACGGGCATGTGGATGCACGCTCACGCTCATGCACACACCCCCCTCTCGCGCGCTCAGGGTTTATGGTCACTGAGGGAAGAGAGGAAGGTTTAGGGCTCAGAGATTCTGGTCAAAGTCCCAATAAAGCCGAAACAGCTTCTGTGGCAATTCTTGTTTTCTGTCGCGGGGCCCAGGGCAGCTCATTTTGTGGGCCTCGTGTGCAACTCATGGCTCTTAGACGCCCCCTCGTCTGAGAGGCCGTGCGGCAACATTTCCTCTGACCGGGGCCCATCCGCTGCCGAGGGCACTGCCTTCCTACCCCAAACACAAGGGAGGTCAGGGCCCCGTGCCCTCCATCTCCACGCTGTGGCGTCTTGAGAACCTCGGGGGCCCGTGCGTCAATCCAGTCGGCCTCTGGGGTGGCCTCGGGTGGGCCGCTCTCCTGCCCGGTTCCCCCTCTCGTGTGTCCGCGCGTGTGGCTTCCCGCCGCCTTTTTCCCACGGACACATCCTCAGCACCCGCACTGTCACATTTCACTTCTTTTCAGATTGATCTGTGGGCACAGAATTATCCTTCTGTCCATTATTATTACAACATTCAGCGCCTTCCTCGTTAGCCCAGTAACTCATGACTATTACTATCATTGCTAATACCGTGGCCGCTCACTAAATATGAATAATTCATGCTATCACTAATATAATCACTGTTATTGACTATACTTCCTCTCCACGTAATCCGTCTTTGCTGCCTCGTCTCCCTCTGTGTCCTTTCACCTTCTCCCCGCCCGCGGTCCCCGCAGATCCTAGGAGTCGGGCTTCTCCCCCTGGGCCAGGGTGAAAGAGTACCTGTGACCAAGCAACACTTCGTTGTCCTTGGAGGCAAGACGCGGGGTGAACTGCTGGGTTTGATACTCACGCGGTGTGCCGGCATTCCCAGCATCGCACTTGTCTCTGAGTCGGACTTTGCCTTCACTGGGGCCACAAGGCCCCCTGATGCGACAGGTCAGGAATCGAGAGGCCACGTGCCCGCCGCCCCACCTCCAGTGATGACCGATGGCAGTTGGAGGGGTGGATGGGGGGCGTCAGAGGGACCAGAGTTACTCCTTACTCCTCCTGGTAAACTGAGAATTCGTGGAGTGTGGCCAAAATATCACCACTCGTTTTGTGCTCTGCAGATTGTGCTTCTAGGAACACCAGCATCTTGAGCACTTAAAGATCCTGATTTAGCAATTGTCTGCTGTGCCAGAGCCCATGGGGCGTGAAGGGACCTCCAGTCTAGTTGGGGACCATACATGCAATTCGTGAGGACCATCTCCACTGAGGCTGCACGAGACACGGGCTGTGCCCACGCCTCACCTCTCAGACTTGCACCGGAGTCAGGTCACAGTCCTCTGAGGGGAGGAGAGCAAAACTACACTTAGAGACAGTGCTGTGACACGAGTATAAGCACGGGGGCTCTCGGGTCACAGAGGAGGGGCTCCTCGTTAGCCCGAGGGAGTCACCAGGTCTGGGAAAGCTTCACAGTGGAGACAACAATTAGCCGGCCTTTTGGGATGCAGGGGTGCGGCAGGGAGGGCTGGGTGAAAGCACAGTGCAGCCAGAGGAAACCCTATGCAGATGGGGAGCATCCCAGGGACGGCGATGACTGCCCCCCGCCCCGCCCTGTGGCTGGAAGAGGGGTCTGGAGCAGGAGGGGAGGAATGTGCCATGTATCCCGGGGAGCATCCCAGGGACAGCGATGACTGCCCCCCGCCCCGCCCTGTGGCTGGAAGAGGGGTCTGGAGCAGGAGGGGAGGAATGTGCCATGTATCCCGAGGCTCCTGCACTTTGTTCCCCAGGTTACAGTAATTCCTTCCGGAAGGATTTCAAAACTAGGGGTGTTTCAGGAAGATCATTCTGGCTGCAGCATGTGGGCCAGCTTGAATGAAGGCTTTTGCAGTATGCCGGATGTGATGTCTTAGCACTTGAGCTAAGAGAGTGGCAGTGACGGTGAAGAGAGGGACACACTTGTGAGTTTGGGGGAGATTGCAGAATCCACACGTGTTACTTTACAGGTGTCTTCCATGGCTTTTATGGTTCCGGCCTGAGTGGCTGATTGGGTGATGGTGATGTTCCCAGGGGTTGGATGACCCAGGAGCAGGTCTGGGGGGAAGAACAGGAAGAGCAATGAGATAATCGATTCTGCTTTGATACACTGCGTTTTAGATCCCAGCATGGAAATTTCCAGAAGGCAAATAGCCACCTAAGCTACCAGGCTGGGGCTAGAGATGGAGATTTGGGAGTCTTACTTTAGGGTGGTTTTGATGACCAAGAGTTGGGTAGTGGAAGGGTGTTGAAGGACAAACCAGCACCGAATGGTGAAGAGGGAGGACAGATAAGAGTGGAAACAGGAGGTGGTAAAGTGTCAGCGAGCCACAGCCTAAAGCAGGGCTAAGCTACCGCATGAAAAGGCAGGGAAATCCCTTGCAGAAGTAAGGAAGGTGCAGGCGGTGGCTTGAGTGGCCCCCGTGGCGTTCCCTGGCATTGCAGACACAAGTGTGCAAGCATTACCCGGGTCCTCAGGCGAAGGAGGCAGAGACAGAGAAATTTCAGATCAACTCTCTGCTTCCTGTTACTCAGATGTAAATAAGAGGCTGGGGGAACAGAAAGTTTCTTTTTTGCAGGACGTCTGGGTGGCGCAGTCGGTTGAGCATCTGACTCTTGATTTCGGCTCAGGTCATGATCCCAGGGTCGGACTCTGCACTGAGTGTGGAACCTGCCTAAGATACTCTGTCTGTCTGTCTGTCTCTGTCTGTCTACTTCTGCCCTTCTCCCCCGCGCTCTGTCTCTCAAAAAAAGTTTTTTCTTTCTTATTACCAAAGTAATAAATGTTAACTGTAGAGATGAGAAAAGATAAGCAGAAAGATGTCCATAACTTGCAACTCTGTAGCCCAGACTCATGATGGTTAACATTTTCATACATATTTCCTGCAGTAAAAAGAAACATTTTTAGCAAAACAGGCTTATACCATGTATTGCATTTTGTAAGATGTATTACTGAATATTTCATTATTTATACAATGTTAACTACCTACTATCATTTTAAATAGCTGCCTAGTTTCCTTTTTTAAACAAACATGATATATCTACCTAGCTCTCGACCATCGGACGTTCAGACTGTCTCCCGATTTTCACCGTCACAGACAGAATGGTGAATATCCTTTTAGCCACATCTGTGTGAACATCGAAATTATCTCTTTACCATAAATTCCTGGAAGTGGAACTGACCTGTTGAAGGATGCTGTGGTCCAGCTGTTGAGTTATATTAGAAATAGACGCCCACACATACTTGCGAGCTCCAGTCTAAAAATGGGACCAGGGCTCACCTGAACCACGGGAAACGAGGTGTCTCCTGCAGCTCAGGTACAAGGTACCTTCTCCACCTTCTCCGGTGGAGAAGCCGGAGCTACAGACTCCCTGGACCCGGAGCACTTTCAGGCCCCTCGAGAGCCTTGTGACCTCTCACCTCTGCTCCCTGCTTACTTCCCTTTGCCCCCAAGGTGGGGCATCTGTGCGTCAGGGCCCTGTGCGTGCCCTGTGCGTCAGGGCCGCGTGTCCGGTGTTTATCAGAAGAACACTGTCAGAGTCCTTTAGAAAAGGCATGGCCAGTGGTCGACATCTTCAGAATGTTTTTTCTGACAATCTGATCCCGTTAAAACATTGTAGATGTTACCTCATTCTGTTCTAGCGTTTCATGGTGTGGAGAAGAAATCTGGAGGGTGTGGGGTTCGGGTTTTGTTCTCTTCGGGTTGATGGCACATTTTCTCTCTCTGGCTTCTTTGTAAGTTGTACTTCTTTGTCCCGGAGCTCGGACGCTCGGCTGGGACGGGACTGCAGGCGCTCTCTCCCTCTGGTGCGCAGGAAGCCCTTCGAAGACGCAAGCAGGCCTTCTTCGCGTGTGGCAGTCTGTCTGCGTTGGTAATTTGATTGATGTCGGCCTGTCACAGACTCTCTTCTCACCTTCTAGAATTCTTGTTGTGCCCACACGGGACCTCCTGGATCAGCATTCCATTCACTCATCTTCTCATTACAGCTCAGTTACCTGCTGTCTCGAGATCCCAGAAAAAACTCTCAATTCCAGCCACATTCACTGATCTGATCTTAGGCACTACCCAGTCTGTACTTTGGAGCTTGTGTTGTACCTTTAATTTTGGCAGTTTGTATGCTCATCAAAAAGCCACCTTTCCTGATCTACGATCTTTCTGTTTTCATATCTACAGTGTGTTATCAACCCCCTCAATGGCACTTTCATTTAATTCAGATTTTCTGAGTCCTCTGAATCAATATGGTTCGGAAATTTCCTGAAGTGTTCTTTTTCATAAAGGGGATATTTCTTCATAGTCTTTAAATCAATTGATCCCTTTGTTATGGACTTTTTCCATTATGGGCTTTATTATTAGGATTACTTAATTTTTATTTTGCCACATTAATGAACGTGTAGACTGTAGTGAGGTGTCTACAGTTCACCCTGATGGGATGAAGGTAGTTTTATCTCAGGGCTAATGGAATTCTTTCCCCATTTTAATAATCCAGAGGTTCCCGGGGATCTGCTTGTCTCTCACTCGTGCTTACCTGTGCTCAGGAAGTTCTCAAAGTGGGGTACCTCGGCCAGCAGTGTCCGCATCACCTGGGTGCGTGGTAGGGGTGCAGGTTGTGAGACCCCACCCCACATTCACTAGATCAGAAACTCTGGGGACAGAGCCCGGGAATGTGTGCCTTGACAAGCCCTCCGGTGACGCGAGGGCCCTCAGAAGCTGGGGAGCAGATCATCTACTGTGACCTGATTTCTGTCCACAGCAGGTTCACACCAAGTGTGAGTTTATGTTCAGCTCTTCGTGCCAACACCCGTGGGCTGTCGGGAGCAGGCCACGGAAGGGCGCTCCCCTCCCCCATCTCCAGCCCCAGGGACTGCTCTGACCTGAGTGGCACTTGGGTGGTTGTCCAGCAGGGCTCGAGGGGCGTCCCTCTGACTTTCCTTTTGCAGATGGGGAGTTTCAGATCAGAGTGCCTTTGCCTCAGATGGGGCACATCCATGCCCTCTTAAAAATTCTCTGGTGGGTTTAAGAAGTGCAAAATGAGCGAGTGCAGATCACCTAGGGGCAAAAGTTTGGATTTTGTCTTTTTAATGATGGCATTTAGGGTGACCCGAGGAGTGTTGCCCCCGAGACTCGCAGGCCCGTGGGAAGCTGTGTCCTCAGCTGCAGGGTGAGTGGTGTGGGGAGAGGGAGGAGCCGGGCTCCCGCGGGCTCCTGAGGACGGGGCTCAGCTGATAACCAGCGGCGAGAGAGGCGCGAGAGGACAGAGGTGAGCGGGACTGTTTCCCGGCGTGGCCCCTGGATGATTTCTCGGAGGAGAGGCAAACTGGATTTGACTGGGGCAGAAGGCTGGCCCGAGCCATGGAAATGAGAGGAAGAGACCATCCCTGACCAGGGGAGACGCGGCCGGGTCATAGGGAGGAGCAGGTGCTCGTTGTCATGGTGACAGAGCTGGGCCTTGTGGGTTCAGGTGCATCCCTTGGGGGCCTGGGGCGCCACGAACCAGATGAAGGACCAGCGCCTGCACAGCTCCTTTCGGGCCTCTCACATTCCCGTTTGTCGCTGATGAAAACAGGGCTCAGGACGCTCCCCGACTCCCGAGAGAACCCCGCCTGTCCCCAGGCTCGCTCCCTCCGCTCCCTCCCCTTGTGAAGCTTTCCCTCGGGCCATCCCTCAGAGAGTCTGGCATGTTAATTTTCAAGTTTACCAAGTGGCACTGAAGATAATAATGGATTTCTTCACCCATGACCCTCCTCCTGTCTGCCGTGATTCCTCCACCCTCTTGTCTGGTACTTCAGCTCCTGGATCCTCGTTCCTGACCCTGGCCGTGGTAACTCTCGCCCGGCTGCAGTGTGGGGACGTCAGCTAGAGGCTCAAGCGCCCCATGACGGGCTACATGTGGCCTCTTAATTTCACCCTTGACAATTAATTTTATCTGTTCATTTTCCCCTCTTTCTCTTTATCCGTTGTAGCTTAAGGTCTGTCTCCTTACACTGCATAGGATAAAGCAAACGGGACAGCCGCTGTGTCCCTCAGGATTCACCACCACCTGGGTTAGAGTCCGTGCCGGGCACCCTCTTGCCAGGGAACCGTCCGATCACCAAAGCAGGCAGAAATGCAGACCATGTTACCTGCAAAGAACGCTCGACAGCTTGGGAACTTTTTACTTGCTATTAACACAACTGGCGTTAAAAAAAAAAAAAAGAAGAAGAAGAAGAAAAAGCAGCGAGGAGAAGCTGAGTAGATAACCCTGAGCTCTAAGGTTGCTTAGATGACAAAGCACATTCACGTTTCCACACAGAAGTTGCAGTTAGCCGTGTGCACAACCTGTTCCAACGGCCGGGTTGTTATTGGCAAAAACCATGGAGTGTCTATCGTCAGAAGAGACCAGAAGTCAGATCTCTAGTCACCAACGCAAAGAGCTTTGATCCAGAAACAGAAGGAGGGTGAACGAATGCGCAGAGGATGCTTTGCTGGGCGCCTCACGGTCATGGGCCCATCGGCACGCTTAACGGGCCGGCCCCAGGCTTCCTGGCGCTGGGCGCATGCTCTGGGAATGTCTGCTGAGGCTGCGCTCTGTGACCTGCTCGGGGGGACACCCAGCTTCCCTGATGTGTGGAAAATGAACTGTGAGCTGGCCACCACTCTGCTCTTCCCCCACTGATGGGATGGGAACGGCCTTTTAGGAACTGGGTGTTGAACCACCTTTGTATGTCCCCCAGTGGGAGTTTACAAGAGCAAGCCCTCCGAGCCCTCTGCCCCGTTCGCATCCTCTCGTGAAGGGGGCCGGCTGAAGGCTGGGGGGGGGGGGAGGGAGCGTGAGGAGCCCTCGCAGGCCCCTCCGCCAGTGGAGGGTGGAGGCCCCAGGGCCAGGAGCCGGACTGGCGAGTACGGTGGCAAGGACGGCGGCCGCCGTGCTGAGCAGGCGTGCCCATGGGCCTTCCCGCCAGGAGAAGCCCCACGTTCCCCGAGAGCTGGCCTTCTGGGCCGCTGGGAGCGGCGAGAATGACCGCAAGGTGTGCACACTCAGCCTGGCGCAGAGCAGGTGCCACAGATGTGGGTCTGTCCCCAGCTTTCTCTGGGGTTGGCTACGGGGAAGGGTCATGACCTGGTACTGAGGTCAGATTCACGCCTTAGGCCCAGGCTGTCCCTGCAGGTGGAAGGTTTCTGAGAGGCAGGAAGGCGTGGTGGTTGGGCACACAGGCCCTGGGTCACGCGGATCTGGGCTCCCAAATTGCTGGACTTTCCACATATCAGTTTCCTTACGTGTAAAACAGGAACAGTAATCCCTTTGGCTTACCAGAGAGAACAGGCAGAAGCCAGATTTCTAGCAGGACTCACGGGAACCTGAATGTAAGTAAAAGCCGGCCTGGATCGCCTGGTCACCCTTAGGACTTAATTCGGGGCCCCCCAGGACACCTGATACTGGGCTTCAGAGCACAGATGGATTCCTGACCACTCACCCGTAGGTTTCGTTGGCTCACTTCGTTTTGCATGACGGGCTGGTAGGGGCCGACACTCTTTTCCTCCTTCGATTCCAGTGTGGACTTGGGGGCGTTAACTGAGCCACACATTACATATACGTCAAAGGTTATTAACGTGTTGGCGATTAAGAACCCTTTCAAAAATATATGCCATTCCAAAGCAATCACATGACTTATTGAAAGAGAATTTGTTTTCATTCAGTAAATGCTGGGATCTTTAGTTGACATCCTGATGTTTTTAATGAGATGTTTTGGGGCTTTCGGTTTGTTGAGTACCTACTGTGTGCCAGATGATGTATTATAATCACCTTACGTGTGTTCTTTCGTTTAGTCCTCACACAGCATAACCCACTTCTCCCATAGTAAAAGGGGTAAACAGGGAGCTGGTGAGGTGCAACGCCAGACCCCCGGGCCGTTGGACCCCCGGCACCGTCTCTAAAGAGCCCCATGGCATCCCCAGAGCACACCCAGCCCCCAGCCGCTGCAGGAGAGGACTCCTCGGCCTCAGCCCGCGCTGGCTGGTCCAGCTCATTTGTCTGGACGTACCTGAGGTCACTTCAGAGAAGGCAGGAAAAACAATAGCCTCTAATTGCATACACAGATTGAATTTTCAGGTGTATTTCCTTGCGGGAACCTAGCTCATTGAATGTCTTTAGATGGAGGAAATTGTGGTCGAGACTGAGGTTCCTACGTGAGTTAACAAACGGTTGTTCCTCGCACAGAACCTGCAGGAGCGACCCTTACAAATGAACGCATTCTTTGTTTTTTCCTGATGGCTGACAGCGGCTGCTGTGAGTTCTGAGTAGAAGAATATTTAGTGACAAAAGCCAGGAGAGTGTTGCAGCAGGGGGAAAAAACTGGGAGACTGATGAATTATCTTTCCATTTGCACCTTCAGAAATAGGTTAATTGTTTTGGTGACTGGCTCCATCTTGATTAGGAAGCATTAATAGCAATTAATGATATAACTTCAAAAAAGGTATAGGAAAATTAATCGAATTCTCGGCTAACATAAATTATAGTCATTATCTACTGTATCCAGAACCATCAGACTGCCATCCAGTTGATTAAAGGGCCAGTAGATTTTTTTGGTCTGAATTCTCTAGTTAATTGAACAAATCTTTTCGTTATGTTTCTAGCATATAGTTCCCTGTGGTGAGCTACTAATATTACTTAGTTTAAAATGCCTCAATTCTATGACATCATCAAGAACCTTTCGCAAGTTAATTTGATTAACATCTGCACGTTTTACCGGCATGTACAAATATTATTTGATTATGGTGATGAAACTTTTTAAATAAAAAAGCACCTGTGACAGCGTGGCATGGCGCAGTTCAGGTCAAGAGACGTGAAATCCTGAGCCTGACTGCATGTACCCTTGATTCTGCCCGGTGGCTGGGAAGCAGCGGTCCATGCAGACTGACCCTCGAGGCAAGCAACAGAGGTGTAGCTAGAGGAGGGGGACCAGAGAAAGGCGGAGAATAGAGCCGGTCATCTGGGTGCAGGGAGACGCGAGAGGGAGCCCAGGGGGTCATCAGAATACACAGCCCTGGAGACTCAGTGGCTTAGACAACAAAGTTTATTTTCACTCATTACCCGTGCACTGCAGGTCTTGTAGGGGACAGGGGTCCGCTCACCGTAAGGTGCCCAGACCCGGCTGTCACACGTGTCACTGTTCTGCGGTGCAGCCACCTCCACAGGAGACTTTAGGCTCACTGCACGGGGCATGGGGGACTCACACATTCCTTGAATGTGCAAAACCTGTCACATCGCCACACCTAGCTCGTAGGGGACGGGGTGCCAGGAGGGAGGGGAGAACTCAGAACGGTGGTGAGCATCGCTAGGGTGACATGTCCCACCCCAGCTGAGGGCGAACCTTGAATCGGCAGGTATGGGGGCGGGTGTCGGGGTCTGCGGATGAGGGGCTGGTGCTCCAGGGAGTGTAGGCTGAGGTCAGCTCTGAACTGTGGCTCTGGCTGCGGAGTTTCTTGGTCTCGTCTCCTTTGTGGGCTTTTACCTCTGCTGCTCGTGCCCGGCCGCACCTTGCTTGGACCTTTCACTGGAGTCAGGACGGGTAGTAGTCCAGAGCACAACTCCTAGCCATAAAGCCCTGGGTTTGTGTCCCAGCTCTGCCGTGGGACGTTGGGCAGGTGAGCTACCTTGCCGGTCTCGGTTTTCTGTCAAAATGGGAGCAATAGAAAACGTACAGAAGGATGAACGCAAGATGACGGGCACAGTGTCCGGCCCACATAAGCAGTTAACGAGCGTTCGCTGTAATTCTTACGATCTCCAAAAAGTTTCCACCTATGGGGTCTTTAATTCTCTTCAGTTTCCCTCCCATCTGCCTTCCCTGACCTTTGCCCTCTGTGCCTCATCCATACCTCATTGGTGTCTGCTCACCCAACCGTCCCTCCCCCACACCGTGGCGTCCACATTTTCACTGTTTCCTTGTGCATATCAGTCCTCTCTTGACCTTCCAGCAGGCCCAGCCTGCTAGGGCCCAGCCCGCCTTCTACCTGCTTCCTCTTCTGCAGGACTCAAGTCCCACCAGACTGGTGGTGTCCTCCTCTGGGCACGTCCCTGCTGCACAGAAATCCTTGGGTGCATCTCAGGTTTCCTTCTGCCTCTTTTCCCCGGTGGTTGTCTCAGGCCTTGCCTCCTTCGCCCCAGCGGGACTATTTCCTGATAAGTCACATCTGTGAAAACACAGTGTCTTCATGTGTTTCCTTTTACTTAACTGGGGAACAGGTGCATGGAATCCTAACTGAAGAGTAACATCACCTAGCACAGAATTTCTCAAATCGAACGAACACACACATGGCCTGGAAAGCTTGTTAGCATTTAGGTCCTGATTCACTAGGTCTGGAGTGGCGCCCAAAGCCCTGCCCCTCTGACCCGCTCCCAGGGGAGGTCTGTGCTGCCCGTCCCAGCTCGCTTTGAGGAGCAAGGGGTTGGTTGCCTTGTATTGAGTGTATTGAGTGGTCCCCACGTGCCCCAAAGCACGATCTTTCCCTTGGAACCAGTAGGAGCCCTGCTACCAGAGCATGGCCAGCAGCACGGGCATCACTTGGTAGCTGATTAGATGCAGATTCTGATTTCGAATCTGCATGCGAGCAGGATACCCAGGCGGTCCCCAGGTGTGCACCTGAAGGTGTGAGAAGCACTGACTTAGAAGATACAAATAAAAAGATCTTAAGAATATTTGTGAAACCATATGTGGTTTTCAGCGCTCCGGAAACTGAAAATGCTGATGTTAAATTAAGCTCATTAGTGAGTGGGTTGAAATTAATTAACCAGAAAAGACTCTGAGGAAGATAGATTTTGGATCATGTTTGGGAGAAGAAAGGTGCATTTATAAACGTATTTCAAACTGGCTACTTTTATCATCATATAGAGCATCTTATCTTTAGCCATTTCTTAAAGCCTGGTTGTAAAAGCATAGCGATTTCCTCATCTGTCTGACCGAGTTATTTTTGTTATTTTGTTGTTTTTCTTTCAGTAAATAACAGCAAATATGCATGCATAGCCTTATTTCTGCCCCCTTTTCTACCTCAGAAGCAACACATTATGCACACTTCTCGGAATTTGCTTTTTTTTCACTTACCAGTGTATCTTAGAGAAACCTGTGTTGCTCTGTGAAAAGTTTTCTCATCTTTCATGGCTCCTTATCATCCAGAAGAGTGGACGCACCACACTCATGGTTTGCTTTTCAAACAATACGTGAAAGTCTTTTACACGACAGGAACCACCACTTACCCATAAAAGGTCACACCCTCAGCAAATAATTACTAAATCCATGTCAAATTTCTACGCCTCTTCCAAAAACTGACTCCTTCAAGGAACCGCCACAAGTTCCAACTGACGTTATTTTAGGCTATTGTGTTTCTCGCAAACAGTACTTAAATTTCAAAATAAAGAAGGATTTATTTCTTTGGGACACTTTGCAAAGACTCCACCAAAGGCAGTTCCCTCTTTCTGGGGAAATAGTTTCGGGGACGGTTCTTTTTTTTTTTTTTTTTTAATGTTATGCAAATCCAAGGTAGTTAACACCTAGTATAATGAAGGTTTCGGGAATAGTATTTAGTGATTCATCACTTGCATGTAATACCCAGGGCTCAGCCCAACAAGTGCCCTCCTTCGTGCCTGTCACCCATCTAGCCCAGCCCCACCCACCTCCCTCCAACAACTATTTGTTCTCTGTATTTCAGAGTCTCTCATGGTTTGCCTCCCTCTCTGTTTTTATCTTATTTTTCCTTACCATCCCCTATATTCATCTGTTTTGTTTCTTAAGTTTCACATATGAATGAAATCATATGATAACTTAAATTTCTCTGACTTCTCTTAGCAAAATACCTTCTAGTTCCATCCACATTGTTGCAAATGGCAAGATTTCTTTTTTTTGATCACCAAGTAATATTCCATTGTAAACATATACCACATCTTCTTTATCCATTTGTCAGTCAAAAGACATTTGGGCTCTTTCCATAATTTGGCTGTTGTTGATAGTGCTGCTATAAACACTGTGGTGCATGTGCCGCTTGAAATCACTTTTTTGTAGCCTTTGGATAAATGCCTAGTAGTGCGATTACTGGGTCGTAAGATGGTTCTGTTTTTAATTTTTTGAAGAACCTCCATACTGTTTTCCACAGAGGCTGCACCAGCTTGCGTTCCCAGCAACAGTGCAAGAGGGTTCCCGTTTCTCCTCTTCGTCAACAACATCTCTTGTTTCCTGAGTTGTTAATTTTAGCCACTCTGACAGGTTTGAAGTGGTATCTCACTGTGGTTTCCATTTGTATTTTCGTGATGATGAGTGATGTTGAGCATCTTTCCATGTGTCAGTTGGCCATCTGGATGTCTTCTTGGGAAAAGTGTCTGTTTATGTCTTTTGCCCATTTCTTCACTGGATTACTTGTTTTTTTGGGTGTTGAATTTGTTAAAATTCTTCATATATTTTGGATACTAGCCCTTTATCATTGCACATTTATCATTGTGTCAGTTGCCGTTTAGTTTTGTTGATTGTTTCCCTCACTGTACAGAAGGTTTTCTCCTGGTGAGGTCCCATTAGCTCATTTTTGCTTTTGTTTCCCTTGCCTCTGGAGACGTGTCTACTAAGTAGCTACTGCGGCCAGGATCGAAGGTTGTTGCCTGTTTTCTCCTCTAGGATTTGGATGGTTGTCTGTCTTACATTTATTGAGGTCTTTTATCCATTTTGAGTTTATTTTTACATACGGTGTAAGGTCCACGTTCACTCTTCTGCACGTCGTGGTCCAGTTTTCCCAGCACCACTTGCTGAAGAGACTGTCTTTTTGCCATCGGATGTTCTTTCCTGCTTCGTCAAAGACCGGTTGGCCATACACTTGTGGATCGGAGAGAATTCTTGGACTTACGTTCAGTCAAACGCTGTCGCCTCCAGGCTCCTTAAAATACTGCTCTGTCTTCCTCATTCAGTTTCACCAAGCATCTTCAGCCTGATCCGACCCTATTCTGGTTCCCCAGAGACTGCCATCCTGGCTTCAGCCCCTTTCTCTGTCTCCCCGTGTGCAATAAGTAAAATGCTTATCAGGCATTGTACTGCTTATCGATGAGTTGTCTCATGGATTGAACAGAGACTAAGTCGAAGTTTTAAATAGATGGCATCCTCTTATCGGTAGCTTTGGGAGAGGTTTGGCAGAAGTGCCTGTTGTTTAATGATTTGCCATAATTGCTTTTGGATTTCGTATAAATTCTCTATAAGTCTGTTACTCACGCTGCCTCACAGAAAGCTGAGTACCCGTGCTGCTTTAAAACTACACAAGACTGCTCAGTATGTGAAATGTACTCGTAGTGTTCGTTTGTTTGAACTGATAGTTTGCACAGGCCAGATGTGCTGAGTAATCATCGACCCTCCACATTTTAAATAGGCCCACACTGACCAGCTTCTTTCTTAATGTATTTGAATAACCACATAAATGGGAT
The DNA here is from genome assembly GCF_018350215.1 of Panthera leo. Lineage (NCBI taxonomy): Eukaryota > Metazoa > Chordata > Mammalia > Carnivora > Felidae > Panthera > Panthera leo. The sequence continues at coordinate 3,157,738 of NC_056694.1, forward strand.
TAGGACTTTATTTTTTGTTCACCTGCCTTCCTGTCTCTGTGAATAGACTTCTTATGTTTCTTCCAGCAATACACTCCCCTCTCAGTAACACTTGTGATAATGTATTTATAAGTGTGTCTCTTAAGAGGGATCTCAACTTTGTTTTTGTACACTTGATTCTTTATATACACGCCTTCCGCTTGATGTGCTCTGTCTCTGTCATCAACCTTAGATTTATTGTTCATGTCGATTTTACGCCAAAATATAAATGAGATTGTGTTGACATTTTAAAAAACCTTGCTTCGTAGCAGATGGAGTAGAGAACCAGTTGGTTTAAATAGATAACCTTGGGTCATATCAGAAAATGTCTTGTTCTAGCTGAGTACTCTATTCTTGCACTGTGGGACTGACTTTATTCATTTAATGGAAGCTAGGGCAGACAGGAAAAGAAATATTTTCTTCTCTTAAGATTTCCTGATTTGTTTGTACCTGTGTTGTGACACCCAAGGGTAATTCTGATATAGCAACGTCCAACAAAAGAAAAGAGATAGGAAAACAGAAGGGGAAATACCTCTCCGGTTATGAGTTCTCATTCTTCATTCTCAAAGCACCCGTGTGCCCTGGCTCATTGTGTGGCCTTGTTTGCTGTGCACCTCGTCAAGGACAGTGACCCACCAAACTCCCAGAGATGATAGATGAGAAAAAAGAGTGCACAGCGTGAATGGGGGCGGGGGGAGGGGTGGTGGTGGAGGAAAACCAAGACTCGCACTCCTCCTGTCTTACCTGTGTGCCCCGATTGGATGTGGCACATTCTACAGCCAGATCCTGAGCCTGACTCTTGACTCTGCTCAGGGTCAGGGCTCTCTAGTCTGGATGCGAAGTAGCCGATGAGGCCATGCCCAGGATCTGCCCTGGTGCACCGGGGACAGTCAGTGCCACCATGTTGGTAGAGGGACAGCCCTTGCCGGGCCCACCTAGAGATGGGGTAAGGTGAAGCCCCCACTCCTTCCTCCAGAAAGAAATGCTCCTTTATCCTGATATCAGGAAACAGAGTGCTCTTCTATTCCTGAACTTACTTAGGAAGGCATAGGGCTGGAGGACTCGATTGTCTGTCACTCACTGTTTATTGTTTGGGAACATTCAGATTTCACAGTTGCTTTAAGATGGTTGGGATAGAAACCCTGCAGGATTTTCTGTTTCAGAGACTGCCCTCCTCTAGGATGAAAGAAAGGAGAAATTGATGGTCTAAAAACACAGCAGAGGAAAGGTGCATCGATATATTTGTGTCGAACATGGGGATACATAAGAAAATGCCACATGGTTGATAAAATCTTTGTCCTGTGTATAACCACCTTTCAGAATTTTAGTTTTGTGAAACAACTAAATATGTAAACGAGAGATTTTACTTGGCTTTGGATTTCTAATTTGAGAAGCTCTGGTTTTAATTAAGATATCAGCCTTATAGGGAAAGATCAAAAGAGGGTCGTCTGTTGCCCCAGAGGTGTCCCTTCTGGTAAGGAAGCGGCAAAGCCTCGAGAAACCCGTTTCTCCCAATGTTGGCCCTCAGCTCTGCATGTTTTCACACGGCTGGGCAAGGACGTAGTATATGAAGCTTTCTATTTTGTGTTGTTCCGATCCAGCAAAGTCCTCAAAACGTAACAGCCCCAGGAGCGCTCACCAGCGGCATGGCTTCCGGAGCTGGCTTCTTGATAACCGGACTATGAGTTTACCTGGAGCGTCAATTGCCATAATTTCTAGCCTATGAGTTGAACAGTAGTATCCGTAGCAAGGGAAAATACCTTCAATTTAGGCTGGTTTTTTAAAGATCCTTATTGTATTTTAAGGAGGAGGGCGCAGTTGTGATTTTCAAGATATATTCTACTGAACAGACTGCGACCCCTTTCTCTCTTATCTCCTTTTTTCTTTCTTCCTTCTCTCATGTGCTCAAAGCATTTGTTAAGTTAATTTTCTGTTTTCTCCAGGGACTCAGGATTGAATTTCTCTGTTCTTGGTTTTATCTATTAGAGACACTTTTCTAGTTACAGATTCTGTTTGTGAACCGCATGCTTTGTAAAGAACATCTGATTTTCAGCAGGATTTGAGCCTGGCACATAGTCACAGACACACCCCAGGAGCCGAGCTGTGCTACGCTCCAGACACGTGTCTGTGAAACTCATCCAGGGAAGAGATGTTGATATTTTGGGAACAGATATTGACATCTATGTGGAAAATGTGAAGTTAGGTTCCTTCAATTTGGCCACCGTCTAGTAGGCACTTACTGTTTGCCGGAGGCTGTGAGCATAAGGGGGTTTCTGAGCATCACGTGCCTTCAAGGAGTTTGCAGTGGACAGGGCACATCTGCTCACGTGAATGCCCTTGTCCGAAGGAGATAGGTTCCCATCGTCCTGTTCCCCCGGAAACGATGTGTGAGCCCGGGAACGAGTGCACTCATTTACTTCGATGTGGCCCCGGGAGGTACAGGTAGAGGGGTGTGTGAAGGAGACGGGGTGGGGAGAAAGATGCCACTACGGGGATATCAGGGAGCCCATCGCCTCTGGGAGCACCTGTCCTCAGTACCCGGGAGTCCTCGGGAGGCTGATGAAAAGCCACTTTCATGCCACTTATGTTTTAGTGGTGGGGAACAGCTTCCAGGGACATTAATTTGCTGGCATCCTGGCCTGTCTATCCGCCTCGCCCTTGTAGGCCAGTGTAGTGGAAAGCCCTGACAGGTTATTGTTTTTCCCTTTTGTAATGCAAGTGGCTGACTTAAGCTGTGATGCCCAGGCACCAGTTCAGAGATGGCTATCTTGGAATAAACACAGGCCCACCTTGCGGAGCTGGATAAAGAGCCCGCTGCCTCCCACATGGAGGCTCCTTTATTTCAGAGCTCCGAGTTGATCTTGATAACTGACCACCTGGGCCACTTTAAATTCCTGCTTTTATGTCTTAAATTCACCAATAAGGAGTGAGTCTGCAAAACCCAGGCCCCCACTGTCAACCCCAATAAAAGCAGAACCCCCGGCCGTGCTCTCTCTCTCTCCCTCCGTACCTGAGGCCGCCCCGTGTGACCCCAGGTATGCTGTGTAATTCCCAAGCCTGTGAAGATTAAGCCTTCATTTTTTCAAAGTTTCCCGATGGACACTAGAAGACACTAGAAGGTGTCTTCCAGTTGTCATGAGGACCACAACAGCCGGCCCTGTCGTTACCCTGGTTATTGACAGGCTGAGACCAGCATGAACGACCAACCACTGCCCTGACCAGAGAACGACCTCAGGTGGGACCCCCCCCCCGGGCCCAGGCACTGGCAGGAAGCCCTGGGTTCACACATGAGGGGTGAGTGACAGAGGCTACGGGCAGGACATGGGCAGCACCCGCTTCCAGTCATTTTAACAGATGTAGAAAGCGTACCACACGCCTTACCCCATGTACAGCATATTCGAATTTAAAACGATCAAAGACCTAACACTGTAAAACCCTTGGAAGAAAACACAGGGGGAAAGCTTCACGACATTGGATTTGGCGATGACTTCTTGGCTATGACACCAGAAGCACACGCAACAAAAGGAAAATAGACAAATTGGACTCCATCGAAATGAAACATTTCTGCATCACAGCACACCGCCAACAGAGTAAAAAGGCAACCCATGAAATGGGGAAAAAGTGTTTGCAAATCATATGTCTGATAAGGGATTAATATCCAGAATATATAAAGAACTCCTACAACTCAACAAGGAACCAAGTACACGCAAAAGCAACCTGATCTAAGAAACCGAGCAAAGGACTTGAATAGACATTTTCCACACATGACATACAGACGGCCACGAGGCACATGGAAAGATGATCAACTCGCTCATCATCTGGATAAACAAAATGTGGTCCCTGCAGACAGCAGAATATTATCCAGCCTCAAACAGGAAGGACATTTTGACAAACGTTACAGCATGTGTGAGCCTTGAAGATACTGTGCGAGGTAACATAAACCAGTCACAAAAGGGGTAAAAACCGTATGGTTCCATTTATATGAGATACCTAGAGTAAAACTGGAGATAAAGAGTAGATGGGTGCCAGGGGCTGGGGCCGTTGGGAGCAGGGGTAGTGTTTAATGGGGACAGAGTTTCCATTTGCGAAGGTGAGAAAGTTCCATGGATGGACGGTGGGGGTGGTTACAAAACAACATGAATTAATGCACTTAAAACTGGTAACTTTCATGTTCTGTAGATGTAACCACAATAATAATTTTTTAAAACATCCACCACATGTACAAAGAGGGCAGATCATCGTAACCGAGGGCCTTGGAAACTTTCATGGAGGAAGTATTCCCAGGCCTGGATGCGTGGGTGGGATTCAGGAGGAAGCAGTGCGGAGGGGGGCAGGGGGTAGGGATAGAGAAAGTTGTCACAAGTGGGGGCATTCGGGTCCAAGGGGGACAGCCAGGATGCATCAGAGTGCCGCGTAGTCCGGTGCGATTGAAGCTCAGGAATATCGAGCCGTGGAGGAGACACTATGACAGAGGCGACCGTGGTCACCTGGGACCTGGTCTCGGCTGGCATGTCAAGGACGCTCTCTGGGGAGTGGCCAGGGGCTCCAGAACAGGATGGTTCTCAGTGAGAGCGCTCTCATGATCTGAAGGTGGTTACTCCTCGTTCTGTGACATCCGGAGTTCCCCCATAGACACAGGAAGGACAGACTTGTCCCAACGCCTTCACTCTGTGTTAACTCAAGAGGCACTGGCTGAGCACCTGATGAAGCATCAGGCACTGTCCGAGGCCTGGGAGTGGAGCCAGAACAGAGCAAATGCAAACGCCCATGCTCCTGGTCTTGTGGACTCGTGCAGAGACACAGACATAAACAAAACTAACAAGCCCAGCAAGCGGCACATCAGATGGTGTTAAGAGTCGGCGGGGGGGGGGGGGGGGGGGGGGGGGGGGGGGTGGCGCCTGGGTGGCTCAGTCGGTTGAGCGTCTGGCTTCGGCTCAGGTCACAATCTCACAGTTCGTGAGTTCAAGCCCCGCGTCGGGCTCTGTGCCGACAGCTCAGAGCCTAGAGCCTGTTTCGGGTTCTGTGTCTCCCTCTCTCTCTGCCCCTCCCCTGCTCGTGCTCTGTTTCTCTCTCTCAAAAATAAATAAAACATTAAAATGTTTTTTTTTTTTTTAAAAAAGTCAGGGGAAAAGCAGAGCAGGGCGGAGTGTGGGCCCTGTTGCGGAGCCCCCCTGGCTTGCAGAGGCAGGGGTCACTAGTCACTGTAGTTTGTGTCTTCACAATGATGGCTTGATGGCCATTAAGAAAAATCAAATGTGGTTCTTATCCCTCCCTTACAGTTTACTAAATGTACCAACCGCTAAATATTTTGTGTCTCTCATTTGAACTTGGAGGAGAACTCTTTTCCAGAGAGCTCTTCAAGCTTGGGGTTGAAGGAGGATCAGGCCTTCAGAGTCCCCTGCCAAGAGGTCCTGCCTTCTCCCGTTGTCCTGGCTTAATGGCCTCAGATGGGCATCAGTTACCCTGGTGGGCTTGGGCTCATGCCCAGATTTGCATGTTTGGCAAATTTATTCAAGGGAATTTCTTAATTAAAACTAAAAGTGATCTGTTATTGTTCCTCATCGCAGTCTCAATAATTTGAGAATGCCATTCAGAAAAGTGACGTCAACTCATGAAAACTCCCTCATCTTAACCACCCCCCCCACCCCGGCCCGCCCAAACCGCCTGTAGTCCAGCTTTTCTGTCGGTGATGGCTCTTCTGTCATTACCTGGGAGATTATGCTCACATGTGTTTAAATAAAAAGATCTGGCGCTATCTGGATCACTCCAGTCCCCAGTCACGCAGTTCCTAAATCCTGCCTTGTGTTTACCCACTTGTGTGCGTCCCCAAATAAATAGAGAAATAGGCCCGCTGTGCCATAGTCTCTGTCACCTTCATTTTCCTCCACCCAGTAAAAAGCTGATGAAAATACGCACCGTGGTACGGTCCGTGCATTTCCGAATGTGCGTGTTTTCAAATATATCATAAACGAGAAGAAAAGAAACTGCTAGATTGTTTGTCAAACTGTCATATTATTTTATTTATCGTCTCTTGTCAATAGACGGGCCCAGAAGCGTATTGAGATAAAAACGGAAGTACGCACAAAGATAAAATTGTAAATGGGAGAGACTGCTGTATTTCCTCCCATTTTCTCTCCCTCCTGCCGCTGGACAGTAAACAGGAATTGGGTCAGCTGGCACCCTGTCCTCGCAAGGGAACCGCGAGAGCGTTTGCGATCGGGTTTGCCCCAGTGCTCGCCCCCAGCCCCGCACGCCCGCCTCCGTCTCACTGCACCACCTCGACGCCCACGCGGCCCCTGACCGGGCTCCGGCTGACGGGACCGGGGACGCAGCGTCGAAAAGGAAAGGAAAGGAAAGTTTCCTTAGGCACCTCCACACACAACAGATTAGTAACCCAGAAATTAAATTCAGGAGGTGACTACAAATGAAAACACGAACTTAGGGGTAGGTAAGAGGTGGGAGGAACCTTCTGCTCGGTGAATTTTTTTTCTGTCAGGAGACATGGCGTGCTGTTTATTTCACTTGTCACAGTGGCCCAAGTTCTGCCGCGAGAAAATCACCTCAAGACGTCCTCGGGAATGACCCGGTCTGCCTGCCGCTGACATACCTTTCACTGTAGCACATTTTAATGAAACAAATAATAATCTTGATTTCTAGGAGTTCTTGCAAATGCACATAAATCGTAGAGAGAGACTTGGGGGTCTGTCAGTCTCTTAAAAATATGTACCCCGGGGGTTCAGCATGGCAGGATTCGTGCTGTTGAGAGGCTGGCTCCCCGTGGTGGCCAGAGGTCAGACACACCTGTTGAGACGCTCTTGCAGGCAGGCACTTAATCCCTTTGCCGAGCGATTTTGATAATGCGGAGAAAGATGACAAACGCCAAGGGGTTGCAAAAGCAATTGATAAACTGAGAAGCCACCTGATTTTCTTTAAGTGGAATATATTGGAGTGCTTTCCACCCATCCCCCAGAGGAGCACCAACATCCCTTGCTATGCATGGGAGAAGGTCAAGAATCACGAAAGATTGACTAATTAAATTACGCTTTTTTTCTGTCAGAAAGCAGGTTGGGGATGGCCCGCGCCAGCCTGTTTGCAGAAACCGAGCTGCAGAACTGAACAAAAGAGCCCCTCCAGCTCCACGGTGTTGTGCTGTGTTGTGCTTACAGTGAAGCCCTGGTCGGCCGAGGGCAGGGTTCTCGCCCGTATGTAGCCCTGCATTCCTTAGCAGCTGTCCCCCAACGTACAAAGATCCGTCTTCAAAAACTGAGAAGTAGCCTTGATTTTACACGTGGGAATTCCTGTCCACTTGGAAGAACCCATAGCCTGAGCTCTAATTTCCTTCGTGTGGTAAAATCCCCTCTTTCTTCCCCTCTCGGACCCCTTGCTGTCCCTTGTGGACCTCTGTGCCCGCCCTCCACAGGCTTTTGTCCCGGGCCTGCTCTCTGCCCTTCCTACTCTCACAGAGACGTCTTCTCATCAGAATTTCGGTCACCGTCTGTGAGCCGAGCGGCCGATGCCCTCTGCACCTGCCCCCCTACACGCCCCACAGGCACCTGAGGGAAGTACGGCCCCTCCTCCTCTTCCACCCTAACATGCCAACGTCATCACCCCCAGTCCTGCTCTCTCTTCCGTGTTTTGACCCTTGAGTCGCCGTGCCGTCCATCCGAACCACTCAGGCCAGCAACTGGGAGCACTTCACATAAACCAGCCGCCCAAGGCCCCTCTGTTCTCTCTCCCTCCTCCCTTTGGCCTCCCACCATCCCTTACTCGTCTCAACCCCTCCTCTGGGTCCTTCAGTGACTCCGTTCCTCACTGGATCAAGTCCCCAGCACCAAACAGGGCCACGGCCTTCACCTCCGGGTCCGTCCCTGCCACACCCAGACCCGCTCACCCTCCAGAGCAACTCGTACCTTTCCAAACAGTCTGGACTGCCTTCTGCCTTCTTTGTCTTCTCTTCCTGAAATGCCTTTCTTCCCTCCTCTATCTGCTGATTGCCTGTCCATCTTTCAAGGACATGACTCAGGCTTTCCTAATTCCCCTGGCAGAATTAACTCACCGGCCCATACCCACCGTGTGCCGCCGTCCCCCTCCCTGCACCTCTCCTAGCCCCAGACAACCCGGTAGGACTTGATCTGTTAACGGGACATCTTCCTCCACTAAACCCACAGCCCCTTGAGGACACTGACCTCGTGCAGTTAAAACTGAATCCCCAGCGCCGTGCCTGGCCGTAGCGCGCCTGAAATAAGAGATAATCAGTGTTGCTCCTGCCCTATGGCGGTAATCCTCTGCTAACAGTAGCCAACCTGTTATATTTGGGCGAGACGTAATTCTTCATTTAATGAGTACCTGCAGAAGGGCTGGTATGGCCCAGGCGCTTCGTTCGTACAAAGATGAGTAACGCGTATGTCCCTCCTTATTCCAGAAGGCGGGCAGACCTACGCGCAAATCTGATGTTGCGGTGAGATGAGAGCCACGTGGTGAAGGAGCCAGGGTACCGACCGTGCTGGCTCGGGCCGGGAGTGGGGGGGGGGGGGGGGGGTGGCGGTTCCCTGTTGTTGCGTCCGGATAGCCAGCTGCCTGCGTGTTAAAGCATTTCTGTAACCGCCGTGTCATCTGCACACCACAACCCATACGTGTTGCTGTTGTTATTGGCGTTGAAGAAAGAAGACCAGGGAACATACCGCTCGGCACGGGGAGCCTTCGTTGTCTTTTACTCCGGTTTTGTTTTCAACCCCGTTTTCTCTTTTGTTCCTCCAAATTGGGGGCGAGCTCTTTTTGGAGCAGGGAGATTCTGAGGTTTCGAGCCATCCTGTAGACTCCATTACCTGCTGGCTCCTTGGTGGGAGCTGTCTTTACAAAAATCAAAACCCCACTGCTGGAGACACATGAGGAGTTGAGGAGCCAGACAGTCTTTCTATTCTCGGGCTGTGCGACAGCTATCGCACCAGTTTGTCCTCCAACACAGGCACTCCTCCCGGAAAACGTCTGCTCTTGTGTGGGAAGGACGTTCGGTTTGCTCATTTCGTACATGTTTACGTGAAGTCGTGCACGGGTTTCGTATCTCAGGGCAGATGTGACTCGGCACCCTTTGGTTGAGGGCAGCATTTGTGGCTCATTATTTTGTGGCGTGGCCCAGGGAGGCACATGGGCTGTGCAGGTAGCGGACCCACAACCTTTGAGCCGGCTGCTGCAAAGATTTCCTGAGGCCTATTTGCCAGGAACATCACCTGTGAATCAGGAAATTCAAGACCGTGGTGCTAACAGAGAAGAACCAAAATGCAGGATTCGCTTTCTCAGATGTCCTGGAAAATTCCACTTCTTTAAGGGCACAGACTCTTTTTGGAAAGAAGTCTACATTTTTAATGAGATGTTGATATCTGTGTAAGGAGGGCGCAGGGAAATGTCTGAGTGCTCGCAGCCCTTAGCGTGGGCTCTGCCTCCGGGCTACGAATGTGAATGGAGCCGTAGCCTTCTCGAGGCTTCAAGGAGGTCTCGCACATTCATCCACGCCTCCTTGGTGAGAAGCAGGGACATCAGCCCGAGCACCTCCAGGGCACCCGTGGAGAGGTCAGTGCTGGCGGAAGAGATGGGTGGAGCCCTGGGGCAGAGGAGGGGGTGACGGCTTTGTTCCCAGTTCCCAGGACTAATAAGGAGCCCCCGTGTTCGTGCAGCGCCCTCTGTGAGCCGGGCACCACGTGTGCGCACACACCTACGGGCATACACACACATGCACACCCACATTCGTACACATGCAGGCCCCCGCTTATAACGGCCTCGTGAAGTACTCACGGTTTTACAAATGAAAAAGGTAGGGCTCGGAGAAGTTAGGTAACTTGTTCCGAAACAGTTGGGAGCCGTGGTGGTATTTCCAGGTTGACTGGGCTCGAAACTGTCCTCATCAGGACTGCCTCTCAGCTGTCGGGCACAGGGGAGCCTCAGCGGGGACGGTTGGGGGCAGGGAGAGAAGCTTGGAGCAGAAGGACCTGGGATTGGGGCCGGGGCGAGGGGAGCCTGATGGGGTCTGCTTCCAGGGACCGGGCAGGCACCTACATCACCGTGCCCACGCATCCGGGTGGAACAGCAGAAGCGAGGGCTGGCAGTCAGCAGCAAGCGTGGGGTCACTGCGTGCCCTCAAGATGGGCTGTCCTCACAGAGAAACTTGGGGAGATAGGAAGTGGGGGAAGCGAGGTTTGGGGGCGGATGGGAGACCGGCGGCCCCAGAAGTGGGCGTGCGCAGATCGTGCAGAACGTCCCTGGTGTCTGGTGTGTGGGCCGGGTGCACGCCCGCGGGGGCCTCGTGTGCCCGGGCTGCCATCTGGATGCGGCGTCTGGACTCGCCCGCACGCTGCAGCGCTGGGCCCGGGGATGACCATCCGGGCAGAAACGGCGACCCCAGTAAAGGAAAGTCTGTGCAGCCATCACGGCACAACAGTAGTGGCTTTTCTGTCTTTTTTAAAAACTATGAAGGATTGTTCTTTTTTTCCGCCCGTACCAGTGACTAGGAGTGTGACCTAGAACCAGTGGCTCCCAGCTAGGGACACTTTTACCGCAGGGCGGATGTCTGGCAATACCAAGAGACCTCTGTTTTTCACGTTACATCCGAGATCTTGTTTTTCTTATAGGTAGATATGTCGGTTTCGACCGCCTTTCCACATTTCCCCCACCGCTGCCTCTGGCAACCACCGATGTGTCCTGTGGCTGGGAGCTCCACTTTTGCAGATTCCACGTGTAAGCGCGATCGTACAATACTGTCTTTCTCTGCCTGCCTTATCACCTCGGCACGATGCCCTCAAAGCTCATCTATGTTGTAGCAAACGGCAGGATTTCCTTCTTTCTTTAATGGCTGAATTATATTCCGTAAATATACCACATTGTCTTAATCTATCTACAGATGGGCACGTAATTTGTGTCCGTGTCTTGGCTGTTGTGAGCGTGGGGGCCCAGACACCTCTTTGAGATAGCACTGTCGTTTCCTTTGGGTCTATACCCAGAAGTGGGATTGCAGGATCCCACGGTAGTTGTCGTTTAAGTTTTATTTGAGGAGTGGGCAGAGGTTCCCATCCTCCTTTAGAATATTGCCCACGGGCTTCTCCGATCTGACCCCTCACCCCGCACGTCTCCCCTTTCCCTCGGGGCTCCAGCCTGTGCCCCCAGTAGCTCCTCCAACAACCCCCCCCCCCCGCCTCCCGGGGCAGTGGGTACCTGCACCACCCTGCACCCAGGTGTCTGTAGGCCAGTTTTCCTCCCCGCGCCCCACCACCACGCTGCTGGGTCCCCTAACCCCGCGTCTCTCTCCTGGGACTTTCCCTCCCCCCTAAAGTGGCACAGCAGAGTGTTTGTCCCTTACCCCGCTTCATTCGCTGCCTTTCTACGGGTCAGTAGTTCAGGTGAACCTTCTTGTTGTTTGAGACATTTGATGTTCTTGAAGTGTACTTTTAATGCTTTTTTAATGTTTATTTAATTCTGAGAGCGAGAGAGAGCAGGGGAGGGGCAGAGAGAGAGGGGGGCAGAGGATACGAAGCGGCCTCCACACTGACAGCAGAGAGCCCGATGCGGGGCTCAAACTCTCAAACCACGAGATCATGACCTGAGCTGAAGTCAGAAGCTTAACCGACTGAGCCACCCAGGCGCCCCTAAATGCACTTTTTTAATTAAACACAGCCTGGACCATTTCCCCTAGTCAGCTCTGTAGTGACTCAGGGGTTCCGTGGGGAGACCGGCTGGGATGAGGTGCTGTTTCGGTGCTCAGGCACCGTTGTATTCCCGTGACCACAAAGAGGCCTCCGTCCAAAGCGGCTGCCTCTGGGGCTGTACGGTGCCCGTCCGTTGCTGACCTCTGCTGACCTCTGCAGAAAGCCTCTTCTGAGTCAACACCTTCACCTCAACCACCTAAAACCAGCCTGGGAGATGTTCAGTTGAAAACACCACAGTAAAGTCTCCATTAAGGAAATGCTTGGGGGAAGGCGTGTTCTAGTTATGTAATTTCTGGTTAACTTAGCACAACCAGATTTTTTATCAGGAGTAAACGGCGTTACGTGAAAGGAAGATGATAGATTCGGGGTGGAGCCTTTCCTTTATTTAAATCCTTCCTCGGGGCGCCTGGGTGGCTCAGTCGGTTGAGCGTCCGACTTCAGCTCAGGTCACGATCTCACGGTCCGTGAGTTCGGGCCCCGCGTCGGGGTCTGGGCTGATGGCCCAGAGCCTGGAGCCTGCTTCCGATTCTGTGTCTCCCTCTCTCTCTGCTCCTCCCCCGTTCATGCTCTGTCTCTTTCTGTCTCAAAAATAAATAAACGTTAAAAAAAAAATTTAAAAAAAAATAAAAATAAAAAAAAAAAAAATAAAAAAAAAAAATAAAAAAAATAAAAAAAAAAAAAAAAAAATCCTTCCTCTGCCATTTGAACTCCTGTGACTTTGGGCCTCAGTTTCCTCGTCTGTAAACGGGGGGCAGTAGTAGGTATTTTCTGGTCTCATTAGATCAAATGGGGAGACGTTTATAAGTCATTTAGTGATGTGACGGTGGCTACCTGGGAACGTGGGGAAGCACGGTTACCTTCCCTCTTCCCTTGTTTTCATTCTTCTCGGAAGTAATTCTTAATACATCAGCATATGGCATTTAAAAATCCCGTGTTCATGTAGAGCATTGAAGGAGAGGGTAATATTCCCAGTGGAGGCAGCAGTGACTCATTATTATGGAATATTTATGACAAAATAACCAATCATTAGGGATTTCGGGTGCTTTTATATCTCAGATACTATGGAATAGCAGAAATAAAGAGGTCGCTTTCTTCTTTTTAAAATGCTGGATATTCTTCTTTGCATCTTTTTTTCTAAAAATTGAATGTGGGGAAAAAATTGGCAGATAAGTCTGCGTGACAGGCTAAAAATGGCAGATAAAGCACCTCTAATACTCCTGTCACTTAAAAAAGAGGCAAAAACCTTCTAAAAAGCAGCAAAAGACTAAGAGACCGAGGTGCGCAATGACAGAAGAAAAGAGACAGAATGATTCGCAGGCGGGAGATGAAGCCAGCTCCCGAGAGCAGCTGTCAGATGTTAGGACGGTGGCCACAGGGGACGAGGTGTCGGCCTGGGGACACCTGGCGCTGGACCACGGAGGGGCTAATTGTGACACAGAGCTGGAGACAGAGGGAGGAGTTAATAGTTTGTCTCTGGAACAATCTACTTCGTACCCCGCTGCTGTATGCAGAATTCTCAGCAGCCAAACAGGACAGGCATGAACACAGGGTGAGGTTCCCCTCCACAGAGGACACATGGGACACATGGCTCAGGGGAGAGACCTCTGCTCTCTGGGATTCAGGGTGTCTTCAGACAGTTCCAACCTGCCACACCAGATGGTCACACGGGGGCAGGGGCGTTTCTGCGCCTTGTTAATCCACGTGCCCAGTCAGATTCGATTGAAATTTAAAGACGTTTGTTTAAAAGAAGAGAGTGCTCTAGCATCGTGTTCTGTCATGAGCACCGTCCCTGCTGTCATTGCGAGATCTGGATTCTGGGCACTTCAGTAAAATTTTCCCGAAAAGTGGTGATGGCAGCTTCAACAGCAAATGCATAGCGTTACAGCCAGAAGACCGTGCTGTGATCTTGCGGGTGGTGGTTCCCGTAAGGCAAGGACACCTCGCCGGCGGCCTCGTCCGTCTGTCACGGATGCTCCGTTTAGGAACGACCGCATTTCAGCCTGCAGCTCTCACACCCACTTCTTCAGCCAGTGTCCTGTGCCCCGAATCAAATGCAAGCAGTCGCCGGACTTGTGCCGCCAACCCCGCAGGGTGAGGGCCTCCCGAGACAGGTGCGTCGGCGTGTGCGAAGGGGTTTTGTGGAAATGGTCACCGCCCCACTCGAAGCACACTTAGGGGCTGCTCCATGTTTCGGTGTGGCCGCGACCCGTGACAGAGTGGCACTGCTCTGTCCCACCCACCCCCGGGGAGCTGTGAGCTCGGCCTTGGTGCTTCTCTGTCCCATGCACGATCTCCCGGGGTCAGCGTGCAGCCGAGGCCGCCCGGCCTGGGGCCCGTCCTCCCCGGGCGGTGACAAGTGCTGAGCACGGGTTTCCTCTTCTGCCGCCGTGGCGGAGCGGTGATTAATGCCAAATTAGCACCTTGCTCGGTGACCTTTCAGCATTCACTGCTGCCCTTCTTCACTTCACATAACTATTTGCAAATATTAGCTTCTCAGGTCATTTCTCCTCATCAGCAACTTTCACAGATGACAGGCAGGTTGTTAATCTGATTGGCAGTCGGCTCCTGTCCTTTGCCCCATCACGAAAGTGTCTGTACTCCGGCGTGTCGTCAGGAATCTGGTAACCAGCCCAACGGTCTGTCTGCAGTTAGGAGCGGAGAGCCTCAGAAGGAGGCTGTGAGAGAGGCCCTGCAGGGCTCACTTGGGAGGCAAAGAGGCCGGGAAAGGAGAAGGCCGCTTCAGCCTTCCAGGAGGCCCCGGGACACTGGCAAGCCGGCCTCCATCAATGTCATCGGTGTTTGGTTAAAAAATTAATTCGTTGGCCCTGCCTGCATCAAGTTTTGTTTTTAATTGACACGAACCTTTCATTCAAAACTCACATACCGCTTAAGCAATGAAACCAGGACGCAGAGCTGTGGAGAATTAGTGGTGATACAAAGCCAGTCCTCGGTTTCCCTACCGTTCTCTCGGTGGCGCCAGCCCGCTGCGGTTGGGCGGCCAAGGACTGGTCCCTGCCAGAGCCCCCCACGCTCACCGGGCTCTCCAGCGCCAAGCGCTAGATGAAACATTACACATTCGCAGAACTTTATTTTTATTTCCAGTCTCTGCCGTCTCCACCCTTTATGGAAATTCCTGTTCCAGAAATGTTTGATCCGTCATCATTTCCCCCAAATAAACAGCGGTAAAGTGTACTGTGGGTAGTTTGATTTCGATACTACATGGATTTTAGAGAAAAGTGGCAAAAACGTGTGCTGGTTTTTTTTCTCCCTTGTCACCAGAAGTAGGAGCTAAATTATTTATAGTTTGATACTCGCAAAACAGAGGTGGATTCAGGATATTTACTTCTCCGAGAAGAAAAAGGGATTGAAAGTACACGGGCAGAACAGAACCCTTTGTTGATTGAATGTGTTTGCTCCGGGGAGTCCCCTTTGGGCCCAAGTACAAGAGCCGGCCGCTTTCGAACACCACACGTGCCCAGCAGAGTGCCCGACGCGCGGAATATTTGTGGAACTGAGCAGATTTGAAAGTAGTGGGGGGACTAGGTAACTCAATAAGCAAAGTCTAAAGTCAATAAAAAAATAAAGTCAGCAAGCAGTTCGGAAAACGTTCCTCACTTCACAGTCCTTAGCCACGTGACGGCCAGGCGGCGTTGTGACGCTCTGGTTCCCGCGATTTCTTGCCAGAACGTACCCTTACCGGCCGTGGGTTTCACACCAGGCTCCCACGGTCGGATAAAGGCCAGTGACAGTGTCCTCGCCCAAGGGCTTCTCACGGGGAGGGCGGGGGGAGGTTGGGGTAGGGTCCTGACGCCCGGGCGTCCCGTCTCCGTGGCTCGACAAGACCCCCCTGTTCGTTCTGTTCCGGTCTCCACATCCTCCCTACTTAGGAGGGTCCCATGGTCTTCTGCTTTCTCTGCCACAGGAGATGCTGGCGCCCCCGAAACCGTGGCTCCCGTCATTGTGATCCCCCCAGGCAACAGAAGTGTGGTGGCCGGGTCCAGCGAGATCACCTTGGAATGCGTGGCCAACGCCAGGTATGCTGCCGGTCGCCCCCTGGGCCTACAGAGCCCGTATAACTGCCGTGAGGTTTATCTGGAGTGGAAGGACGCACCACACGCGTGCTCTGCCCCTCTAGCAACGGTGGCCTTGTGTGTCCAGCGGGGCCATGAGCACAGCGGGCCGGGACGACAGGGAGCCAAATTCCCAAGCCTGGTGCCGCAGTACTTACGTTGACGGTGATGTTCGTGCCGGAAAGCACCGCTTTTCGGTTTAGCCGTGGGGGACTGTGGAGATCCTCCTCCTCGGAGACTCCAGACGAGGGCGAGCCAGGAGTGAAATCCCACGGGGGCACTGGAAAGAGTTAATCCCTCCTCTCCTCCGCAGTCCGAGGTGCTCTCGGCCTGGCTCGTGGTGGCTCCAGAATCGAGTTCCCGTGATCATGCCTCCCGCGTAGCCGTGTCCCCTAGTAGTATTTATTTTAAACATTCTTTTCCCGAGCACGTGGAGTCGTTAGCACTCATGGTCCACGGCTGCTGCAATTAGCTCTCCTTGCTCAGTAGCCCTTGAGCGCAGTGTATTGTTGACGCGTGCCGCAAGGGAGCACAGTTGTGTCTGGATTGATTTTTAAACGTCCACTGTTCGGCCCGCCATGGTTCCTGGTAGAATTAGCTTTGTCAGGCTTGTGCTGAATGCCTCAAATTATTGTTACTGCCGTCTGCGTGACTCACAATTATCGTCACTAATGCTCTCCCAGGCCTGTTGAGTTGCTGAGCGTGAACTGGAAGAGAAACGGGGTGAGGGTCACCAGTGGGCTCCACGGCTTTGGGAGACGTCTCACCATCAGCAACCCGACGTCCGCGGACACCGGGGCGTACGTCTGCGAGGCGACACTGACGGGAAGCACTTTCGAACCAGCCACGGCGAAAGCCTTTCTTTCTATCATAGGTAATGCTCAGCCGCCTAGCGTCACCCGCAGCCTCAGGTGGCAGTCCCACACGGGCACGTGCTGGGAAACGGCACAGCGACACCCGCGTTTCACCGGCTTGCTTTCTCGCTCAGGAGACGAGGGCGCAGTTAGATGAGCTTCCAAAGTCACCCTGCTCTTCCTTTTCTGAGAACATAAACCCCTTAAATCCAAAGCGCTGATATTCTGAGTACCTATTAGAAGTGGTATTCTGGATACTTCCGATCATAAAGCATGGGGGATGGGGGCGTGAGGTCCTTGTGGCGTAGATCTTGGGCCGACCCCTGCGCCACTGAGCTCCTCTGTTACTCTCACCGGGCTCTTATGAGCAGTTTTCAGAGATCTTTTGACCCAGAAAAAGAAACTTCTGGATAATACCTTTCATGAGGTTAAAAAGTGGGAACAGAGCCGCTCCCCCTAGAACGAGCGCCGAGTGTCATTCCTGAGCCAAGGAGAGCGAGAAGTTAAAATGAGGCACACGGGGGCCGCGGTGCACGCTGGCCAGCATCGGTGCCCAGGAGGCGTGCCTGGTGTGGCGGCAGAGGGAGGCCTCGCTTTATTTTCGGATTGCGAGAAGATGACACTGAATTGTGAGGCAGGTCCTTTATTTCTTAACGTTCTTCAGTTCCCGTAACACTTTCTGGTCTTCTTAGTGGCTGCGGTCACTGTCGTCGTGACCTGTGCAGCGGACTGGTAGCCGCAACAGGTAAGAGGTCCCCTGGAGGCCGACCCCAGGAAGGGGGATCTCCACCTCCTCTCTCCTCTTCGGGAAGAACAGAGCCAGGAACGAGAAGGGTCAAATCCGCAGAGAGCCCCGGGCAGGGTAGTGGCTCCTCACGTGACATATTTTGCCGTTTACCACTTCACAAACTAAGAAAAAACAAAAGCTCCTATTTTCATATGAAATTGGCCAGAGTACGGAGAAATCCTGCAGAAAAGGCCGTTTGCCCAGAGTGCATCACGTTCCTTTAAGTCATTGCAAAAAGGCTCCGCGGCCTGTGAACGACTCTGTCAAATACACGCCAACCTGTCAGCCCCTCTGAGCGGAGCACAGAGATTTTTAAAGTATCGGGAAAGCAGGCCTGGAGTCCCACACCGCTGCCGACTCCATGCTGGGGGCCGTGCTGGCTCTCTGGCTGGCTCCCTCTCTGTGCCTTCGAGGCAGAAACACCACAGCCCCCTTCCCTGCGAGGACTCCCCACGAGGGTCTGTGCGTAGCCGTATGAGCAGACAGCACAGAGCGAACCAAAATTAAAATTTGTGGCATGGAAGTCTCCAGGAGACCGCCCTAGATTGTGTTAAAACATTTTAAGGTAATTTAAACAGGAGAAGAAATTTATCTTCCTCGAAACCAGAATGTTTGTTTCCATCATAATTCCTTTTAAAAATATTCAAGTCTATCACGTGAACTTTGGTTTTGCATTTACAGCTGAATTCCGAAGCAGATTGCTCTGTATTCTCTAGAGTTCCCGTCTCTCTGCATGTCCTGGCTTTTAAAGGTACACAGTCTGCGAATGTAAATGTGGATTTACATCCCCTTTTATTCACAAGAATTTGCTGTGACAGGTAGGATTTTGTGGTTGAATCACCCTGGAAAAGCCCTGAAGAGTGCCTCTGTCAACCCGGAGCGGCTTGAGAGATCACGGAGGGAGGGTCCCCAGGCCCCATGGGGCCGGGCAGGGAGGTGTCCCTGCACAGGCAGCTGGAAGAAGGCGGGAGCGCACTCGCTTTCGGTCACTTTGATCGCGCACTGACGAGACAAGACAGACCAGCGACCGCTCTTTACTCCGCCTGTCAGCCTCGCTGGCGTGTCGCTCGATCTCTGAGGTTTAAAGGGGATCGCGGGGGTCTGGCCGCGGGCAGTGTCGTACCTGCCGGAGGTCCTGGTGACTCTGCGTGACCAAGAACGCCGGCCTCCTGGGTCCACGTTCCCTTCCACAGCCTCCTCCATAGCCTCCCCCGTCGCCCTGCCACTCACACCCCATGTGGTGAGGCAGACGCCTCCGTCTGCCGGCATGTCCCCTCGCCCTCCCTGCCTTGACCGCCAGCGCCGCCATTCCTTCCTGTGGCCTTCCCTGCCCCCCGAGTCCAGGCGCCCACTGCACAGGGCCAGGCACGTACCACGCGGAGCCCAGGCATTCACCACGTGGCAGGTTGGAACACAGATCTGACGGACCGCCGGGTGGACAGTGGAGCTCCCTCTCTGTTGTGATGGGGATATCATTTGGAGGTCGTGCTCCATCTTGGCTTTTCCCAGTAGATGAGCTGACTTGGTCACGTGCTCATTTCAGCTGCCCTGCCTCTCCCGGTGGCGTTTCCGTCACCTCCCAGGTAGACCGTGGCCGTGAACCTCGTCTCCCTGTCTGCGTCTCCGGGAGGCCGACCCAGCGCTCTGTGCCCTCAGACTCTGAGCATCTGTGCCTGCCTGTGCTTGGGATGAATGCCTTTCTGCCCCAGGCCCCACCTCACCTGGTGGTGAGTCTGCGTGTCCTTCGAGACCCCTCCCCGAGGTCACCACCTGCTCCAGAGCGTGCGTGCGGGCATCCCGGTGGGTCAGCCGGGCACCGCACGTAACAGGGCGGGCTGTGGGGACAGGCCTGGGCTCACACTCTCCCAGCCCCACCCACTGGCTCGAACGAGGCCCGCTGCCTCTGTTGGTCTCAGTTTCCACATCTGTAAAACGTAGACAAGGTAGGAGATCGTACCGCTTCCTACCGTGAGCAGTAAAAGGCAGTGCTGGTCACAGAAGCACTAAAACGGCGGCGTTGTTAGTTGGTGGTGCAACTCTGTCACAGCACGGGGGACGCTGGTTGTTTACCAGCAGCTGGTCACGTGGCACACGTTTTCCACAAGTAGTGTCTCAGAAAGCAGGATGTGTCTCACAATCCACGGAAGCGTTTTCTCCTCTCTTGGTCGTAAATAAGACAGCGATGCCTCTTACCCACGACTGCGACGTCTCAGACGCGGTGAGACATATTGCGCCCATCTTCCGGTCCCGACCAGCAGACTGACGCTTTCTCCTGTCACCACCGTTCACGCGCTTGCCCTGCTCCATTGAGCGCCGGCGTCCTGGCACGCCGGCTCCCGCTGCGCTCACACACGGGTTGGGGAGGGTGGGTGCAGTAGAGAGCGGTCTCTGGTTTGCACACGCAGATCATCCAGAACTCCAATACCGTAACTGTCATCAGAATCACAAATCACACGTAACGTCTCTTGGCTGATAACAGTACCACAATCGCGGAGTTCTACCTGTACCGAACTGAGAGCGAGCCCCTCTCAAATGTCCGAACCCCAACATAAAATCTTCCCTTCCCCCGCTCCTCCCTTCCTCCCGTCTTTCTCTTCCTTCCTTTCCTCCACTTCCATGTATCGAGTCTCCATCTCTGACACCGTATGGAGCACCGGGGACAGAGGGGGTGGAGAGGTAGCCATGCTCCCAGGCATCAGGGATTCTCGTGCGGGAGGCAGCCCCTTCACGAGGCTGTCACAACTCAGCACAGTGAGTGCGAGGCCGTGGGGAGGGGCGCCCTGACCCTCACGCGGCAGGTGCAGGGGGCAGAGGCTGTCTTGGCATGTGGCCAGAACAGAATCCTACAGCGAGCCGAACCCTCTCGCGCTGCCCTATAACTCATTCACGTTGGTTTAGGATAAACTCAAGATGTCTCCTTTCTGGCTTTCCAGATGGCCTGTGTTAGAAGCACCCACGTTAATCATCGGTGCCCCGTCACAGCTAGAACTTCTCTGTAGCACAGGTCATGGCCGAATGAAGCTCAGAAAACAGAGCTGTTACAGAGCTGTTTCTAAAGCGAGGAAAATTCGTACAAGGCGAACACCAGCGGTGTTTGGGTCCTTTGCCCTGTGTGCGGGATTGGCGGGCTGGCCGTGACGCCCCAGGAGGGAGCAGGGAGGGTGTTCCTCTGGGGACCGTCTGTCCCCCAGGGCTCCCAGGCCGTCTCTGCCCTCCTGCCCACATGCCAGTCGTTCGTGGAGGGCACAGCGTGTGCGGGCCCCTGGGCTGAAGCACTGGCGTGGGCCAAGCACGAAGAGGGAGGATTTGCCAAGATGAATAGGACACACCTGCTCCCCGAAGGGCTTCAAGGATTTAAGGTCTTTGGTAACCTCCAGTGTATCTCTCTCCAGCAGACAGTTTTTGTGTCTCCTCTGAGACCGTGCCAGGTGCTACCAAGACGGCGATGAGGAGGACGCTGTCCTTCTCCGCGGAAGCTCCGGTGTGGCGGGGGGACCCTGCCCGAGGAGGTCGGGGGCACTGTGCAGAAGAAGGGTGCTAGGGCTGAGCTCACGACCGACACGGCGTTGGCCCACAGCTGCCTCCTGCATAGGAGCTGGAGCCCAGGGGCTGCTCCATAGCGACCCATAACGACCCAGGGGCTGCTCGGGTCCCCTAGTCCCACGCGGACACGTTGACCGTTCATTTGTGTGGGTTTTTATCATCAAAGTGCACTTCCTCTTGGATGAATCTCACGGGACTTGGGCCAAGTGAAAAAAAACCAGTTCCAAAGGTCACATGCTGTGAGATTCCGTTCCTGTCACATTCTTGAAATGACAGAACTATACACGGAGAACAGAGGAGTGGTTGCCGGACGCAAGCGATGGGACGTTGGGTGGCCATGATCGTGAAAGGGCAGCATGTGGGACCCTGGGGTAACGGACCCATTCTGCCTCTTGACTGCGGATACAGAGGCCTGCACCCTGGTAACATCGTGTAGGGCTAAATCCTCACCCACGTGTGCGCACTCCCGCATACATGTACAAGCAAGACTGGGGGCGGGGGGGGGGGGGGAGGGTGGGAGGAGGCCGGGTCACCTGTGTCACTGTCAGTACCTTGGGTGTGATGTTGGACTGTAGTTTTTTGCAAGAGATCACTGTTGGGGCGAGCTAAGTAGAGGGTGCCTGGGGTCTCTATTCTATTATTTCTCACAATGGTGTGGACTCTACAATGACCTCAAAATACGATGTTTAATTTAAAAAAGGAGAACCTTAATTAACCAGAGGCAAATGTTGACTTCTTCACTTGGTCTTTTTTTTTTTTTTTTCCTTTTCCCTCACATCCCTTCCAGCGGACCATGGAGATAGATATCGACTTAAGCATTCACTGATGAATATGGGGCATGACCTACACACAAGGGCCTTGACGGGACGCTGCTCCTGCATCGTTAGAATACAAATATTGCTGCTGTCATGATTATTGATGGAGGAAATGCGGCTGAATGTGAACATTTGAGTGTATGCAGTGAAGACCGCCTTGAAAAGAGACTGTAAATCTTTGCGGTGTGTCTTTAGGCCCGGTCTACACACGACCAAAGCCCAGTGGAGGGGTCTGCGTCCTCCAGTGAGGATGCCGTCCTGGCCTCAGCCAGAGCGGGTGTTCGGGCAGATTGTGGCCGCCTGAATGGCCCCGGAGATTGCAGAGTTGGGGCCACACTTTACCCTCATTGAGAGACCTTCAGTCTTTGCCCCTCGCTCACTTCTCAGAAAGGGTGTTCCCACTTCTCCTTTCCCTCTCTTAGGCTCCGCTCTGTTTCGAAGCCCCCGACGGTATAGGAGGCATGCCAAGCTGTACTGTCCACCTTCAACACAGTTACGGTGAAAATAAGCCACTCTGGGAAGACAGTGCCCAGAAATTAATTATCACGCAGCAAATGAATACTACAGCCTTTTGTTATCATGATAATGAAATCACTACCGCCTTCATACTGGATGAATCTGGCCACACCACTGTTGAAGTTTCGCTGAATAAACCGAGAAAAATATTGCAATGTACTCTCCAAGGAGATTCACTGTTTAATACACCCTCTATTTTTTGTTGAATAAGCGAGGGGAGTATGTAGAGATATACAAGCAGTGGACTTTCCTCTGCAACCAAAGATGGATGAGGGGCCCTTTTTCTTTCTTCTCTTACCTATTATTTAGTCTTCCATTGAAGTAGTAAATCTATATTTTGGAGAAGAGAACTGCCAAGAGTTTAAAGAAATATGTTAATAGGCTGTCGTGACAGAGGCCCTGACACAGGCCGGATGCCTGGCTGTGGCACTTTATTTGACATGCTTCATGCGTTGGTGCTTAGTTTAGATACCGAAGCAAACTGGCCTATAAAATACTGTGCTGTAAATATAAACCTTTATGAACCTCTTGGGATCGTCCTTCTAAAACGTGAATTAAGATATTCCATGATTCAAGCCCATAAACGAAAAAGTAGCCATCACCCTGAGTAGTAATTTGCTTTCTCAGACCTTAGAATATAAATTGCCTTTGGCCCGTGCTCGCTGAATTCTGAGTCTGTGTGCACGATGGTAACTGATGAACTTTTTGGAAATACTTTTCAAAAGGAGTCCAAGCCTTTTCAGGCTATACAGGTCATCTGAAATACACCTCTTTTGCTTAGGGGTATTTTTTTTTTCTTGTTTAAAGAGCCACCGTATTTTACCGCTGAGCCCGAGCGTCGGATTTTAGTGGACGTGGAAGAAACCGTGGACATCGTCTGTCGAGCAATGGGTGAGTGTGGGGAGGCTGCTCCCCACGCAGCCGTGACGCGGAGGGGCATTTTCCAGGGCGGGATCCTCATCGTTATGGGGACACACGTTGACAGTGACGTCAGTCACAGGGCCTCTGGAACAGAGCAGACCTCTGTTACTGGGCACGTGACCTTGAGGCAGGTTTTTGGCCTTGCTGAGCCTTTGCTTCCTCCCCTGCAGAGCAGAGACAGTACCTGTCACCCGCAGGAGCGACAGGGAGGCCTTAACCCCATCCGTCCCCACAGAGACGGAGAGTCTTGTCTTCCAGTGCTCTGATTCCACCAGTGTGCCCCCCAAGACTTGGGGCAAGAACTTCTTTCTTGTCCGTGGGGCGATTGAGGCTCGTGCCTATGTGTTCTCCTTAGTAAGAGAGATGGTTTTAAATTCTTTGCACAGGAAATTCTTCACTTTTTTTTTTTTTTTTTTTTTTTGCCTTTCCAGTTTTGGGTTGACTTTTTCTTTGTTATTCCAGTAATTTCCCCCCTCGTCCCCATGCCTTGATTACGAGCTATCCATAGTCTCCGTTGCCTGTCAGGCAGCACAAATAATTATACTAAAACCCATAACTGAGACAAGCTTTTTAAAGGCAATTTCATTAACAATAGCTATGCTAGTGCTCTGGAAACTGTCAGTGAAAAAGGACATTTTTTTAATGTTTAAACCTGTCCATCTTACGGCTGGGTATTTTATTCTAAGAGCTCGGAGAGTAAGGATTGCTCATGATTTTGTAAATCTTCAAAACAGCTTCATAAAAGAGGTACTATTATCTCAGAGTACACATTTGAAAACAAGACCTTAGAAAGCGAGGGTAAGTAACGTGCTCAAGGCACAGAGCCAGGGGGATGAAATGAGCTACTTATAAAATCATGGCCCAGCATCTCTCATGCAGGAGCATCTCATTAAATACTGGACCACCTGCCGGGGGTCACGTGGCAGTGGAGGCAGGATCCAAACCCAAACCCATCAGCTACCAAAGCAAGGGCTTTGGCCAGGGCGCCTGGCTTCTCCCAGAGAGCTGAGGTCCTGGGACCCAGAGCACATGTCCACCAGTCCCCAGGTCCGGGCATGTCGTTCTTCGTTTCTGAAAAGTAGTGGTGTCCTGTGAACAGCCCTGATGGTTCCTGTAGTGATCAGTATCTGCCGTGGGCACCTCTACCCACCGTGCTTCGGCCCAGAGGGCGTTGGCTGAGGGGCTCGGTTCTCAGCCCCTGGTCAGCTCACAGCAGCCCTGCTGACAGACCTGCCCTGCTCGCGCCCTCCTCTGGTCTGGCTCTGCCCAGGCCTCCTGGGGAGGGGCAGAGGAGAGTGATGTGAGCGACATGGGAAGCTCTCCCTAGCTACGGGTTGTATTGTTCTCTCTTTTTTTATTTCTTTTTCATTTTATTTATTTATTTTGAGAGAGAATGCACACAAGTAGGGGAGGGGCAGAGAGAGAGGGGGAGAGAGAGAGAATCCCAAGCAGGCTCCATGCTGCCATCACAGAGCCCAACGTGGGGCTCCATCCCATGAACCACAAGATCATGACCTCAGCTGAAATCAAGAGTCGGATGCTCAACTGACTGAGCGCCCCTGTTCTCTTTTTTCGCATAAACCTATCTTTTTGAGGTCCACGATGGTCTAAAAGTGAAGCTATGCAGTATTTAGGGTGCTCAGATTTTAGAAGGCAGTGTCTGCAATCCTGCAGGGGATAAGATTTCCTTTTATGCCACCAAATTGCCCTAAAATAGAAAGGCACTGAGTTCCCCATATCCTAACAATTATTTTTCGATAAATGACAATCTTAAGCTCTTCCCTTGACAAGAGAATGCTTTTTTTGCATGATTTCTGCAGGGTGAACTGCTTGTTACCATACAGACTTGTAAATATGTATCGAACAGGCCTTTCAACGCTGCCATCGTATAATTTACTGCTTTCTTTTAATTTTGACAATGAAACGATAGCAGCATGCGAAGTGGTTATTCTTCATGAAAGCTACATCGTGTAATTGCTATTATGAGATTTTACATGAATTGGTTATGCTTTTACCTTGAAATGGATTTTTTTTAATTTCCTGATTTAATGAAAAGTGACAGGAAACATAATTAAGGCAAAGAACAGAATCTGAAAATACATTACCTTGAAATATTTCGCAACGTTAACTTTATTTATTAAAGAAGACATCTTACACCTACATAGCATCTGAAATCAAGTGATTTTGGTGTGCTTTTCACCATGAATCACTGCCAACACGTGCTTTACTTAAATTAATTTCATGCATAGAGAAACTGAGGTACGGAAGCAGCCTGAACATCTCTGCGCATTTCCCACGGGCCCACGGCAAGCATACGTGTGCCCACCACGGTTCGGGATGCCGTGGTCTGGTGCCATGGTGGAGTTTCTGTGCACAGCCTGTCGCGTCTTCCCAGCTTACCCATGTTGGGCGGCTTGGGAGGGCCAGGGAGCGGTGGCCACCACCGTCAGTCACCCAAGCCTCCCAGGGCAGCTGCCCAGGGAAGGAACGTGGCCTCTGCCCAGTCACGGCTTATCCCGTGCAGTGAGGCGCCCGGGGGGGGGGAGGTGGTAAAGGGGGGGCGCAGTGTGCACACCCTCATCGCCTGGGCTCCGTGTGCTGAGCAGAGCCACGTGGGGGGTGAGCGGCAAGGGGCTTCATGCTCTCAGCCAAGGACAGTCCCTTCGTGTACAACAAGGGCTCTGCCCCTGTGAGCTTGTCCTTTGTCCTCCTTGTAGACCCTGCCCAAACCCAACGGCACCCTCCGTCAGACGGGCCGGCCAGATGGCGCGGAGCTCCAGTCCCTCTGACCGAGGCCTGGGTTGTCTCTGTCACATCGCCAGGGTGAGGAAGGGACGCTCAGCCTCAGACTGACCCTCCCGTCCTCCCGGTCAGTGTTGGCCCTGCCCCAGCTGCCATTAGCTCCCAGGGGCAAGGATGGTGCCGTCCTGGCCCCTTCTTGCCACCTGCTGGACTCACATGCATCTCAGGGGCCAAGCGACTTCTCCCCCGTGCGCGGTTGAACACCAGTTGCACCTGACGCGCCAGGCACTGACCTCAGCCATCGCCCCTCCGCCACGGCAGGCCTCCGCTTCCATCAGGGTGACGCCCAGCTCCCTAGGCGGGGGAGGGGTGAAGACACGGGGCACGTTTTTGGCTGTTGGCTGTAGTAATAGTCACTCTAGCCCCTGTGCACCCACCACCTGCCGGGCACGAAGAGATGCGTGTGTACTGACGCCATCCGTCTTCGCAGCAACATTCGGAGTTTGCAAGGGCCGCTTCCTTCCCAAGTGCGTCTCCGGCCCCCGTGACCCTACCCCCAGCCTCGAGGGGCAGCGTCAGCCCTGCGGAGGGACAGGGGCCTTTCTCCCCATCCCCTTCTGTCTGGAGGGCGGTCACAGTTGGGATCCCTTCCCCTCCCGACCAGAGCACAAACCTGCACAGGCTCCGGGAGTCCAGAACCATCTGCAGCCCAGCGTCAGGAGTTCATTCCCACTCCTTGTGGTGACCCTCTGTGTCCGTGTCTTCATAGAGATAAGAAAAATAACACCATACGAGTTGGACGGAGGGGCTAAGAGATGAAAAAATGCCTACCAGCCTATCGCCGTGCAGCCTTTGAGACATTTTTGCCTCAGTCCCCGTGTATAGTGCTTGGAATTTAATTTTTTCAAATGCCTACTTCTTTCTACTCCTACACAGGGGTCCCTCTGCCCACTCTCCAGTGGTACAAGGATGCCGTCTCCATCAGCAAGCTCCACAATCCTCGATACAAAATGCTTGCAAGCGGAGGCCTGCGCATCCAGCATCTGCGTCCAGAGGACTCCGGAATCTTCCAGTGCTTTGCCAGTAACGAAGGAGGGGAGATCCAGACCCACACGTACCTGGACGTCACCAGTGAGTACTGCCCGTCGGGAAAGACAGGCCATCCGGGATGGGCCCTCAGGCCAGGGCTTCCCGACTTTTGGCTGAGTGACATACTTGGAAAGTGGTAGCGTTTGTTCAGGTCAGTGGGCAGGGTGCAGTGGCCACGGCAGGGGCCCCGTCTCAGGCGGAGAGCAGCCCATGTGCTAAGCCCCTCGGCAGCCCCAGCAGGTACACCCTGCCCCCACGTCCTGGTGCCCAACCTGCTCTTGCACAAACCTTGATTTTCCGGCACTCAAGCCATCTTCTCCACTGAGAAGTAGAAAAGAAAAATCTGCATTTTTCTGGACAGAACTGGAAGAACTATTCAGTGAATAGCTCATTCCTAATCTTTTTCTTTTGATCTCTTTCCCATTTTTTATATCCATTTTCTATTTTAGTTTTATTGAACAATTATAGTTCTTCTGTAAGTTTCTTTTATTATCCCATTAACAGAAATACTTTGGCACTCTGTC
The DNA here is from genome assembly GCF_018350215.1 of Panthera leo. Classification (NCBI taxonomy): domain Eukaryota; kingdom Metazoa; phylum Chordata; class Mammalia; order Carnivora; family Felidae; genus Panthera; species Panthera leo. The sequence continues at coordinate 3,185,310 of NC_056694.1, forward strand.
TTTGAAAAATAAAATAAAGGTAAAGGCTTTTACTGTATCTGTGGGTTTTCTTTTTCATCTCCACAGCTGTAATATTGTTCTTCTAAAATGAAGTGGAATTTAGTGATGATGGGATTATACCTTTCATGTTTGCCCTTTTGGAGGCAAAATGCTGATATCCTCAGGTGTGAGAGCCATTGGAGAAAGCAAGTCGTGTCAGTATGCAGATGGCTCCTGTCTGCCAGAACGAATGAATTTAAGGAATCGTGTGTCTGTTTTGGTACGGTAGGGACCACTTCCTTGAATCTTGCCCAGGGGTCAAGTTTATCCTCTGGTTTGGACGACTGTAACAGTGGAAATAACAGTGGGTACTTCAGCCAGAAGCTGAGTTTTGATCAGTTAGGATTATTTAAAGCACATCTTAAAAGCGCCAGCCGGGAGCTTGTGGGGCTTTTCTTTTTCTTTTTTTTAACCTGCATTTTAATTTCAGTGTCGTTAACATACAGTGTTGTGTCAGTTTCGGGTATATGGTTACATCGACTCCACGATGCTGTTCCACCCTCCGTGCTCATCACGATGAGTGTGCTCATCATCCGTCACCTGTTTCCCCCATCCCCCGCCCCCCCTCCCCTCCGCCAACCACCGGTTTGTTCTCTGTACTTAAGAGTCTGTTTTGAATCGGTGTTTTCGTGTTCTTGGGGTAGATACCCAGGAGTAGGATGACTGGATCATAGGGTAGCTCTCTTTTTAACTTTTTGAGGAACCTCCACACTGTTTGCCACAGTGGCTGCACCATTTGCATTCCCACCAGCAGTGCGAGAAGGTTCCTTTTTCTCCACGTCCTTGCCAGCACTTGTTTCTTGTGTTGTTGATTTTAGCCGTTGTGACAGGTGGGAGGTGATGCCTCGTTGTAGTTTTGTTTTGCATTTCCCTGATGATCGGTGACGTTGAGCATCTTTTCATGTGTCTGTTGGCCATCTGGATGTCTTTGGAGAAACGTCTGTTCGTGTCTTCTGCCCGTGTTTTTAATTGGATTATTTGTTTAATTTAATTTAATTGGATTATCTGGTTTTTTGGTGTTGAGGTGTAGAAGTTCGTTACATATTTTGGATGCTAACCAAAATATCAGTTATGTCATTTGCAAATATCTTCTCCCATCCAGTAGGTTGTCTTTTGGTTCTGTTGACTGGAGCAAACTTTTTCTGTAAAAAGCCAGATAGTATTTTCAGCTCGGAGGGACGTGGTCTCTGTCACAGCCACTGGCTTCTGCTGCAGTGGCGTGGGAGCGGCACAGACATTACTGAGCAAATGGACCTGGCTGTGTTTCAATAAAACTTTATTTATAGAAGCAGGCAACAGGCTGTCGTTGCCTACCTTTCTCTAGTGAGAGGCTTAGGACACATTCCTTAATTCTCAGCCTCAGTTTTATCACCAAAAGTGAACCATCTCAGCCCAGTTCACAAGGTTCCTCCAAGGATCAGATGGGAAATTTAGATGAAAAGTGCTACCAAACTGGTTGCCATGGCAGCTGGAGATTGAACAATAAGTACACGATAATGATACTGCTACATTCTCTGTTTTGTAAGTACACGGTTTTGCAAAATAGGCTTTTATTTCCAAATTAAAACCCTTTTAGCGAAAAGAAAATATAGTATGTAAAGCAATCAATATTTATTCGTTCATTTCACAAACATTTAATTTAGCATCTCTGTCAGGCACTTGGGTCTGTCAGGCTCGGGGACGGAGCTCTGAGGAAGACACGCGAGGTTCTCACCCTTCCAGGGCAGAGGTCATGAAGTGGGGAGACACGCAGGAGAGGAGGAGCTCGTCTAGCCAGGGATGAGGGCCGTGAGAGGAGACAACAGGCCAGGCCCATGGTGACCCGGGAGGCGCCTCTGAGGGCGCCCAGGGATCGTTCCCTGAGACGGTGCGGGAGCTGAGGCCCGAAGGTGCAAAATCTTGGGGGGTGTGCGCGTCATGGGGTGAGGGAGGGGACACTGCAAGTGCCTTCGAGGAACAAGCTTGGGGATACAGGAGCCAGGGGTCATGGTAGGAGGTAGGCTGGAGGGGTCAAGGGCCAAGGCCCAGCGGGAAGCTTTCCAGGGCCTCCGGCAGGGAGTGGTGGGGTATCCTTCACAGCTCCCAAAGGGCACCCAAGGCTGGGTGTAGAGCGGCCAGCGCAGGGAGGAGCGGAAGGCTTGGGCCCAGGTAGGAGGCCGCTGCACTGTCCAGGTGGTGGCCCCACAGGTGCAAGGAAGCAGAGGGCTCTAGGCTACGCTTTGGGGACGGCACCCATGGCACCTATGAGGCTCGTAGGGACTCCCGCCTGGGGGAAGGCGGGCCGGCAGCAGCATCCGCTTCTCCCGGGAACCCCAGCCCAGGCTCCTGTGGGGCCCTCCCAGGGTTTGGGACACACAGATCCCTGCTCTTCGGCGGTTTCCAGTTTAATCATTCTCCAAGTGGTACACAGTCAGGTGAGCCCTCGCTGAAGCCGGCCTGAGCCGCCCTGGCTGTCTCGGTCCGATTCCCGGCTCCTGAGAGCTGGAGACCCGTGCCGGCCCCCCAGCAGTTGGGCCCACAACACTTCCTGGAAATCCTTTACCGAAGGGCTTCAAATCTGATTATTTAGTGAAAGTGTCATCTTGTGGTTAATATTTAATGGTCAAAAATTAGCTTTTTCTATTTTTTAAAGAGTAACGAAGTCAAGCTTGTTAGATTTATCTAAATAAATGTCTTTCGTCTCATTACCGTTCTTCTGAAACAGCCCTTCCTGGGCCCCGGCACTTTGCCACCACGTGTCCGTTCCATCACGGACTGGGTTTCTCTCTGGGTTGTAAACACAGATCGGCAGCTCCTGAGGGACAAGTAACTGAAGGTTATAGTCACTGCTGAAAGGTTTTCATCTTTTGTCGCTGCAGTTCTGTGTGATTAGTCCTGTAAAAGTCCATACGGGCTACCCCCAGCAGGCGGGTCTGGGCTCGTCCGGGGGGCGCACCCTGAGAATGTCACTGTTCGCTCCCGCTTAGATGTCGCCCCGGCGTTCACACAGCTGCCAGTGGACACCACGGTCACCGACGGGATGACAGCCACTCTGAGGTGCGAGGTGTCCGGGGCGCCCAAGCCCGCCATCACTTGGAGGAGAGGTGGGTAGCCTGCGCGGCCCCCACAGCCTGGCCACCGTGGGAAAGGAGCCCCTGGGCCAAGGCTCGTGTTCTCAGCCCCCTACCCCCACCGCCTGCCTTCAGTCAGTAAGGATGAGTAGCCGTCTGCCGAGCACCTGCTGGGTGCGGGTGCCGGGTGGGTAAGAAGGACAGTCCCCTGTAAGCTTCACAGAGCTCACGTCTCGAAGAGCAAACAGACTTTTTTCAAAATGTGTGAATATCGCTGTGTTCTGCCTAAGCCCTTCATAGGCCACCTTAGGCATGTGAGGGGCTGCCTGAAATATAGGTACTGGATCTGGAGAAGTGCTTCCAGGACTCAGTTTCTCCATTTATGAAGTGAAGGCAATATTCGAAATGAAGAATAATACCCTTGTTTCTTTAAGAAAGAAAGGTGCCTAGGATGCACGCCTGAAACTAACAGGATATGGACGCCATTTGTACCCGGTTTTACAAAAGGCAGAGAGGGACGCCTCAGTGGTTCAGTCACTTAAGCATCTCACTCTTGATTTCGACTCAAGTCATGATCTCACCGTTTGCGGGATCGAGCCCCATGTTGGGCTCTGCGCTGACAGCATGGAGTCTGCTTGGGATTCTCTCTCCCTCTCTCTCTCTCCCCCTCCCCTGTGCATTCTCTCTCTCTCTCCCTCTCTCTCTCAAAATAAACACAAACATTTAAAAAAAAAAAAAGCAGAGAAACCAAAGACTGGATTCTGCCAAGGTTCAAAGTCTGAAGCATTCATGGACAGCAAGACTCAGAAGGACCTTCCAAGATCCCTTCCCTGTGTGTAACTTAGCAGAGTGACATCAAAGGCAGACACTTTACTAAAGTAGAAAAGCGGAGAGAGGGAAAGATGGTTCTAGCACAGGCTCATCTGACACGTAACCCTCTCCATTCTACCTGTTTTCAGTCCCCATGAGGAGGGGCATCACGTCATGGGCTTTCTCTGTGGTTCCCAGGCCCTTCCACACGAAGGCACACATGTCTCTCAGTGAACAGCACACACGATCCATTCTTAACAAATATATGCTGAATTGTGTGGGTTCACACAAATGAGCTGGTCACGCTAGGAGGGCCCTCCTCTGGGTGAACCACGTAGAGGCTTCTCACCTCTCCCAGCATGTGACTCCTGCACCCAGACCAGAGCTGTTAAACGTGCAGGTCAGTAAGCAAGAGGGGGTTCTTCTCTTTTATGTATACATTTTTTCTCCCAATTTAGAATGTATGATAGCTTTGTATAGAAAATCTGCAGATGTATACAGGTATAAAGAAAAGTCAGAGTCAGTCACCAAAGATAACAGTCGCATACATACATGGACGTAACTGGTTTAACCCATTTTCTCAGTATTGCACAATTAAGATTTTCTTGGTCTCGTCATCCTAAATAACGCGAAAGGAAACTGCTTTGGTTATTTTTGCACATACGGTTTCCACCTTACTATGATTATTTCAAGTTATTTTCTTGGTTTTGGTGCTAACATTCCCGTTTCTCTACTTTTCTTCAGGAAAACATATTTTGGCCAGTGGCTCTGTGCGCATTCCTAGGTTTATGCTTCTGGAATCCGGGGGTCTGCAGATAACCCCCGTCTTCATCCAGGATGCTGGCAACTACACCTGCTATGCCACCAACACGGAGGGGTCCCTGAGCGCGTCTGCAGCACTGACTGTGTGGAGTAAGGACCACAGGCCGCGTGGAACCTTCTGTTCATCATGGCTTAATCATCATGTCAGCTGTGCTTAGGGGATGTCAATACGCCCTTGGACTCTCTAATTTAATCAAAAGATAATGATTATTTTTACAACTAATTTATAGAAATCTGTTGAGTAATTAATTTTTCAGTTTCTAAAAGAATAATTAGAAAATGTATTCAAAGATTTAATGGGACATTTCAGGAGAGATTAAAGATTGACTTTTTAAAGTCAGTGGAGTAGGAAATATTAGCCCAAACTAGCCCGAACAACAAAACTGATAGGTTGGTTAATTTTATAAGCATTGTGTAAGAATTAACAGTTAAGAGTCAAGAGATAACATTTTATAGAAAGTATGTTTTTTCTGTAGTATCATTATAACCAACTAAAACACTCTTAGTATATTAAACGTGAGTGTTTTTTATATCTTAGGAGTGAATTGAAAATTTTTGATTTCTCCAGCTTTTTTTCTTTATCTGTAACACAGCTTTCTGAACTGGAGAATGATTTGTTTTCCAGACATAAGGATTCATTACCAAGTATCTCTGCCCCACCTTTAACTTCACTTGCCGGTGTACTTTTTCATCTCTGCTTCATCCATAATCTATAGGACTAAAAAAAAAAAATCGTTCAAAAAAGCAAAAGATAGTGCTCACTGATCTTTGTAAAGCTTATCTCTATGAAGAGAGAAAAATTTAACTGGCATCAGTGACTCATTTGTTCAAACACCGTCCTTAAAGAGAACCTGAACTATCGTGCTTTATTTCATGTCCGTTTGGTTCTCTCTGGTACAGTTTGTGTCCACTTTGAGAAATGACCCCTTCTAATTTATTTAGGTGTTATAAAAACACCAGGACTTTTAAAGAGGCACGAATTCGAATTCCCCCAATATTCTCCGGTACCAAAAAAGAGGTCTTGTCCCATCTCGTGGTCCACTCCGTTGACCATTTCTGATTTGTCATGTGTCCCTAACATGTGAAGCTGACATTTAACAGCTTGTGAAGAACTATGTCTGTGTCTCTGTAGGTCACCCTCCAGAAAGTTCTGTAGATCTGCTAAGATTCAAAACCTCGCAACACTAGAGTGATGGGTGTGCCCTCGGGGGGGCCTGCAGAGCACATCCCACCCTTTACCTACTCTGTTCTGTGCGGTTGCGGGGGATTCCGCCCACCCCCTTCCGCAGACACCCAGTTTAAAGCTCAGGTCTTTCCGGGACACCGCGCTCCAGGCGGTCAGGCTGGGCCCCGACCTAGTCTTAGGACTCCCATGTTCTGGGCTCTGTTCCTTGGGGCCAGAGCAGGGTCCACCTCACAGGTGCACGGTGGGGGGGTTCACCGGCCACAGGGCTGTCGCCGGGCCTTTCTCGGCCAGCCACTGCACTTCTGAGCGCCACTCTCTAGTCCTGGAAGCTGGGAGTGGTGCTGTCGCAGACCCCACGAGGTTGTGTGAGCATTAAATAGAACAATACAAATGGAAGCACTTTGCAAAGTCATGACGTGCTGTGCAGACAGCAGAAATGACCAGAATGTTAATAATCTTGGGAAAGAACCACGGTTTTAACCTAAGACCGCAGAACCTAATGAACATTTGCATACGGTCTGCGTTCTCGTTGTCCTCAGGAGGGTTGAGAGGCTGGGGAGCGGCCCCAGAGGGGAGGGGAGGCCTGACTGCCCTGGCCGCGCTGTGGAGAGCCTGCTTCCAATTCCCTGAGTGCTTTCATTTACGTTCGTTTTGCCAAGATCAGAGAAAACTTGGAGGCTTTTATGTTAGGTGACCAATTCATTCCCCCCTGAGGGAGGGAAGTCTCAAGCATGTAATTCTGTCTGAGTTGTGACTTGTGTTTTCCCAGATCGTACGTCCATCGTTAACCCTCCCGAGGACCGCGTGGTGATTAAGGGGACCACGGCCACTCTGCACTGCGGAGCCACTCATGACCCCCGGATCACTCTCCGGTCAGTTCAGTCACTCACAGCGTTTGGGGCTCATTCATGTTCTGGGAGCTTAGGAGATGAAGTTGAGATGCGAAGGGAGAATTTGGGCAACTTTGATTTCAGCCACAGATCCCTGATTACGGCATCACGCGGTCTTGGGCTCCATCATTAATCACACAAATCCCATTTTCCACTCCAGCCTTATGTATTATTTACAGTGAGCTATGTTCCACTCCGTGGCTTCAGTACAGCTTTTCATGATTTTTCTGCCAAGGTTAATACACTATCTGTAAAACGTACTTGTCAGGGGCTGATACTTAATGAGAGAAAAATCCGGACAGATCGAGTAGGATTTCAGCAGCGTTTATGCTGGGCTGTGTAAGACTTGAGAGGGGTTCCCTCTGCTCTAGGTTGGTTTCATGGTGAGATGGGGAGTAAGGCAGGCCTGTACCCAGAGGAAAGGCGGCCACGGTCACCTCGTGCATGTAGAGGAAAATGCGCGTAAACACCGGAACTAGATACCTTGAAGCCTCACTGAAGGGATTGTAATATCCCGTCTTTGTCCGAGTTCAGGCAGGAGGGTAATGATGAAACCTGTGCCCCTCTGGGGAAATGCAGGGCAGCAGACACAGGTGACTGGGTGGTGAGCTTCTTCCCAAAGAGCTGCCACCTTCAGAATAGTTTTTAATTTTCAGAACCAGCCCCGAAAATAAATCTAGAGAGAATGATACGGTCATCCTAGAATTTTCAGTCTGGCCTTAGCCCAGCCAGAAGGCACACATTTAGCCAAATGGATAGACTCAACATGCCTTCCTTCCTTCTTGAACACCTCACTGTGAGCAGAGGGAGGGGCCTGCTGCCACATACATTTTTTTTTTTAATGTTTATTTTTGAGAGAGAGAGAGCATGAGCGGGGAAGGGGCAGAGAGAGAGGGAGACACAGAATGGCAAGTGGGCTCTAGGCTCTGAGCCATTAGCACAGAGCTTGATGTGGGGCTCGAACCCATGAACCGTGAGATCATAACCTGAGCCGAAGTCAGACGCTTAATGGACTGAGCCACCCAGGCGCCCCTGCCGCACACGTTATTAACTGGATTCAGAGACTGAGCTGTTTGCTTACTCTTCTTGAGCAGACGTTTGGCAGATCGTGAGTTTCTGTACTTTCACCTGGCTCTCTCGAGTTCCCGAGAGCTCAAAAACCAAGTTTGGTTTAGTTGCAAGAATGCCAAAAGGAAAACCCACCAACAAAAACTAACGGGCCAAAGATTACCGAGAGAGTCCATGGAGGCCGTCTTAAAGATGTTGCCTGCAAAAGAGCACATTCATTTCTAAATGGTTTGGGAGTAGGATTCCAGAGGAGGGAGAAGGACAAGCTGGTTTTCTGCAACTGTAAGAGCTCACCCGGAATCCCTCTGGACCTTTGCAGTTTTCCCGTAGCTTTTTATGTGTGAGTAAACAGAACTGGAGCCTCCTTCCGGAGGGGTTTTAGATGGCTCACTCTTGGGGCACTGCTCGTCCCAGGGTTCCTCTGCCCTGAGAGCACCGCCCCTAAGGGATGATCTCAGCTGAACGTCATACCCCAGAGCGAACGATTTATTCATTTCCTTCTTGGGGGACTACGTCTGTTCTGTCTCAGGGTAACTTCAGATAAGCAGTTTATTAATGTCTATGCTCTGTGCATATTAAACCTTTAAAGAGCTGGGTACATTTTGCAAACCCGAGCACATTATTTTGGAAAGGAAAGCCAGTTATGTCCCGCTGTCCAGCAGTAAGTGGTGACCCCTGACCACTGACACCAAAGGCCGGCCAGGCTCTTAATTGATTCTACATTTGAAAAGAAAAATGTGCTAAAATTGTCATAACTAAAGAATTAAATGAGAAAGAGGTGCAGTTTTAAGAAAACAAGTTTATGGGGTGTGATCTTTTTCCAGGAGTTGGGTAATTCCACTCTGAGGAGTTCTGGGACGGTCATTGCCCCTTATCCAGGCAGCACCCCTGTCCTCCAGGAACATTCCTGGGCAAAGTGCGAGGTACAGTGTTAGTAAGTGACATGTGTGATCATGACACTGTACAGACTTCCCGTCTCGAAACCCAAAGGCCAGTTCGGTGTTCTCAGTGATCTTCACAGACCCATTTTTAACTTCAGCATCTGTTTTTGTCTCGTGGCCAAGATATTTGGTTGCTTTTCTTTATTCTTTCTTTTAGATATATTCACATGTCATGAAATTCACCCATCTAAAGAGCACACAGTTCAGTGGCTTCTGGTTCATTCACAAGGCCATCGGTCGCTCACGGCCCCGATCCTAACCCTCTGGCTTGATCCTAACTGGAGAGCTTTCCTAACTCACGACTCCCTGCTTGGCCCACAGCTACGTGTGGAAGAAGGACAATGCAATCATCACCCCATCTGGCAGTTCCAGGATCGTGGTGGAGAAGGACGGGTCCCTTGTCATTAGCCAGACGTGGTCGGGTGACATCGGAGACTACACCTGTGAAATCCTCTCGGAAGGGGGGAATGACTCCAGGACGGCCCGGCTGGAGGTGATGTGAGTGTTGCCGCCGTGGAGCGTTAACCACCTCCTGATTGCTTGCAGCGCTGTGGTCAGCCATCCCGAGTCCAAGTGGCTATTTTTAGCACGTGTGATGCCACTTGGGTCCCCAAGCCAGCCGTCAGGGGCCATGGCCTCATGCCTCACAGGCATACAGACTTACTTACGGGTTTTGTTGGAACCTGGAAATGAAAACGTTCCACTCTTGGTTCAGATGGTTTGGTACTTGGTTTTCACCCTCCTATTATTACCTTATCTCCCCCGTTGGCACCATATCATCCATTTACCGCAGCGCCCGTAAGCAACAGCCCACTTTGCCACGTGACGCCCGCAGAACTCGGTGAGGAATGTCAGGCCAGCCCACTGAGGCCAGACCGTTCGGTGACAGCCAGGTATGTGGCGCACTGAGGTCAGCACCACCTGCCTGTCTGTGGTAAACAGCTGCTTTCCATGAAGTCTTTGGAAATCCTGGAAATGGCAAGCAGCTGATCGAGACCTCCTGGGCGTCCCGAGGGCCCAGGAGGGAAACCACTGCCTTCCTCCATCTCTGGGCCTCTTTATGCAGCTCCTCTCTGTTCCCCGGCAGGGGCTAAAGAGCCTGCTGACAAATTTCCTTTTCCTAATATGTAGTTATTTGTTCTGTTCTTTAAGAATGGTGCCTCCCAGACAGTCCCTGAGCACAGCCATACCAAAGTAAGATCTGCAAACAAAGCAGCAGGGCAGGGGCTCCAGGGGCGCAGGCCAGCAGCCCTGGCTAACGTGGGCCGTGCGAGGCCATTAGAAAAGGCCGTTTCAGAGGTTTTTCTTACTGGTGTCTGCCCACCTCAGTCCAGGAAGGAGTCTATAGACAGAAGCCACTCCCTGAACGTACAACATGAACAGTCTGCATACAGAGCCAAGCCTCCAGCCGAGGGGGTTCACGGGAGAAGGATACTTGCTAAGGGCTCAGCACATGGGCTCCTGGGTGTGTTGCACACACGTGTGAACACGTGAACAGATGGCAGCTGGCCTAGCTCTGTTTCTGGGATTCCATGGGTTAATGGTGTTTAGCATCTGGTCCAGAAGAGCCTTGAATTGTGCCTCCAGTACCCGGAAAGGCCTGTTTTCCTGCCTAGTTGGCATCTGCAGGGCGACTCCTTGTTCTCGTTCATACGGTCGGTCACCTGCTGGGAGTGAAGGTCATCCCGGTTAGTCACCAGACAACAGGTGCCCCCAGCCCCCGGGTGGGCAGGATGTCTGCGGGGGTCAGGTGCTGTGGCCCTGCAGCTTTGTGAGTGTGCGTGAAGTGCCAGGTGTCCCCGCCCCACCCTTAGCCGCTGGACCTGCCAGCCCTGGGCCCTTTCTGCCCTCCTGGGCTCACCTGGTCCTCCACCCAGGGCCTCAGGCTGCTGCGGCCGTGTTTTCTACCATCGCCGTCTGAAGGACCCCTGCCTCTTTTAGGGCTCAGCCACAGGGTCACCCCTGCGTGGGGACCCCAGGGTGCCTCACGGCTTCCCAGCATTTGCTTGGACCTTCTGTCATAGCACTGATCGCATGGGCTGCAAGTGCCCGTGTTCACTGGGCCTGTGCACCGGAAGAGCCTGTTTTCACGATGCTTTCACTGCTGAAGCAAAAACACCCGGATGGCAGGCCTTGCATTTTGAGTGGCTCACGATGCTTTGGGACACCACAGGGGCTCCGACGTCCGTGTCGGGTGGTCCACGCATGCATGAACGAATAAATGTGTGTAGGTTACCAGCCACCGGCGGGGCTCCTCCCGATTGGGCCCTCCCTCCGATGCTCACATGCCCGGGGCTTCTCCCTCCGAGCACACAGGCTCATGTTCCACTGCGGGGAGCCAGCCCAGCGCCCAAATCCCCTGTCGGATCTGGGCTTGTGTCCTTCCTCCTTCCATCATGTTGGGAATTGTTTTTTTTTTTAATTTTGACAATATTGGGAGTACACATCCGGCACATTCACACGATCCACTGTGCTATTCACATTTTTAAAGCTACCTATGAGAGCTCTTAGATCATCCGTCATTGGTAACAAATAAATGAGTGTTAGCATTTCATAAGGACTCTGTCAGCAGAAGCCAAAATTGCATGCTTCCAATGCAGGGCATGCTTTTTATTCTGCACTACCTCTATGGTCTACTGATTTACATATCTTCCCTTCTATTTGCTTATTTGATTTCCTCTGAGTAAAATACATTTTTCAGCAAATGTTGCCATATCTATAAAATAATAGGCTTTCTGTAATGGTAAGACACCTCATCTCTAAATATAGAAATATTTGCAGATTTGTGATTCAAACCAATTGAGGTACAGCGGGTTACAGAACTGATTTGGAAGACAGCGGTTCCTTATGAATTGTGAGTGTAATAAACACTCCACTCTTGCAAATCTGAATGAATTGAGGAAGTTGTAGGTTATAGCCTGGTCTGTCTTTAGACCCAGATAGGTCTTAACTGTACGACATCAGTAATGACAATAGTAATGATAATAGTCGTAACTCACGATTGAGGGGCATTTTGTGCTTCTCGGAGAACTTTCAAATCAAGCTCGGTAACATTTCTGTGATTTACTCTGATGACAAAAAAAAAAAAAAAAGAAGAGGAAAGAAAAAAAAATCTCATACTGCAGAAGTGACTGAGAGGTACTTACAGCTAAATAGTGTCCTTCAAAAGAGGCTGAAAGCCTGCTTCCCCTGCCTCCCCACTTGAGTTAAAAGCTACTTAGTTAAATATAGAAATTAGCAGCATCAGAAGTGGGCTTTTCAGAAGCAGACCATCCGTTGGTTTGCTCTCAGTGTGTGTGTGTTGCGTGTTCTAGCTCCATCCTCTGTGCCAGCCTGGTTGGACTCCTGGCCCGTCACGCCCAGGACAATGCCGGAGAAGTCGCGGTCCTGGCAGGGCTACAGGTACCTCTTGAGGTGCCCTCCACCAGCCGGGCCGGACTGGACCCCCTTCTCCAGCTCTTCCCGACTTGGGGCAGCTTAGCCCACTTCTCAGCCTTGGTTTTCTCAACTGCAAGATGGGCACGTTATCATTACCTTAGAAGGCCACTGTGAGGTTTGAACGAACCAGTGCTTATACCACCCTGGCCTGGAACCCAGCTCACCCAGTCATGGCTCCTGTTCCTTGCTCATGTCCCACAAGAAGCACCATTGCTCCTTCACCAAAGCTTCCTCCCACACCCGGGCTCAGGAAGCTTCTCTTCTATCCTGCTTTATTTTTGACCATGTTCCGTGACCCTCGGACACACTAGGTATGTCTGTTTGCCGTTGAGCTCTCGATGCCTGGAATGGTGCCCGGTACATAAATGTCCAGTAACTGTCAGAGTGAGCCTCACCCCCCGCCCTCACGAGGCTGAACTGGGCTTGCGTACTGGGGATCACAGAGGAGGAGTAATTTCTGAGGGGTCTGCCTTCATCGCCTCCCCGAGAGGAGAGGCTCCCACAAATCCACGTGGTCCCGGGTTGTGCCCTATAAATTAACCGTCCACAGGGCATCACGAAACGGCCAGTCCCCGACTGGTCGGTTGGGCGTGCCTCTCCTGCTGGTTAGCTAGTTCCTCTCGGGAAGGAGCTGGTTTGGGACGCCCCACATCCCAGAACACCTTGCTGCGTCGAACACACCAGGGGAACTAGGCTCCTGGGCTTTATGGGTTGAGTGATTATTAATCATTTAAAGACCCAATTAGCTTTGCATCTTTCCTTCCGAGATCAGAGACTAATTCTTAGGAGTCTGGAGTACAGAGAAAACTTAATTTATGGAGCCGACTGCAAGACTTGGACCCTGAGGCAGGGAAGATATTTCTCTTAGTAAAGCCAACCCTCACAAAGCCATCATAAGGAGTGAACAATTTAACACCATTTCTCGAGAGTTGCCAGGCCCCCCCGTCGTCTTCACCCTCAGAGTGAAGTCGTAGAAGCTGGGTTTGACCAGGTCATCATTTGTGCGTTAAAGGGGCTGTGCTTCCGTATAGAAAAATACTTACCTGAGCCTCTGCTGCACAGCAGGCCGGCTACAGCCACAGTTTTGCCAATTGCTTTCGGTCGTTCTCGAAGCTGTTTTCCCCAAACACACCTGGCTTAATCCCCTTTCCCTACGGTCCCCGTGTCTCGTTGTTAGTGTCTGATAGTCTTGTGGTGTAACTGGCTTGACAGGGGTTCCCCGCCACCCCCAAGTTCTCTTTAAATCACAAAGTGACTCGGCACCGGCCTCATTTCTATTGTTCGCAGATTTCTTTCATTTGTCACCCTGTCTGCAGATCCCTGTCTGTGAGTTGCTCTGCTGATCATTTATCTCCTTTCAAAGTTGGCAGAGAAACGCCAAGACACGGTCTATTTCTATTAGATCAGATTCTCTGAAATGGACTCAGAATATATTAAAGCCTCATTTATCGGTTATTGATGGTCAGGCAAGTATTGCGCAAAGCTTAATTTTCCCGATAACCAAAACTTACCATTTAAAGAAACCGTTTACGTCTTCAATGTATATTATAAAGTTCTTTGCATTGGGAAACAGGTAACATTGAACACAAGAGATATCACAGAGGGGATTTTCCTATAGGACAGAGGCTGGAACTAGGAAAGGTCTAAATTTCCTTCTGACTCTGAGCTCTGCGGTGTGTAAAACATCACGTTCAGCATTGGGCCACCATCTTGGATGTGACCATGAGCCCATGGAGAGGACTGTGGGGCAGCGGTGGACGAGGGCTCATTATTTCTTGATGATGAGTCACATCATGTCTTTGGGCACCGCTGGGCTTTAGGTCCCTGTTCCTACACTAAATGTCGCAAAGCTACGTTGCCTTTACATTTCCAAGGTCTTCTCATTGTCGCCTCCGTCTCAGGCACCTGGCTGCCATTTTGCTGTTCAGGGTGCCTACTTCTAGAAGACCTTAGGGCCTTCTTGTAGGGGGCTTTTGATCAGCTGGGAAGAAGGAAATCACAAACCCCTCTTAGGAGAATCACATGCCGAGTGAGAATCAGCAAGCTCTGAGGGGCAGACAGAGGGACTGTGGTGAGAACCCTCCACAGAGAAGTTCTCAAGTTCCTCGAACAGGAAGTGGCTGTGAGTAGTAGTCAACCCTCCACCCCCCAGAACAGAAGCTATCTGGTCACCGGTCAGATTGGTCCTCTCTTGGTCCTCCTTTTAGGCTAAGAGAAGCATGATCTGACATCGAGTGCGAGAAGCCCCATATTTTCCCAGCTGTGGGAGAGCTGTACTTTTAGAATTTAGGATTCGATCCTGCACAGCCACTTAAGGCCCCCAGACGACGTGCGTGGGGACACAGGAGTTTCTCAGGGGCCACAGGCTGAACGAGAGCAGACTCTTCACAGCCTCGGGTCCACAATGGCCAGTCTTGTCCCCAGCCTGCCGTGTGCCCCCACCTCTCGCTCCCCGGATCTCCTCTTGGAGTCCGGATGTATATGTCGGCCATGGATGCTGGCTCCTTAACCTCTAGCCCAGCTTTTGTCTCCCAGTCTGTCCCCTCTCCTGACTGCCTCCTGTGTCTCTCTGACACTTTCCAGTGAGTCGCCCTTGGGGTCCCAGTTGTAGCCCTGGAAAGTCAGCGTTACACAGATAGCCCAGAAATTTTGAAAACGGGTGTCTCTTACTTGCCTTCCTCCGTGACTCAGTGCAAACCCTGTGTTCCCGCCGCTGCTCCAAACCTCCCCCTAGTCTTACCTGCGCCTTCAGCAGCCCCTTCCCCTTCCTGTCCTCCCTGCCCAAGGGAGCCTTCCCTCCTCCTCCGCTCACCCACACCCGTCCCAGCCATGCGACCCCCACCTCCTCCACAGACGGCCCTTCCTGCAGCCCCGCCCTGCATTCCGCCCACCGTTATTTCCAGAACCATCCACGGCTCCTGACCTGCGATGCCTTGCCTCGTCTCAGCCTGTATACGGGCCTCGTGCTCCTCCTCAGCATCTCAGCTCTGGGAGAGCAGGACTGTGACAGCCTCTCCCTCCGTGTCCCTACACTCCACATACGGCCCCAGGCTTGGGGAGTGTTCATTTGTTAACCCATCCACTCCTGTATCGGTTGATCCATCCGTCTGCCCCACATTTTACTGCGTGCCCACTCTATGCCAGCATTGGCGACGCCAAGGTCAAGGAAAAAAGGCAGAGAAGGGAGAAGAGAAATCTTCCTTCCCTGGAGAAGGGAGGCAGATCCATAATCAAGCAGGATGCGGTAGGGTTCCTGCTCCCGTAGGGCTTCAAGATGTTTCCTGAACTGAAAAATCTGTAGATTGCAGTGAGATAGAAGTGGTTGGTTCTGCTCAAGAATTAGTCGTGGGTGAGAGGGAAGCCGAGCCTCGGAGGCTGAGATGGATTTTCTGATTGGCGCGACTCTCCCATCAACGGGACGTCCCGTGTGAGTGCACGCAGGTCACGGGGTGGCTGGACTCGGGGAGCCACAAGGCCTTCGCTGTGGCTGGAAGCGTGACGCTCAGGAGAGCAGCCAGTGTGGGCTAGAGGCTGAGCTGTGTAGCAGGGAGTCGTCGCGGGCGCAGCGGGGAGCACGTGGCAGGACCCCGTACAGCGGCAGCAGGCAGGGCGGGCGGGAGGACCGTGTGGCGCGGCCCTTGGGACAGCTTGTGTCGGGTGGGCTGAAGCTGGTCAGTGGCGACAAAGCAGACGGGTTGGCGTTACGGGCGTTTCTAAGGAGGGTAGGTAGGACGTGGTGACTACTTAGAGGCGCGTGTGTGTGAAGGGGGGACGGTGGTGGGAGTGGAGATTCTGCAGTGTAACCACCGACCCAAAGAAGGGCCCACACCCCAGTTTCGGTGAGGAGAATGATCCGTGCCTGTCAACCCCCAGAGAGAATCCCTCTGCAGCGTGTCACTGGAAGTGCCTCCTGCCCGCTGTAAGATGCCGCCCAGGGCCTCCCGGGACCTCTTCTCCGTCCCCCCGGCCCCTTCAGGCTCTCGCGGGGGCTGCGTCTGCCTCCAGGGCCTCGGGGCCGCCCGCACGTCTCCCGACTTGGCCGTGAGTCGGTGGTGGGGGGCCTCGGGCCCGTGTGGGGCAGCGTCCGCACGTGAACAACGGTCCCGGGCACCAACCCGCCCTGTCAGTCCTCTGAGTTAGTGCTGGTCACGTCAGCAAGCCTCCCGGCTTGGGCACGTCTTTGCAGTGCGGTCCTGACACCGACTCCCCGGAGGTGAAGGGCACCGTGCGCCACCGCAGACACCAGCCGCAGCTCCGCGGCCCCCGGGCCGCCTATGGTTCTGGCCGACCCCCTAGCATTTGAAGCTTCCCGCCACCCCAGCAGGATGGATGATTCCCGAGAACAACCCACAGAACTCGGTTAAGTGCCTGATTTCGGTCTTATTATAGAGGATAAAATCCGGACCAGACGTACAAAGAGAAGCAAGGGCAGGGTCTGGGAGGGTCCCAAACACAAAGCTTCCACACGTGTCCGATTCCCGACCAGGAAGCTCAGCTGAGCTGGGTGTCCATAGTTTGGCTGGGGCGTCATTATCACTGGCTCGGGCCCCTGCTCCCGCCCCTCCATTTCCAGGAGATCAGAAGGTCTGGCTGATCTCACTGGCTCGACGCCCCAGCCCTCTAACCACACGGCTGGTCTCTCCAGCAGGCGAGCCCCCTCCTGGAACTCTACAGGGCCCCTCCCCCCCCCCCGCCACGAGTGACGCTGTTGGCAAAACACAGGTGTGGCCTGACGGGCCCACCATGAACAGCTAAGGCAGCCCCTCAGGAAATTCCAAGGGCACCCCAGTGCCCCTTAGAAGTTCCACCCCTGGGAGCTGGGGCAAAGACCAGACCGATTCTTTATGATACCACGGTCTTATTTGGAATACTTACCCAAGTTTATCTCAATTTGTTTTCAGGTTGGGACGATTTCAACAACTGTGGTTTGGTTTGAGAACAACCCAATTCCAGTAGGAAAATGGGGCACAGGGAAAGGAGAAATATTTTTTCCTGGCATGTCCTTCATAGGCATCTTCACTGGGAATTTAAGGAAGAATCAGTTACTGGAGAGCTCAACAGAAATAAAAGCTCCCTTTCTGATTTAAAACCCAATCCACAACTAAAGAGAAAACAAGCCAACATTTCAGGCTCAAGTTGATTCTTTATTGTACTAATTTAAAGTCTCCGTCTACACTGGAAATATTAATTTGTTTATTAACGGTGTGCCTGGGTTAGAGAGAGCTGTGTTTCTTAGGTAGCTGCACACACATAACAGCTTAATAAATTTCAAAGTGTAATGAGTATGCTTTTTAAATTAAAAATAGCAAGTATAATTATGGCTCTTTGTGCTGACCTATGTGGGTCAGCAGTAATTGATGTCTCAGAGAGACCATAGACTAGCTAGTGGGTGAAACGGGTCCACATGGCACCCCTCTCCCAGTACCACCTGAGGACGTTTATAGAGAAAGCTGTTCCCGACGGCCACGAAACAGGGTGCTGCTCCCAGATTTGTGAGACATGAAGGGTAAGCACCAGACTAGGGCTGCTTAGGATGGTGTGATTGCAGGGGCGCCTGGGCGGCTCCGTCAGTTAAGCATCCGGCTCTCAATTTTGGCTCAGGTCATGGTCTCATTGTTCGTGAGTTCGATCCCCACCTTGGGCTCTGTGCTGCCGGCATGGAGACTGCTTGGGATTCTCTCTCCCAGTCTCTCTCTGCCCCTCCTGCACTTATTCTCTTGAAGGAAGGAAGGAAGGAAGGAAGGAAGGAAGGAAGGAAGGAAGGAAGGAAGGAAGGAAGGAAGGAAAAGAAAGAAAGGGATTGTATGGTTGCAGACTGAGGAGAAACCATACAATTGGACTTTGAAGCTTTGTCACCAGTAAATCCCAGTAAAGACCTTTTCTATTAGTAAACCCCTTTCTGTATTTATTTGCTTCAACTGTGTTTCCATTCTACAGCCCTGCTGATGTTCTGTTTACTATTTCCATGGGGTTTTCGAGTTTTCTCCACATTCCCCTGAGTTCTTCCCCTGAACCCCGTTATCTCGCAGAAGACAGAATGAAGCCACAACGTCATGTGGTCAAAGAAGAGGCAGCCACTGTCTGGGGATACCTGTGGACATTCTGGCAAATGAGCCCAAGGGACTAGGGTCCAGAATTTCCCAAGTTAAATCTTATTTCCTAGGCCCTTTCCTCTTTCTGTGGCTCTCCGCCTTCCCATTAACAGCTTCGGGTTGTAAGAACAAATTGCTGAGTGAGTTTTCTCAATTAAATACTATATTGTGTAAAACTTGGCACTCCCTCCCCATCTAATCCCAAAGCCATCATCCCTTTAATCTCTACCAGAAGGATTTAATCAAATATCTTTGGCGAAACAACCACGTTGTTAATGGAGAAGGTTTTCGGGTGGAGAGGTGGTCAGAATTTGTGTCCGGGGCATAGTTTACGTTTCCGTTTTCAAAACATTCCCCACCGGGACTGTGCGATGTGAGAACCAGGCTAACCATCGATTCTGATGTGCACCCTTTTTTTCTTCCTGTTCCTTTGCGCCCAAGTGAACTGCCTCATTCACCTCAGAACCTCCTGGCCAGCCTGAACTCTTCCCACAGCCACGCCGTGACGCTCTCGTGGGTTCGACCCTTTGACGGAAACAGCCCAGTCCTCTACTACATCGTGGAGCTGTCTGAAAACAGTAAGTGCTGAAGCAGAGTTGTTGCCGTGGACGGATTTCTCTCCGCGCACTCAGTGTCCTTGACCTGTACTTCTGGCACAGACCCCAAACCAGTAGAAATATGTGATGATGCTTTACGGAGTTCCAAATGAAAAACCCCACTCTGGCTTTTGGGAAAGATACAGGGTGCCGTGGGAGGCTGGGAGGGACGAGAAGGAAGCACAGGGAGCCTCCCGTGAGAGCCCGGATCTGGGCCTGAGCCCCACAGGGAGGCTGTGCGCACACCCGTTGGGACCGTCCCAAGGGTGAACTTGGACGCGGGGGAATAGGGCCGCCCCCTGGGGCTGCTTGGGAGCCAGCAACAGCACTAGTTAGCATTTCTGCCTGTCTCCTCTGGCTCGGACTCGGACGAAGTATTCTCTGGGCCTTCCCCTTCTCCCTTCCCCCACGCCTTGGCCTCTGCCAGCAGGAGCTGGCTTTGCTCCCCGCCCTGCCACCATTCTCCCCTCCTATCTGTGGGCCAGCGGCTCCTCTCCTGCCCCCTCCACTCTCTTCTCGGGAAGTCAGGGCAACCCTGTGATTCCAAGGGGCGTCTTTTCCTTGACATCTGGGTTCTCCAGCATCCTAATCCTCCAGAGTCACGCTCAGGGCCCCGTTCCTCCATGTCTCTGTCCAGTGGTCTCCCACACTCCTCCAGAGTGAATTCAACTCCTTTGAACCCTGACCATCCTCAGTGCCTTGGTGCGGCCTTTCTAATCTCCATTCCAGCCCCAAGGCCTCCTTGGTGAAGAACGCCACGAATGGCCCTGGGCCCCTTTCTCCTCACCTGACCCCACGCCCACATCCGCGCTCTGCGTTCTCGGACACAGCTCTGCAGGGCCCGGTCTCTGTCACCAGGACAGCCTCCAACTGGTGCCCCTGCCTCTACTCTTCTCTTCCAAAGCATTCTTACCCAGGCAGGGACACTGATCTTCTTAACATCTCCCCCCGCCCCCACAGGGCTTAGAAGGAAACCTTCCTCGGAGCCTGAGCACTGTCACCTACCTCCCCCTTCCCACTCTGCTCTGTGCCCGGCATGTGCCAGGCACGCTGGTTTCACGGGCTGCCCGCGTGGCCCCGTTTCCCTCGTCTGGAATGCTCACGGGGCTGGACCGTCACCCTTCACTGTCACCTCCTCAAAGACGCTTTCCAGCACACTGGCTCAGTGTAAGCTTTCACCATCCAAGCTAGCGTCCTCCCTCGGCCGTTATTCCAAACTCCTCCCGGGCCTCCCCCAGCGAGGAGCTAGCCAGACCACAAGGAGCTGGACTCCTGTGATGGTCAACATCACGGGGCCCTTGGCTTGTCTCATCGCGACATTGTCATTCTAATTGGGTCCCTGTTCCAGGACAGCTGGGAATGGTTCTCTCTCGGGGTGCCCTCTGCCGAAACCTGAGTCAGCCTGGCCAAAGTCCACATGGCTCGCTGGCCCGCTCAGTTCTGCAGGCAGAGACGTCCTACGGTCTCGGTGACCGCTTTTCCTAGGCGCTCACCAGCTCGCACGCTCTTCTGTAATTGCTGACTTAACTCACCGAGCTTCTGCTAATTATCTGTTGTACTTCTCCTCCGTCCTGATGCTGTATCCTCCTTCAGATCATCACGTGCCCATGCCCCATCAGGCACTGGTTGATGCTCCTTTCACAGCTCAGGGGCCCGACGTGCAGAGTAAGTCACTGGCCGGAAGTCACACGGCTAGTGGTGGCCGAGGGCGGGACTCCACCCAGGCTGTTTGCCTCCGGAGGCCCTGCTCTTAATGAGTATCAGGCATCTACAAAGAAGTCTCACGGGGCAGACACTTCTCTCTCGCACCTCGGCGGCAAATGACGGAGGTGAAGGCGTTGGTGGCCTTGGGTTCTGGTCTGTGTAGAGATTAAAGGGAGCCGCTGCGTGAACCTGCCCGTACTTGCGTTGGGCACCTCCCAAACCAGTCCATGGAGGGATGTCCCAGAAGGGGTATTTTAGTCCCAACTCCTCCGTTTCTAAATTTACACCCTTGGCGACGACGGCCTCCGTTTCAAGCACCATCTGAGGCCGAGGTGCCCGATGCCCAGGCCCTGCTTCCCCTTGCCGGAGGCTTCTCTGATGGCCGGTGTGGTCTCTTCCTTCCCATCGGGGGTCAGGGTGTGAATGGGGACCTGTCTATACACCGCTGTCCGCTCAGAGAGGGGAGTCCTTGGCATTATTTATTAAAAACACCTGAGAAGGTAAGGTTTTCCTCAGGGTGTCCTGGTCACGCAACCTGTGAGAAGCGTGGGGCCAGACGATGGTCTGCGTGGAGAGAGTGAGACAGGAGCAGAGACCAGGCCCGGGCGTCCTTCGTGTCTGTGTCCTGGGTCCCTAACACTCGGTAGGCACTCAGCAGGTGAACTGACTCGGGTCTCTCCGGTAGCGCCCCCTGTGGTGGACTCAGGTTACAGTCCTAGACCCCCTCCTGAAAGTCAGGTGCTCGACCATCCTCGATTTACTAAAATAAGACACTGCCTCAAAATGCCCACACCAGCTGTTTTCTCATCAAACTGCGGGAGCTCTTGGCTCTGCCAGTCGGGCGTCTTGCTCGAATCGGGCACGGGCTTCACACGCAGTCATTCATTCCACCCATCTGTCCATTCACGCCACACGAGGTCCTCGTCGGGCACCTGCTTCACGCGGAGTGCTCTGCCGCGGGCCGGGATGCGGAGCCGAGATGCGGAGCCGAGGTGACCAGTCCCCGCTGGTTAACGGCAAGGGGAAGGTCAGGCTCGTCACCGCGTCCTGCCCCATAACGAGCTCTCACCGAGGTACGCGCCGGTGCTGGGGGAGTGCAAGGTCAATCAGAGAGCCTCCAAAGGGAACAGGCCTCGACACTTGGGCCAGGCAGAGGACAGGGGCAGCATCAGCCCCAAAGCGTGAGGCTCAAGGCACGTTCAGAGGCAGCCAGCTTCGCAGGGACTACGGCAGGGGGGTTGGGCCGGAAGGTCACCGGGTCGTGCGAGAGCATCTGCCGGGGTGGGGGGGGGGGGGGAACTCTTCCTCCGTCTTCGTGTCCCAGCTCAAATATGGCTTTCCTCTAAACCTCTCCTTGACCCACAGCCCCTTCGTGCCCAGACCGAAAGTCCCCACAGCACTCCATGTATTCCCCTTGACTATTTAGTCCCACATGTAATAGCTACTGGTCTGCAGGTGTGCCTTCTGGCAAGACTGAACCCCTTAAGGGCAGGCTGGGCCCAATACTCCTTGTACCCATGATGGCCAACAGAGAGCCTGGCTCAGACGGGATGAC